>NC_046312.1:40144752-40465140 GCF_009819535.1 Lacerta agilis
CTGCAATCATCGTAATCTGCTTGTCAATGTCATTGTCCTTGGCAGTAGTGTAGTGGCGAATTCATGGTGGTCACACCCATGCTCCGTTCTAAGATCATACAACTTTCCTGGATTATACAGTAATCTTATAATTATACAATAGCTATAATTAGGGATGCATTGCACCAATCAGTGCAGATCTCCATGTTTTGCCTTTTAGCCAGATCTACTGTTTTCTGTGCACATATGTGGGCAAATGATTTGGAGCTCCAGCATCCTCTTTGGGAGGGACTTAAGTTGTGTTTTCTGTGAAGTTCTATTGTATGGAGCAGAACTTGCACACCATTCTTTTGAAACTGGAGCACTGTATGCTTTCCGTGTACCTAGATGATTAGCTTTGGAGCATGAAGTGACTAAAAAGCTCCCCTTTCATGCTCATTGAGTGGCTGTAGGACGCTGGAGACAGGGACCCTGCTGCAGAATAGTATCAGGTCTTCGACTCTCCATTACTCTGGACCGCTACACAGCTAGTCCTTGGACTCTCCACTTTTCTTCAAAACGTATGTTTCTAGGCCTCATGACGATACGGAAATGCAATGAAATTTGATCTTTGTGTACTAAAGACCCAGATTTTCCTGAATCTGAGACTGCCTATTATTCTTCTCATGGGGAGAAAATCATAATTGGGGCTGAATTTTGAGTGAGAAAATACCCGTTGGAAATATGGTGAATGCAGCTCCTTTATCACACCCCTGCCTTTGAATGGCCATTCATTCACATAAGCTCTCAAGGTTGCATTTGTTTAAGAAAATAAAATGGTAGATCAGTGGTTCTTAAGCTGTGGGCTGGGACCCACCAGTGGGCTTCAGTGTGATTGTCTGCTTCCTTCCTGGCCTGCTCTGCCCCAAGCAACCCAGTCATATTTTTTATTATTATATTATATTAATTAGTTTATTTATTTATATATATAGCAAATAATCTGGGAATACAAAGGAAGGGAACAAGACAGGAAAGTTGTTACAGTAGGAAGAAATGAATGAAGAAGGACTGGAGGGAGGGATGAAAAAAAACTGGCAGGCGGGGGTGCTTGTGCTGAAAGTAAGGCATGAGTTGAGTGTGAAAAGAGAATGGGATAAGAAACTACAAGAGATAGGTGAAAATACTTAGAGAAGCAAGTAGGAGTGGGAAGGGAAAAATATAAAAGAAAAAGCCTTCTCCATGTAGAGACTCTGGATCAGCAAATTCTGTCTAAATTGGAGAGGCTGAGTTCACAATACCTCCAGAGCCAACATCTGTAGTAGCTTGAGGAAAGTTGAGCTATGGAACTCTTCGCAGCAAGGAAAATGCTGTGGTAAAGAAGTTATCAAAGGTTGATTTGATATCCATGGAAAATTATGCTAGTCATTGATAGGTGGATATGCCAAATGCTGTCTCCATCTGCCACTTTCTGATGGGCTTTGCCCCTGCACTGTCATTGTGTGGCTGGTGGGCCTCAGTAATTTTCCACGGTCTCACCTGAAGATAGAAAGCTTGAGAACCCCTGACCTGGAGGCAGGATTCCTGTGACTGCATGCATATCTCCTTTGGCCCCACACAGATCCTTGCCCTTCCTGATGTCTCCCATCTCACACAAACTCTGTGCCAATGGCTTTTTTTTTACTTTTACCAAAGCGGCTTTTATGAAATTAAATGCCTTAGTTACAATTCTAGTTCCATCTCTTCTCCGTATTAAATCAACCTGAGCATAGCTCATGATTTACAGGATTTCTTCAGTAATCACTTTCAGTTTACGCCAGATGCCAGAACAAAATCCAAAACGGAGTTCCCTGTGTTATTGCACATCAGCTGTTAGGCGGAGAGGCTGAGCAGCCTAAACAAAGCTCCCCTGCACCTCTGGCCTCTTTGGGGCTTCCTCTGCCCTCACTGATGTCTTTTTTGAACTCTAGGAGCATCTCCTCACCAGTCACAAGGACTCTTCGGTCTCACACCACTTCCTGATATGATTCTATTTATTTCATTATTTTCTGGCACTTCACATATACATGGTTGTGCGTGAGTAGAATGTGTGAGAATGGGGTGGGGTGGGGGGATGCCTGTAATTTTAAAAATGGCCCTCCTGGATTTCCCTTCCTCAATCTGATTCTGAATGGTGCTTTCAGACATCCAGGATTAAAAACCAGTTCAGCCGTTAATGCTGTGAATTCTTTGGAAGCTGGTTGTGCATGACTCCTGCAGTGTCAGCTGGTTGCTGCTATTGACTAACCACGTTTGTTCTGGGCCAGCCAAGAGGAGGAAGCTCAGCTGAAAGTGTGTTGAGTTATGGCTGACTCAGAACATATTCATAAATGCAAGAGGATGACACACACTGTGGTTGCTCAGCGAGAGCAGATTGCAAGTAGTAAGCGAGTCAGGCTGCAGCCCATTTTAACTTGACCTAGATTGCAGTGTTGCCACTCTTTCCCCAAAGGGTGTTTGCAGAGCACCTTGAGGCCTCTGCTGGTTTCTCATTCTGTATGAGCAAAACGGCATGGATGACACAAGTAGGAATTGGTGACTCTGTCAGTTTCAGTTTCTCTCAGTTTCTCATTTTTCCAATTTCAGCTTTCCACAGGAATTTGTGTGTTACTTTAAAGTCCTTATGAAAATTCATCATCAGTTATTTTTGCTAATACAGTGGACGCTCGGGTTGCGAATGCGATCCATGCGGGAGGCGCGTTCGCAACCCGCAGCATCCGTAACCCGCAGCACTGCATCTACGCAAGCGCAGGTTGAGATTTGCCGCTTCTGCACATGCGCGAAGCACGATTTAGTACTTCTTTGCATGCACGAAGCACCGAACCCAGAAGTAACCTGTTCCGGTACTTCCGGGTTCGGCGCAGTGTGCAACCCGAAAACGTGCAGCCTGAAGTGGCCGTAACCCGAGGTATGACTGTACAGTCAAACCTTGGTTGTCGAATGTAATCTCTTTCCAGAAGACCGTCCGACTTCCGAAACGTTTGACAATCGAGGCGCGGCTTCCGCTTGAGTGCAAGACGTTCAGGTTCCAAAAAACGCTCGAAAACCGGAACATTTACTTCCGGGTTTTCTGCGTTTGGGAGCGGAAACTTTAGAAAATGGAGCTGTTCGAGAACCAAGGTTTGACTGTATAGCCATATTTGTATGTAATTTTGCCCAATTTGCACATTACCTAATATAACTCCTTTTTATATAGGATTATATTATTTTCACTAATATGTAGATTTATATGCCCACTGGTATGTATCTTTTTGTTCACACGACTTGCCTGGAGAACTGCATTGCAAAATTTGGAGAAGCATAGATTTTGAAAGGTATTTCAGTTCGCATATCGTTTCAGAAGGTAAGAATTAGGTGGGTTCATCTTTCAGTGTGAACTGATCTATTTTCTCCTCCATCCCTAGACAGTAAGGAGATCAAGTCACTGAGGGAGGGGGCCCCACAGAGGGTGTCTTGCCTGAGGGCCCTCCACATTATGGAGCCAAGACTTCTTAGACTGATAGCAGGAGGGACAGGTCATTTCAGGGGTGAGCTATATTCCAAGTGATGATGCATGGTTGGCCACTTCAAACTTGGCATTCATAAATACTTTAAAAACCTTTCTCTTTCGAGCACCTTTTAACTGATGTACTTTTATTGGACCCAGCTATACAATTATGTGATTCTATGATGCTAGCAAAGTGTTTCTACTGCCTGGATTATATTTCAAAGTATGTCTGCTTACTTTGTGTATTTTATTTTTTAAATAGAAAGTTTATAATACGATAATGAGCTTTTATGTTCATAGTGCTGCTCTCTGCCTTCAGAGAACTTTGTGCAGCCTATACACATTTAAAATAAACAAAAAAGAACAAATTTCTATGTTTTTCTAGGCACATGGCTTCTTGTGTGTGTGTGTGTGTGTGTGTGTGTGTGTGTGTGTGTTTTTAGAAAGCTTGACATGGAGAATGGATATTTGGTCTAATCATTAGGAAGGAAGGCCTCTGTGAGCAATGGCACCTCTCTTTTTTGGGTGCTCTAGGTTACATAAAACACATCTGTAAAACAAAGCTGGAGGTTTGAAAACACCTTTCCTCCAGGAACATGTCTGAGCTGGAATGGAAGGGTGGTGCAGGTAGAAGACGGGAAAGTAATTTTCAACAGGCAGTTACTTGTAACTTTGTGTGTGTGTGTCCCCAAACCACAATGTGTTACTAAGCAAAATAAATTTGCATTTCCCTGTGTGTGTGTACCCACAGAGGTCAATAGGTTAAAAAATAAAAGCTTATCTTAGATAGTTCACTATGTACAGTCAAGGTGGAGTATAGGTGCTGGGAAAACAGGAAAACTTCCTCTCCTCTCTTTTATATTACATATTAGCTTGTCAAAGCCACACCCCCTTAAGGTTAAGGCCACTGACTTCCAGCTACTTAATAAGAACAGCATTTGAACCTAGAAAAAGAAGCCAGCAACTCAGTCTGGGCCCACAGTGGATGTGTTTCTTTAATCCCCACAGACACTGCTTTCCGGTGTGTCTGTGTCTTGGGTGCCACTTCACGGGTCCATATCCTGAGAGATTTCAAGCCATGAAACCCATATTTTCTCAACTGGGCCTACCTCACAGGGTGGTTGTGATTATAAAACGAAGTAATCCCCCATCTACACCACCCTGAACTACTTGGAGAAAAAGTGGGATGGGATATAAATATAAATGATAGCAACAACATTCATCTCATGCTGCTCTCTCTTAATTTAGGTTAGGGGTCAGCAAACTTTTTCAGCAGGGGGCCAGTCCACTGTCCCTCAGACCTTGTGGGGGGCCAGACTATATTTTGGAAAGGGGAAAAAAGAACGAATTCCTATGCCCCACAAATAATCCAGAGATGCATTTTAAATAAAAGGACACATTCTACTCATGTAAAAACACTCTGGTTCCTGGACCGTCCGCGGGCCTGATTTAGAAGGCGATTGGGCTGCATCCGGCCCCTGGGCCTTAGTTTGGGGACCCCTGATTTAGGTGTTTAAAGCCAAGCTGTAGCAAACTGCTGATCTTTTAGAACTCCTTTCCCCTTAGGTTGGGCTTATGTTGTGTTCAGTAGTGGCCTGTTCTGTTCAGAACAGGCTGGTTCTGTTCAGTAGTGGCCTGGGGGATTCTTGTATTCTTCAGGAAAGGAATCTAACTTCTTTTGAAATAACCCAAAACCAATGCAATGAAAGCATTAATGCTGTACTACTGCAAGTTGCTGTGCCAGTGACACGAGGATCACTTACATTTATTGAAACTTTCTGGGCATTTCCCCCAAGAAAGCAATGGTATTATGGCCAATGTTCCAATTTGGGTAATTACATTTTCTTACTTGAATCTCTCACTGCATCTTCAGTTGGGTTCTTAATAGAGCACTTTTCATCAATCTTGGATCCGTTTACAAAGTGGCCAAAGGTATTTATTCACTTTTTATGGATGGGGGTGGGGATAGATACCCTGGCTAGCATTGGCTCTTGCAGATCTCAGGCAAAGAGAGGTCTATCACTTAATTTTTAAGAGTATGCTTAGAGTTGTTCTTTTTTGTTGTTGTTTTGTTTGGTTGCTGCCTTGAAGAACAGATAATGTTGGGTTTTTTTGGGGGGGAGAGAGAGCTAATGACTGATTGATTTGTTGTCATACAGATACTAGAAGTGTGAAATGTTTTGTTACATGGAATCAAATTGTTTAAGTTTCCAGTGTGCATGTTTTGAAAAGTCAACTAGCTTTAACAAATAAAACTGAGCAACTATGTTTTTTAAGGCATTGTGAGTGTTCTTGCATACAACACAGAAAACTTGTTTTCAAGGGGTGGGGGCATGTTCTTAGCCTTCTTTGGGTGTCTACAACAAGCATTTCCCCTTGTACTTCCGTCATCACCAAACCAGTTTTTCAGGAGGTTTGCAGCACATTAGAAAGGTGCCTTGGAAAACACAAATCTCCCCTTTCCAAGCATAACCAGCACTTTGCTTGATAGAGATGTGTACATTTGGTGTGGGTGTCACTGTAAATCATTGACCTCATTCACATGTCATGGTAAACCATACTTAATAGTTTCCTGTGAATGTACCTGTCTGAGCCTTTTCACTCATCCCTGCTAGCGTGGAAAGGAAACAAACTGCTGACTTAGTGTTACATCTGAAACAAGAGGTTGCAATTTGTTTCACACCAAAGAAATCGCAACCAGTAAGCTAAGGACCATTTGGGCTTGTTTGTCGCTATTACAAACTTCATGTAGTTCATCCTGAAACAGCCTTGGGTATAGTTTTTGATTATTCAAATTTGAGAGGAGCAAGAGAATCTGACTCCCCTGTGGACATCACACAAGGTCACAGAACTCCCCTGGTCTTGCTGTGCATGCCAACCACAGTGGAAAGGGAGAGATAAGCAAAGTGCTGTGACCTGGCCTGATGCATTGGGCATGGGGGCTTGCTTGGGATCAGCCCCTCCTCGCCCTCAGAACACCCCACTTGTGGCTTTTTGCTGGCTACCAACCATGGGGCTCAGGCCAGTGACACTCCTGCTTGTCTGCCCATTCAGCTGGTGTGATGAAGAGCTTTGCATCACTCCACAGGCAGGGGCCAGTGGAACCTGGCAGGGCTGGACCAGGGTCCACTCCCGTGCCCTCCATCCCAGGGCAAAGCAGGTTCAGATTGTACCCTAAGCAATTAACAATTCAACAGAAATTCATTTGAGTGATGGACTGAGATTTTGTAAAACTGAGTTGATAGCCCTCCCAATAATGCCATTTTCTCCTGCTCTCCTATAGCCCAGTCCTTTCTTCCGGCCACCACAGCACTGGGGTTCACCGCACAGCCCTGCCGCCAAATCCCAGTCCCTTCCCTCGGACCAGCCAGCGCCAGAGTATGCTCGTATTTCAGAAGCTGGGACCCCTCAGAAATCCCCGACCACAGAGACTGCAGCGGCCCTCCCTCCAGGCCGGCCGTCACCCGCAGGGTCCCCCCGGAACAGACACACCCAAACCAGCTCCAGCAACCTCCACCTTCCCTTGGACTCGAAAGCCCAGCCATCTAGTGAGGATCCGGTTGTCGTAACTCACGAGCAGTTCAAAGCTGCTTTGAGGATGGTGGTGGACCAAGGCGACCCCAGGACGATGCTGGAAAACTATGTTAAGATTGGGGAGGGGTCTACAGGTATTGTCTGCATTGCACGCGAGAAGCATTCTGGACGGCAGGTGGCAGTGAAGATGATGGACTTGCGGAAGCAGCAGCGACGAGAGCTCCTTTTCAATGAGGTAACTAGATGAGGGAAGAGATGAATGGGATGGCAAGGAATACTGAATGGGGTGGGTGGATCCAGATTTAAGTTAACCGAGCTTTAGTCCACTGAAATCAAAGGGACTTGAGTTAGACATGACTAAATTGCCCTATTGATTTCAATGGGACTAAAACATGCCTAACTGGAACCAGCCCTGTATTTCTAAAGGCAGTCGACAAAGAGAATATGGGCCAGATTACAAAAGAGGGTGGTAGTAGCTAGTATAGAGTAGGGAGATGAATGAAGACTGTGAATACTCCAGGCAGACCATTGGTCTGCAGCGCTTGGGATGTAAATGTTTGGGGTTTATCTTTGATGTTGTGCGATTGCATCGTTTGGTGATCCAGTTTGCTTTGTGCAAACTGCATCCGATGGAAAGTCCCATTGCACACACAGAAATCCTTGCACTGATAGTTACTTTGCACTGCACTGGGTGCAAGCCTCGGTTCCATGTTTATCTGCATCTTTCTCAGGTGGTGATAATGAGAGACTACCAACATGACAACGTGGTGGAGATGTACAAAAGCTATCTGGTTGGTGATGAGCTCTGGGTGCTGATGGAATTTCTCCAGGGAGGAGCCCTCACGGATATTCTGTCCCAAATCAGGTAGGTTAAAACAACACATTTCTTCCCTCCCTTCCTGCCTAAAATATCATAGAATCATAGAACTATAGAATTGGAAGAGTCCCGGAGGGTCATCTAGTCCAACCCCCTGCAATGCAGGAATCTCAACTAAAGCATCCATGACAGATGGCCATCCAACCTCTGCTTAACAACCTCCCGAGGGAGACTGTTCCAGTGCTCCACTGTCAAACGGCTCTTACCATCAGAAAGTTCTTCCTGATGTTTAGTTGGAATCTCCCTTCTTGTTACCTGGAGTCATTAGTTTGGGTTCACCATCCTACCCTCTGGAGCAGGAGAAAACATGCTTGCTCCCTCTTCCATGTGACAGCCCTTTAGATATTTGAAGATGGCTATCCTATCCCCTCTCAATCTCCTCTTATCCAGGCTAAACATACCCAACCTTGGGCCAGTCACCGTCTCTCAGCCTGATCAATCTCAGTGGGTTGTTGTAAGAGTAGAATGACGAAGAACCATGTAAATTGGCTCGAGATACTTGAGGAAAGGCAGGATACAAATGTAATAAATATATGATAGCTTCCATCAGAGCATAAGACAAATTCATGGACCATGGGGCTATCAAGAACTACTGGCCCTGGTATCTGTGTGTTATCTTCACTGTCAGTGGCAGCATATTCCTCTGAATACCAGTTGCAGGAGAGCACAAATAGGTTGTGTGCTGTTGCTTCTCATAGGCATCTGATTGGCCACTGTGAGGATAAATAAGAACGCAGTCCAATAAACACAATTGTGTAGGTCCAAACCAATTGTGTAGGTCCAAACTTAAAATTCTACAAGGCAGGCTTAAGCAGTATGTGGACCGAGAACTCCCAGAAGTGCAAGCTGGATTTCGAAGGGGCAGAGGAACCAGAAACCTCATCCCAAAAAAGATCAACAACTTTGAGCTGAACCCAAAAAAACAGGGGTAGATCACTGCCAGATTTTAATTCTGAAAGTAGATCACAGTCTCTTGGGAGTTGGCCACCCCTGGCCTAGCAAGATCAGTAATGTAAATAAAAACACAAAGAGGGACAATTAACTTTCTGTCGCAAGCTGCCCACTCCCAGGATTTGTTGAGATCAAGTTCTACAGTGTTAGATTTACTGATAAATTCTACATTGGTGGTTTCCCGCTGGTGCAACGTATAAAGATGACATTGTGTGACTCCAGCATGCTGGCCCCAACCTGGTTTGCTTGCGCAAAACTTACATGGCGGTTGGCCTATGTCTTGCCTTTATTGAGCATTTGTTCCCGTTTATTCGAGGGGAGGTTATACGACAATGAGCATTCAGCCTGATTTCCTTGTGGGGGTGTTTACAGTATATGTCTTTCATTAATCATTTGTTCATCCCACACTTTTCAGTGCGTTTCTCTACTTTCCTCCCCCTCCTCCCCCCCAAAAATCATTTTTTTACAGTGCATTTGTTGTGTTAGGGCCACAGAGCACTTTAATTCGCTTTAATTATGGATAGCTCTGTTGGTTAGAGCATGGTGCTGATAATGCCAAGGTTGCAGGATTGATCCCTGTATGGAACAACTGCATATTCCTGCATATTAGGGGGTTGCACTAGATCAGGGGTAGGCAACCTAAGGCCTCGGGGGCCGGATCCGGCCCAATCGCCTTCTCAGTCCGGCCCATGGATGGTCCGGGAATCAGCGTGTTTTTACATGAGTAGAATGTGTGCTTTTATTTAAAATGCATCTCTGGGTTATTTATGGGGCATAGGAATTCGTTCATATTTTTTTTCTCCAAAATATAGTCCAGCTCACCACATGGTCTGAGGGATGGTGGACCGGCCCACGGCTGAAAAAGGTTACTGACCCCTGCACTAGATGATCCTCAGTCTTCAATTCTATGAATCTATAAATTCTTCCCACAAAATTCTGGAATTCTGCAAGCATCTTTTGTATATGAAACTTCCACATAGCTATTCTAGTCACTGCAGGCCCCATTCTTCATGGATTTGTCTACCGGTAATCCTTTTCTAGATCAATGGTTGCGGCTACCACCATTCCATTACAGGCTCCAATACTCTGGACGGAACAGGAAGTTCACTTAAATCTCATGCCGTCAAACATAATTGGATATTTAATTGCTTCTGCTCTATGAAAGAAAATAACTTCCGATTTTTTTAATTTTTTACTTTTGCTTCTTGTTTCAGGCTGAATGAAGAGCAAATTGCTACAGTGTGTGAGTCAGTCCTGCAGGCGCTGGCTTACCTGCATTCCGAAGGTGTGATTCACAGAGACATTAAGAGTGACTCCATTCTCCTGACCCTTGACGGAAGGGTAATACCGTAATTCCTTTGCAGTTTGGTCTCTTCTCTCTCCTCCCTGACAACTCTTTGCAAAGCTCTCTCTCCAGCTCCCCTGTGCCATAGCAAGTTTTGTGCACTGAAAGTCACAAATTCATTCCGTAGTTTAAGATAGATTTCAGGCCCACGGTGGGCATCCGTCCCACATGAATTAGCCATTGCAAATGGCTTTAAAAAGTAAATTGCAAGCACCTTTGGGGGGGCATCCAGATCAAGAACCCAGTGTATGTGGTGGGATTAGGGGGCTTTAACTCTTTGCCTCCCTCTGTTCCCCATCCAGATTGGGTCTTCTGGACCTGCGTGGTGTGGGGCACACACCTCCCATTGGAGCAAGTGGGGACTCCCCCCACTGCCAAGAAAATAGTGGGCAGCAGAGGGCCCAGTCCAGATTTGAACCCCAGCAGGAGGGGTCAGGCCAAAGGTTGAAGCTCCATTCCCTCTGCAGCAGGGTCCCAATCGGACCAGGCCTCTCATGCCCCACTTGACCTTTAGCAATTGCCTGGGCATTTTTTAAAAAATCTCATAGATGATGTCTTATCTAGTATGTTCCTCAGGCAGCAGTTTGGGCAAGACTTTTGCCCAGGGGCAGCCAATGTGATGAAGCTCCAGACGTCTTGGGCTACAACTCCCATGATCCCTGGCAGCCCTGTTTAGGGAAGTTTTTAATGTTTGAAGTTTTATTCTGTTTTTAATGTTCTGTTGAAAGCCGCCCAGAGTGGCTGGGGAAACCCAGCCAGATGGGAGGGGTAGAAATAAATTATTATTATTATTATTATTATTATTATTATTATTATTATTATTATTATTATTTATTGCCAAGCTGCATGGAGCTGATGGGCTTTTTAGTCCACATCTGGAGGGCACCAGGTTGACTACCCCTGCTTTTGCCTGAGGTAATCTCCTGCTGCTCAGCACAGACAGCACTAGGCTAGCCAAGGGTTTGACTCTATAAAGTACAGTCAAACCTCGGTTCCCAAACGGCTCCGTTTTGGAAATTTTTGGTTCCCGAATGCCAAAAACCAGAGTAAATGCTCTGGTTTTCAAACGTTTTTTGGAAGTCGAACGTCTGACACAGCTTCTGCTTGAGTACAAGAAGCTCTTGCTACAAACCAGAAGCCACGCCTCAGTTGTTGAACATTTCGGAAGCTGAACAGGCTTCTGGAACGGATTACGTTCGACAACGCAGGTTTGACTGTAGTTTCATATGTTCACTTTTTGCCCCCTTTACACCTCCTACACCTGCAACCCAGGCATAGAAACTAACTCCTAGGGACTGAGGTCCCTTCAGCCCTCCCAATAAAATATTTGAGGAGGCTGCCTCCCCCCCCCCCAAGTTGATGGGCATTGCTATTCAAATGGTGTGCATGTGATGTGTCTTGTGATTATGTGGGGTGGGTTTTACCTGTCACCACCCCACCCCACCATTCAAGTTGGCATCCTTGGACCCAGGCTACCTCCATGTTTTCCTACAACCTGCTTTATTTGCCCATTTGCCCCATTTTATTTTCCTGGTAACTTTAGGGTAACGTTTTGCTTCTTTGGGATAGGTGAAACTCTCAGACTTTGGCTTCTGTGCTCAAATCAGTAAGGACGTCCCCAAAAGGAAGTCCTTAGTGGGGACACCGTACTGGATGGCTCCGGAAGTTATTTCAAGGTCTCCATACACCACAGAGGTAACTATCATTCCTGGACTGCAAAAGAGGCAGCAAATGAGCAGGACATATGTTTAAACCTGGTTTACGATGCTTTCTGAAACCAATGCCTTGACATACATAGGTGTATCTGACCTAGCATGCCTCAGTGTTTCCTGCTCTCTGCTTCGTTGTTACTTGTGAAGTGTGTGGCCCACCATGATGGGAACCGTGCTTGATGGTAGGATCCAAGAATCTGGATTATGTTGCTTTTGCGTTAATTCCAGCAGCACTTACATCTCCACCCCAGGGAAAGGTTAGCATGAATATAAAACTGTTCTCACAGCTTTGGAAGTCTAAAAGTAGCAAAGTCAAGCCCACAAATCCAGAATAAAACATGGAAATAGGCAACTTTCCTATTTAACAAAATATGATTAATTATTATTATTATTATTATTATTATTATTTAGCAGAATTTGGAAGTTTTGGATGAGTGTGAGTTTGTGTGTAAAAGCAAAGAGGAAAGGTAATGACAATCCTAAGAGGAACATTATGAAAAAATGCTTTTGTGCTATAATTTGGAGGTTGGATGAGTCCTTTTAGTTATCCCAGGGGGGAAACCAGCTGTTTTTGGACTCCAACTCCCATCAGCTCCAGCCAGTGCCAGTCTACCAGTCTACCCAAGTCAGGTATAATGGGTGTTGGAGTCCAACAACATCTGGGCAGCCACAGGTTTCCCACTACTGATTTGGCCTTTCAGGTTTTTTTGCTGATATAAGGCCCCCCATTACCTCTTTGCTAGTCTGTTTCACAGGTAAGAAGTTCTGTAAATGCCAGAGGACCATGGGTATATTTCTACAGGCCATCTGTACTGATGCAATATTTTGCTTCTGCAGGTAGACATCTGGTCTTTGGGAATCATGGTGATCGAGATGGTGGACGGAGAACCTCCTTATTTCAGTGATTCTCCAGTCCAAGCAATGAAGAGGCTCCGTGACAGCCCTCCTCCCAAAATAAAGAATTCTCATAAGGTTAGTCAGTTTGTAAGAAACGTCACAGCCAGGTACTTCGTAGCACCTGGTTGTACACTGAAAGGCATGAAAAAACCAGTATAGGTGGTTGCTTATGATAATCTCACATACGTCTTATGTAGCAGATCTGAACAGTGAAACAAAGGCACATGCTATTAGCATGCAAGGTAATATAAGTGGATTTGTTTGACCTATTTTTCCCCGTGTGGAATTTCTTTCCATGTTGAAGGATCTTGTGATATTTGAAACTGCCATGGAGAACATTTAAGTGCAGCTCCTGATCCCTGAAAATTGGGCCATAGAACCCAAGTACAATTGGGCTGTTGCTTTATGATAGTTGCATCCTTTGTGTCTATGTATCCCACCTTTTATACTGACTACTTGAGATTTGTTCAGACTCAGAATCAAGAAGTTAGTACAGTGGTACCTCTGGTTGCGAACACGATCCGTTCCAGAGTGCCGTTCGCACCCTGAAAAGTCTGCAACCAGAGCTGCGCTTCTGTGCGTGTGGCAAAACCTGGAAGTAAAAACTTCCAGGTTTGCTGCGTTCCTAACCCGGAAAAATGCAACTTGAAGCGTTCGCAAGAAGAGGTATTGATTTCAGCTGTTGGTTCTATAGGCTGGTGCTGACATCTAGTGGCTGATACAAGAAATGTCTCTCACAATAAAAGGTTTATGAACACCATTGCATCTTAAATCAAACTCTGGACCTGACCAAGGCTGCTAGTAAAATGCTTCCCGAGCCCATTGGTTCCACTTTTTGCTTAGATCATGTTATCAAAGAGTTCTACACGATCACCTGAAACAACACAGGGGAGGACTTTCTCCACACAAGCATCATTTGTAGAGTCTGTATATTTAAATATGTCCTTAAGAGCCAGTGTGGTGTAGTGGTTAAGAGCGGTAGACTCGTAATCTGGTGAACCGGGTTCGCGTCTCTGCTCCTCCACATGCAGCTGCTGGGTGACCTTGGGCTAGTCACACTTCTTTGAAGTCTCTCAGCCCCACTCACCTCACAGAGTGTTTTTTGTGGGGGAGGAAGGGAAAGGAGAACGTTAGCCGCTTTGGGACTCCTTTGGGTAGTGATAAAGCGGGATATCAAATCCAAACTCTTCTTCTTCTACTACTACTAGTTGTTTATTAAATGTGTATACTGCCCCTTCATCCACCCTCCTGCTCTGAAATGGCTCATCTGAATTGTTCTGTTTTCACAGACATCTCCAGTTTTAAGAGACTTCTTGGAAAGGATGTTAACACGAGACCCGTTAGAACGAGCAACAGCCCAAGAACTCCTTGATCACCCCTTTTTGCTTCAGACGGGACTTCCAGAGTGCCTGGTGCCCCTTATTCAGCGGTATAGGAAACGGACCTCCACCTGCTGACCCCAAACTTAAGAAGCACCTAGTATATCATAGTGTTTGAATGCAGCCTTTCTCTTGGAGTTATCAGATCAAGGGCAGCCTAGCCCTGCGAACATGTCTTGGAACATGTCAGTGTCCTTTCCGAGATGCGAGAGGGAATTTTCACCATCTTTAGCTGCTTTTTAATGTTTAAACTTTTTCTCTTTTTCATTGCTGAAGACAATCAAAAGCTGGACTCGTACAAGTCTTAATATATATATTGTGAAGCTTCTGGGATAGTTCCTATTTCAGGAGTATGTTTGGTGTTTGTAAAGAAGATTCTCGCAACTTGATTTGTACATACCTGCCAACCTCCAGACTTCATCTACTGACTGAACTGGAAGAACATTCCTCTCGCAGGATGGCATTTGTTCTTTAAAACACATTTGAAGGTAGACATCCTTACTTTAACCTGAAAACAGGCTTCTCCAACTTGGTGCCCTTCAGATGATTTGGACAGTGATGGCTGGGGCTGATGAGAGATGGGGTCCAAAACATCTGGATGGCACAAGCTTGGCAATGGGCTTCCCTAAAACAATCATCTCATCTCATGTATGGGCTACCCGATCCTGTTACAAAAGGCTCTTCTACCTTGTTTCCTTTCAAATCATTTTTCTTTCTTTCTTTCTACAGTAGGGACTAATATGGGGCCTATGGCTTTTCAAACCTTAAGAGTGGTCTGTCATTTCACAACCTTACACCAGCTGGCAAGCAGTGCTTCATGGCAGACATTTCTCCAGAGATGCTGGAACCTGATGCTTGAAACTCCATGGCATGTAAACGTAGTGCCTTCTCCAGCAAAGACTGGAAGTAGAAGGCAGCACAAGGGTTGTCCAGATAAGAACTTCAGTTTGCTTATATCAATGCCCCTCTAAGTACACTGGACTTGACCAAGGATACGGCTTTGAGGCAGCTGCTGGGTGGTGTTTTTCACCAGCTCTGAATTCTGTAGCAAGGTCAATAAAATGTTGACGCTCTCCCATTCCACTGAACAATGTTTGTTTTGCCAGTGAGAATGTTAAGACTCTACCTACCTCCTATGTTGTTGAGAATAGGGGAAATGCATGGAACAGAGTTTAAATGTGTGCTCATGGTTCTATAATCTCCTGGATGTAGGTGGACCACTTCTAATATTCTTATCTAAGGTTGATGCAGAAATTTTATATGGTTAAGTCTTATCTGTGTAATGTCCAGATCAGTTGGCACCAATTAGTTTAGGTTGTATTATGTGTGTTACTGTGTGGAGCATAGTTGTAACATAACTGGAATTCAGTTTTGTGATACATTTGGGAAGGAGTTCTGGAAAGTGGGGAGGGGTAGGTTGGGGGGGGGTCAGGTGTCACTTCTACTGCCTCATAATCTGCCCTTACACAATCCACCAAGTTGGTAAACACATGAAAACGTGTAAAAACAGCAACAAAAAACTTGAAATATTGTGGGGAGAGCTTGTTGTAAAATATGTCTGTATGTTCCAGGAATCCTGTGCAAAAAAACTCCCAGGTTCCTTCCTTCCTTCTTTTTAACTTAATTATCTGAAACAAATATTTCTCCTTTCCGTGAGTTGTTTGCATTTGTTGTTTTAAATTAAAACACAATTTTGATTATTCATAAACCCATTGCAATGCTGAAATGTTTTTGAAAAACGCATTTATCCTTATTCCAAAGTGCTGCACAGAGTTCCCAACTCAAAGAGTTTAAAAACTTGCCGCAGAGAGTTTCAGGCCTATAAACCCGACAGTGGCCCAAGTGAGTTCCATGTAGTTTCAGCCAAGAATGGCCAACAAGGCAGTGACGGGTGTGTGAAGTCCATTTTGCCAGTAGTGCTTTATTATGAAAGTGGATGCCAGCAATGAGGCACAGGTGCATCCCTGCCATTTGCAAGAACTGGGATCTTCAAAAAAGGCCCCCTGGACTGAGGTATGATCCTATTGTTTTACTCTGGAGGCAAGGGAATACAGGTTCTGCGGATGCCTCACTCCATTATAGATCCTGAAGATCTATTTGTTTGTTTTTAATTAGAACAGTACATAGAGGCAGCACTACTTTAAAAAGAGCATGCAGCTTTTTTTTTCTTTTTTCGGAAAATCCCCACCCCACCCCACTCGCCAGCAGTTAACAATCCCAAAATGCAAGTTTCTGTAACTCAATGTTCTCTTATTCTTCTCAAGGCGTGTCAGATGCAAAGAAGCTTCTCTGGCTGCACAAACACAGAAAAAACACAGAAGCACAACCCAGCAAATGTATTTCATGACAAACACCATTTAAATCAGTGGGACTCCTTTTTTTTCAGCGGCCTTCGTCACAGAACTACCTTACTAGAATGTGCCTATAAATCATTTGTACAGAAACATAAAAGTATGAATTTAAACTACAAAATCCAACCCAAGTAGCAGACAATGGGCACCATCTTCTGAAAATAAAAAAGGCATGTGACTAGGTGTGGGAGAGACATTCAATTCACCTAGAATTTAGAGCCAAATTTGCACTTTCTGAAACGGTATGAAGACCAGAACACAACCCTCCTTTGAAATTTGCGCCTATCCAAATTTTGCAATGCAGTTCTCTGACTGAACAATCTGTACAAAAGTGCATAAAAATGAGCGTGCTGAAAAATAACATAAATGCATCTTAGGAGAAATTGCTTGCAGAAATGTGCACCTTGGTCAAAAGTGCAGACAAAAATGTGTTTACTAGGAGAAATTTCCACTACAATGCTGCAGGGGGAAAAAATCACAAATGTGGATAACCTGAATTTAAGATTGGAAAAGTATGGGACAGAGAGAACCGAAATGGACAGATCCTTCCATCCACACTTGTGACTGATGAAAACAAAAAGTAATCCCAAAATGCATATGGAGGTTACTCTGCCACTGAATTCCTAAAAAAGGAGGGGGTGTCATTTCTGAGGACACATAATCTGATTGTATTATTTCATTTATTAAATTTATATACTTCCCTTCATCTGAAGATCTCAGGGCAGTTCACAAGATAAATATACAGGATAAAAGCACAAAATAAATAGTTATAACCGAAACAAAACAACAACCCCCTCTTCCCACAACACATTTAAAGGCTGTGGAATATTGATCTGCTGAAGTAGACAGGGGAAAACGTTTACTCAGCAGTGGATTCCTTAGAAAGAAAGAGCCATACAATTAGCAGGAAACTAGTTTTATTGCATTCTGTAGAAGGTCGGCTTGATAAGTTACATAACCCTTTACCAGAACAAACCAACATTTGAAAGAATAAAATTCTGAGTCCATCCTGCTGTAAACACAATGTGCTTTTAAAAGAAGAGAAACAAAGAACAAGTCACAGTCTTCGTAGACAACTGAAGTTCAACACTGAATGCAAACAAGTGAGAGCATCTGCCAGTAAATGAAACCAGTACTGTATGTTGGACAGTGGGCATGGAACTGACATTGTATTATTGCTACACACTGCATTTTGCAGTCAGTGTCCCTCTTAATGGCCTAGATCAAAGCTTTACAATGTGTTTCTGAATTGTGCAGTCAATGCTACTAAAATGCAACTCCTAGAATCCTGGCTCTAAGAAATTCATAGGTGGGGATCAGCTGCAGACTCATCAGATGGACACCGATGCAGCTTCAACTCTATTTCTGAAGTGGAGAACCACACTACTACAATTTACAAAGATGTTATGAAAGGGAAATGAAAGAAAATGATCAAGCACTATTATCGAAACTGCTAATAATTTTCCAAGTTAGTATGTGCTTTTTAAGTACACTGCCCTATTTTCAAAAACTTAAAACGTGTTTTTTTTTTTAAAAAAAAGTTTTGACAATGAAAATTCAGTCCCAGTTTAAATCTGACATCTCAAAAAATGAAACAAAACAAAAAACAGGCAGCTAGTGATGTAGCAGACAGAACCCTGCCTGAGAGTCCAAGGAAAGCTGCTGTCAGACAAAACAAAATAAAAAATAAAAAAATCCTTCCAGTAGCACTCACATCAAGAACAAACTTTGTTGGTCTCTAAGGTGCTACTGGAAGGATTTATTATTATTATTATTATTATTATTATTATTATTATTATTATTATTATTTTACTATGGCAGACCAACACGGCTGCAATGCTAAACCAAGTCTAACCAGAAATGAGTACTGTTGAATTCAGTGGGCCTTATTCCCAGGTAAGTGGGCTTATGACTACAGCCTAAACTGACCTAAGGCAGCTTCCTCCACCCCCCCCCCCCAAGTCTTCTTTATAGCCTTGTATAATTCAGGGCAAAGGAAGATATGTGAGAAATCCAGGATTGGATTCTCCAATGTCATTTTCTTTTGTTAAAAGCTGTTTGAAGAACTAGAATTTGGGTTGGGGTTGTTATACCAGGGAAGGTGGGTTAACCCTCAACAACAACAACAACAAATAAATAAATAAATACATTAACAACAACAACCAAATAATATACTATTAACTAACAAAATAAATAAATGAATAAATATGTAAATAAAGCAATAACAGCAACAATGTGTTCCAATAATTCATCCAGCTGAAACTGGGATGTGGGTGGCACTGTTGTCTAAACCACTGAACCTCTTGGGCTTTCATAGAATCATAGAGTTGGAAGAGACCACAAGGGCCATCCAGTCCAACCCCCTGCCAAGCAGCAAACACCATCAAAGTATTCCTGACAGATGGCTGTCAAGCCTCCGCTTAAAGACCTCCAAAGAAGGAGACTCCACCACACTCCTTGGCAGCAAATTCCACTGTCGAACAGCTCTCACTGTCAGGAAGTTCTTCCTAATGGCTTGCCGATTAAAAGGTCAGCGGTTCAAATCCCTGCAATGGGGTGAGTTGCTGTTGCTCTGTCCTAGCTCCTGCCAACCTCACAGTTCAAAAGCACACCAGTGCAAGTAGATAAATAGGTACCACTGTGGCAAACGGCGTTTCTGTGCGCTCTGGCTTCCATCATGGTGTCCCTTTGTGCCAGAAGCAGTTTAGTCATGCTGGCCACATGACCCAGAAAGCTGTCTGTGGACAAACGCCAGCTCCCTCGGCCTGAAAGCGAGATGAGTGCCGCAACCCCATAGTTGCCGTTGACTGGACTTAACTGTCTCTTCCCTTTACCTTAGTCACAGAAGGGGGCTGGGGAGACAGGTATATGAGCCCTTATCATTCCCCCCCCCTCTGTGGCTAAATAACAGCTGATCTGATCACACAACGCCCCCTTCACATCTTGTTTGTCCTTCCCTGTTACTTTCAGAGTTCATGCAATGTCACTAAATAAATAAAACATGAACAAACAAACAAAAAATGCCGCAAAAAGTGAAAGACCACAAACATCCCAACGCAAAATCATTTCAGGCAAATGAGGCATCTAGCTACAAATAAACTTCTATCTTATTAAGGCTTGTTTGCTATTTGTTGTTGTTCAGTCGTTCAGTCGTGTCCGACTCTTCGTGACCCCATGGACCAGAGCACGCCAGGCACGCCTATCCTTCACTGCCTCTCGCAGTTTGTTTGCTATACACGAGTGCAATTCCATTTATATAAAGAAATTCACACAGATATAAGTGGACACGAAAGCATCTCCTAAGAATCAGACATGGTGCAAAATCTTCTTCAGAAGCCCTTACAGAAACTGCCATGAAAATGTAGCAATCTGGACATGATATAGACACTCTTGTTCTTTACAAAAATGACCACTGTTCCATTTCACCCATTACAGAAAGAAGCATACTCAGAAAATGCAAAATTTTATTTTGCTGTGGTGCCATGAACGGACCTTTCAGCACTTTTACTGATTTAGCCATGTTCACGTTAGTTTTACTTGACTGTTCTCTGTATAGCCTACTATAAAGCGAAAATTACCAAAAAAAAATTCATAGCTGGAAGATATTAGGGTTTGACAAAATGGTAGGCTACTTTGCCATCCAATTTTGAGGCATCTGCCATGGATGAGGCTCCTGAGATTTTCCACCTGCATATTTTGCAAGATTTGCCCCAAAACGGTACACTTTGAGATGGGCAAAGATAGCTCTGGCAACAACACTCCTGTCGGGCAACGGAAACTGATGAATGTGTAGGTGACAAAGACGTTTTGTGCTTTAAAGTTGATTTTAAAGGAAGTACACTTCAACCCTCTTGCTGAAATCGACGAGACCCTTATGCCCAATCATTCTAGAACATTCTTGACAAGAGAAAGCAGTAAATAACAATTCACCGCGACCGCACCTTAATACAGTGCACATTGCTACTTGTTTCAACTAAATAAAATCTAACACCTGCGCTTCCCGGGTGCTGTTCCAACGAAATCGGGAGAGCCTCGGGATGCGTGGAGGCGCTCCGAATCCGCCCGCGGGCAACGATGCAATCGTCCAAATGGTCGCTGACGAAGCGGCGGCACGTCGGAACCCTACGGCGAAGGCTGGATCCGCGGGCAGAATCAACGCCTGCGAGGCGAAGCAGGACCTGGCCGCGCCGAGGGGACGCGCAGCCGGACCCGCCCTCGCCGCCTAGTAGCCGAGCAGGCTCTGGCAGTCGGGCGCCGTGGCCCTGCGGATCAGCGGGCGGCCTCGCAGCGAGGCGCCCCCTCTACCCGCGTCTGAGCCGGGCTGCGCTGCGCTGGCATCTGGACCCCGCTGCTCCTCGTCGTCGTCGTCGTCGTCCTCCCGCTCCCGCCTGTGGGCGCCGCCGTCCCCGCGAGGCGACCGAGCAGCCGGCGGGCCGTCGCCGGGGGGCGCCGTCGCCGGCTCGGGCAGCTCGAGGATCAAGGCTCCGGAGGCCCGCAGCGCCCGCACGCAGCGCCCGTGGCCCTCGCTGGCGGCCAGTTGCAGCGCGGTGCGCCCGGCGCGGTCGGCGCGCTCGAGGCAAAGGCCGAGGCGGCGGAAGGAGCGCAGCAGCCACTCGACGACGGGTGCGCGGCCCTGCCACGCGGCGTACATGAGCGGGTTCCAGCCTCGCGAGTCGGCCGCGTCCGGGTCGGCGCCGTACTGGACCAGCAGCTTGGTGACGTCCAGGTAGCCCCGCTCGCAGGCCAGGCTCAGCGCGCTCCGCCCGGCGTCGTCGCGCAGGTCGACGGCGGCGCGCCGCTCCAGCAGCAGCCTGGCGAAGGCCACTCGCCACGCGGGGTCCTTGAGCGCCACGGCGTACATGAGCGGCGTGCGCCCGCGGTCGGCTCGGCAGTCCACGATGGTGCCGTCCACGGCGTCCAGCACGAAGCGCGCCAGGTGCAGGCGGCCCGCGCTCATGGCCTCCAGGAAAGTGCGCGTCGACGCCCCCGGGCCCAGGTCCCGCGGCCGCAGCATGGCTTGCTGCTCGTACCCCCCGCGGCTCATGCCGGCCCGACGGCGACTCGAGGCGCCGACTCCCCGGAGCCGCTTTATAACTTCGCCTCAAGTCGCCATGGCGATCGCCGCCTTGGAGTTTCAGGAGAGAGAGAGAGAGATCCACCGAGGCAACTCCGCTCCCCGGTTTACGCGCTGGGGTGGCGGGCGGCGGGGCAGGATCGTCGAGGGTTCCCAGAGCCCCTCCTGCTACTCCCCGCCCACCTCGAATAAGGCAGGGCAGTGTCGTGCTCGTGCGCTCGGTGCGCTGTCGTTGTTATTAGTGTTCTTTCAATGGTGTGACGTGTGACTGGTTCAAGGTAGCAGATCCCCATCTCAGTTGGCCAGGATTGGCTGAGTGTGGCAACAGTTTAAAAACCGAAGATCACTGTAATGGTATTCGTCCTATAGATAGGCGGGCAATTACTGCTTTAAAAAACAACAACAAAAACAAAAACAAGAAGACATCCTGTTCTCCGAGTTGTGAAATCCTCCAGGGAAAATAAAATATTTTTAGAGTTGGAAGGTACCAAAAGGGTCATCAAGTCCAGCCCCCTGCAAGATGACTTGGGGGATCCTTATGCCTGAACTTTTTCAGGGCTCAAGGTTATATCATTGATAGTGTGTGGTTCCATGGACAGAATCTATCTGCACATCACTTGGTAGTTCTTATCACAGGGTGAAGAAGGTCTGAACTGTGCCTTTTGACCACTATTTTGTTAAGGTGATGTGATGGCACTATGGGTGGCTGTAAAGTTACAGCCGTCAACTGTGCATGTGTGAATTCACCCTTTGTTTCTGCATGAGCTTGTCAGAGGATCAGATGTGTGTATATGCAGTACATTCAGTCCCTGTAGCCCACGCACCTCCTGCAGGTCTTTTGGCTCTTGACTTTTCTGCAGGGCAGATGGTTAGCAACAATACTGGGATTAGTGCAAGAAGGGGTGTATCCACAATCCAAAGTGGTCCACGATTGCACTGACTGCCTTGTAGTTGCATCCTCCTGCAGGGGCTCCTGGATGGCTGCAGCAAATGCACCATCCTAAGTGAAATTTTCATATCCTTTCATACTGTATGACCTCAAAGTCAGTGGTTTACAGGGGAGGCTGTGCACACCTTCTGCTGTGCGTTGTGAAATGCAGCAAGCATACAGGAACCAGCCCAGAGTTGCATTCATTTCATCTCTATGATGCCCTCTCAAAAATTCTGCTTTTGCAGCATCCAGGTGTTGCAGCCTGATTTTATTTATTTATTTATTTCCATTTATGAATGGCTTCCTATGAAATTAATTGAAGCAATTTAACAATTTAAACAATTTCATATATAAAAAGAATTAAGGCATAAATCTCTCTACAAGAGACTGGGTGAAAAACCACTCTCCTGGCCCACCTGTTCTGGCAGGTGAAGAGGAGCCCAGTTCTGATGGTGGCTCCCAAGCTTTGTAACCAGCTTCCCACTGTTGTGAGGCAGATCCATGAGCTTTTGGAGTTTCTGGACTACAACTCCCATCAGCCCCAGCCAGCATGGCCAATGGTCAGGGATGACAGGAGTTGTAGTCACCAACATTGAAGGGTACCACTGCCTTAGGTTAAGGCAGAAATTCAGGCTGTTTTGCAAGTAGTAGTGTAGCTTTATTTTTGTGATGAATTTCAGCGTAAATTGAATCTATCTGTCAATTACTGGTATCTGGCTTACAGAAAATGCACAAAAAGCACATGTCAGGAAGCAAGATGTCATGGGTGCTGGGGAGCATGGCTAGGCAACACTGCCTGGTGGCATGAGTTTGCAGCTTGAGTCAGGCACTGCATAGAGTACCCACCTCTGAACATCAGAGCCCCGTGCTCTTACTGCCAGTCAAGTTGCCAATGGCAAATTTACCCACGAGGACTAGAAACTGCTTTTTAATTTTAAAGAACTGAGGTTTTCCCTTATTCTCTGTCCCCTGCTAGATTCTGCAGGAACCTCCACATGCATGGTAGTCTATCAACTCAGTGGGAGCCCCTGTATGTCAGGTGCTGCATTTTCCTCTTTAATCATTGTTTCTAAGGGCCAAGCAACATTACCCCACCAGCAAACAGCTGTTGCACCGCTGCTGCCAGACAGTTTCTCCCTGCGTCAAGAACCATCTCCAGCAGCCGGATACTCATGACAGGTGTGCAGTGCCTGTTGGTGAATTCTTAGCTCTGCGCCCACCAGGTTTCAGCACATGACTGCAGTCAGATGCAGAGGGGTGCTTGTGGAAGGATGCTTAAAAGCCAGAGGTCACCACTAGCATCAGATGCAGGACCTTTTAGGGTGAATTGGTGGAGCCCACATTAAGTGTGGGCTAAGCCGCACCTGGCAGGGTCCTGTGACTTGGACCAACATACCAGGGATGAAAACATTTTAAAAATAGTGTTCTAGCCATTCTTATTATGGTTATGCTTTTGAGACTTTCAGGCTTCAGTTCTATACACTGGGGGCAAACCACACTGAACTCAGCAGGCATGTAAATGATTGTACTGTGAATGCCTGGAGCATGAGAAAAGTGTCAGCATCACATCAATTCTGGTGGATCAGCTTTCAAAATTGGCCAGGTATAAGCCACTTGGGACCAAGTGAGGATGCCCGGGCACCAAGGATGGCGCCTGACGTCTCCACCATCTGGAGGTGCATGCCTGGGGATCCTTGGATCTTGTTTTCACACACTGGTAACACATCCTGTAGAATTCTATCCATTTTATTTTATCTGCCCAATTGGAACAAATTTCAGGAACCAAAAGGTTGTATTGAAAAATACGACTTTTGAGCTGGATGGCACCTAGACATTCTGTTTTGGCGACTGTAACCTTGGTTTAAGGAGCCATTTGGTGCCTAGCTTATATATCCCGAGTTTTTAATGCTGCAGTGGGTATTTTTCTGGGCATTTGCTTTTGACATTTTGGTTGCCTGACTCTCCGCACTGCTTGAAAAGTCTTCTTGCAGCAATAGCTTCTGCTTAAGGCATCTGCTTCTGGCTCCTTACTGGTGTTTGTAAAGCTCTTGGAAAAAGTGTCATGGAAATAATTACAATGAAGTTAATAAGCCAGCAATCAGGTGAGGTGCCTTTTGCTCCTTTCCAGCCTGCTGGTTGCAAAACAATCTATAGCAACCTTTCTGTCTGTTTATGAAGGTGGGGGGGGGAGGGGGAAGAAAAGTGGATAAAGAGCTGTTTGCATATTTCTCCTGCCAATAGAGTTTGGCCTATTAGGGAACAATCTTGTGCTCACTGGGAGGATGGAAGAGGAGGATTAGCCAGCCACCACTGGGACCCTTCAAGCAGCAGCAGCAGCAGCAGCAAGCTGTGCTTGTGGTGGAGCCCAGAGCAAAGCATGTTGGGGGAGGCTGTCTGAAGAACAGCTGCCACTCCCCCCCCCCAAAAAAAACCTCATTGACCAGTTGAGAGCCAGTGTGGTGTAGTGGTTAAGAGCAGAAGACTCGTAATCTGGTGAACCAGGTTCCCATCTCCACTCCTCCACATACAACTGCTGGGTGACCTTGGGCTAGTCACACTTCTCTGAAGTCTCTCAGCCCCACTCACCTCACAGAGTGTTTGTTATGGGGGAAGAAGGGGTCAGAGAATGTTAGCCGCTTTGAGACTCCTTCAGGTAGTGATAAAGTGGGATATCAAATCCAAACTCTTCTTCTCTGAAGCTGGTATAATTAATAATGAACTAGTTGCCATCCATGGGACAAGGGTTGGCAGGGGGTTGGACTGGATGGCCCTTGTGGTGTCTTCCAACTCTATGATTCTATGGTGGTGCTGTGGGTTAAACCACAGATCCTAGGGCTTGCTGATCAGAAGGTCGGCGGTTCGAATCCCCACAGCGGGGTGAGCTCCTGTTGCTTGGTCCCTGCTCCTGCCCACCTAAGCAGTTCAAAAGCACCTCAAAGTGCGACTTCCGGCGGCTGGCGCCATCGCGGATGGTCCTGGGTTGCTTCGGTGGCGAGGCACCCAGTTCATCCCGGGGGTTAGGAGCCCTGCAGCCGCATGCAGGGCTCTGGTTGGGGCGCGGGAAGAGCGTCCCGCGCCCTGGGCTCCCCGGCTATGCCCGCTGTGCTCCGAACCCTTCCCCCGCGCCCCCTGAAAGGGGGGAGTGGGGGTGAAGGGACCACGGAGTCGGGCTCTAGGGGGACATGCCCCAACCGGGATGTTTACATGCGGCGGCAAAGTCCGTGAGGAGCGTCTCTGTTCTACCTGTCATTAAGGAGTTGCTAAGAAACCAGAAGCTGTGAGTAATTGACTGACTCTTTGTACTTCGGGAAAAGCTCTGGGATCAAAAGAAAAGGCAGCCCGCCTCTCTCCCTTCGGGTGGTGGAAGGACTTAACTCTTTAAGTGACTGCTGCTACACTAACCATTTGAAAGTACTTGGAATTTGAAAATTGACTCTGTAGAGATTCCCTCTCAGGGGTTAATTGAGGAAAAATACCTCCATTTGAAGTTTTGGTCTTTATACTCTGGCTTCGGAAGAAATGGCGGCGATTTGGAATTGCGCAGGAAAAAATTGAGACAAAGGAGGAAAAAGACAGGAAATGTAATTTGATACCCACCTCCCTTCCCCGAAGATGTTGGACTTTGCGCTTATGCTGGCACAGAAGGACTGGGAGGTAGAGGAAAAGCTCACTGTCTTTCAATTGGAGCTGACTAATCGAAAATTAAGAGTCTTGTGTGGGATTATAAATGGAAATAATCTGTATTCCACAGAGGAGGCTTTCCAAAAAATCTACTCAATGGAAACAGACTTTTGCAAAGAGCTGGAAGATGTGCTGGAAGGATGGTCTGAGATGGCAGAGCAAATCCGATTGGAACAGGGACTGTTTTCAGGGGGTGGCAGAAACCCTGAAACGGAAAGTTTTTTAATATCTAGATTCCGAGGTGGCAGCTCGGGGTCGAGGGACAGAGAATTAAGATTTCTACAAGAAGAAGAATTTTGGTACAAAGCTACGGAGAAGCTCAGAATGCAGAGGATGAACATCTTGGAGCTCGATGCAGGGTCTGTTGTGGTTGTAACCTGGATCTGTGGACATTCAGAAGCATACAATAGGGGATTCGGTTCTGGTGAAAGACAGGAGAAGACAATGGACAAAAGGGGAGTGGGTTGAATTAATCATTGTATAACATAGATGGTCTGCCATGGTATCCGAAATCGGAGTGTGAAGTTTGTTAAATAAGTTTATTTTAAATAACTAAGGAGATATTGAATTTAAGTTAAAAGCAGCATGCTAAATGATAGAAGAAATAAGTTTAGCTCTAAGAATATTTGGTTAAGTTTTAGGCTATAATGCAAAAGATAAGACAAAGGTGTTTTTTCTTTCTATATCAAGTTAAGTTAAACTTCTATAGAGAAAAGATGTTAAGGAGAAAGTGTATTGTATTAAAACCGAAGGTGCACAGGCGGGGGAAGTCAAGTGTCAAGATTCGGAACTAGAATTCTTTTTTTTTTTTTTTTTTTTTTTTTTTTTTTCTATAGCAAGATATACAGATAAGAAGAAGAATCCTGACATTATGTGTATGTGTATTTGTATTTGTTTTGATATTTGTAGGTGTGGGGGTTGGGTTTATGTTGCTGTTGTTGTTTTGTGAAAATGCCAATAAATTCTGTTAAAAAAAAAAACAAAAGCACCTCAAAGTGCAAGTAGATAAATAGGTACCGCTCTGGTGGGAAGGTAAACGGCGTTTCCGTGCACTGCTCTGGTTCGCCAGAAGCGGCTTTGTCATGCTGCCCACATGACCTGGAAACTGTACGCCGGCTCCCTCGGCCATTAACGCGAGATGAGCGCCACAACCCCAGAGTCGGACATGACTGGACCTAATGGTCAGGGGTCCCTTTACCTTTGGTTGCCATCCACCCTGGCCCCTATGGGGCAGCAAGGCTATGGATGCAGTCGTTGCTGCACCATGAATCCTCTCTGCAACCCAGGCAGGTGAGATTGTTCTGTGCATTTGCAAATTAGGATACAATATCAATACACTGAGCATATGCACTTGCACACACAAAATACTGGGTGTCATAGAATCCTAGGATTGTAGCGTTGGAAGGAACCACGAGGGTTATTTAGTCCAACCCCCCTGCAATACATTCAAGTAAGATTTACTCAAGAGTAGATCTCCTCAAATGAATGAAGTTAATTAGTATAGTAGTTAGAGAGTCAGACCCTAGGACCTGAGAGACCAGGGTTCAAACCCTCACTTAGCTATGAAGGCCACTGAGTGACCTGGGGCCTGTCAGCCTAACCTACCTCACAGAGTTGTTGGGATTAATGGGGGGGGGGAACCATGTACACCCCCTTGAGCTTCTTGAAGAATATAAATGCGGTCAATCAGTAAGTTAGGTCTATTAATTCCAATGGATCTACTCTAAATAAAATGCCACCCATAGTGTCTTGTGATTAGCTCTTGCATCTAAATTAATCTGGGCTAAATACTATTCCAGTAGCAGCACTCATTCAGCTGTTTACAATGCAGAGAATGTTGACAAGTGCTTTGATATTGATCTGAACTTGGTCATAAAGTGGGATGCTCTTTTAAGAATGCAATGCCAGTGATGAGCCCAGCAGTGAAGCGGAACCCAAAGCCGCTCCCTGAAGTTGTGATTATTGTTCTTCCAGTTGCAATTGTTATTGTAGGTCCCTTTGGGTGAAACTGGTCTCCCTCTGGTGACTTTGCATGCGGTCCAAGCATCCCTAGATTAATTAACATGGTATTTAATTTCATAGCACTGTAATGC
This sequence comes from Lacerta agilis, assembly GCF_009819535.1. Classification (NCBI taxonomy): domain Eukaryota; kingdom Metazoa; phylum Chordata; class Lepidosauria; order Squamata; family Lacertidae; genus Lacerta; species Lacerta agilis. Next base: position 40,173,059 of record NC_046312.1, read on the forward strand.
CCTATGGAGGTATGGATTATTTGTCAAGTGAAAACAGGGCACTGTTTTCTGGAAGCTGTTAACAACCCTTTGAACAACAGATTTTAGGAATTACAAAGAAAGTGGTGCCAACAAAGGAAAGAGATTGGCTAGCGAGCTAATATGAATGTATCTCATTTGTCGGACAAAAAATAAACCGCTAGAAATTGCTGACCAACTGCTTGGTGCAGTGTGAAGGAAAGACAAGGCAGTAATGCAAAGCTCGTAAGATGTTCAGTAATGGCGATGTTCTTCAAATAGTATAGCTATCTTCAAATATCTGAAGGGCAAAACTTTCTAAAATGTGTGAACCAAAATGCAGTTATCCGTCAAAATTTACATTTCTCTGAATTTTGCTCTGCAGTTTTTACTAGCTAAGTAATATGCATAAAAATACATATCCTGGCATAAAGTGTGCAGAAAAAGTGATAGTAGCAACTGATCTGTGAGTGCTCTGGTAGCTAGGATGATTTCAGGCCTCCCTTTTGACCATACTGTTACCTGCAAAGAAGACACTTTTTTCATTAAACCAGTCATAAACCCTTGGACTTTGATGTAGGTAGGGTGGGCAACCGCGCCCTGCAAGAGGAAAAAACACACATCTACGAGAGCCATTGCCTTCATGCCCTGCCAGAAAAAACTGTTGAACTACTGTGGGATATGGGATACTAGATTAACTGGACATTTATTCTGATCCTTCAGGGCTCTCTTTGTATTTCAACTACAGGTTTTGAGATTTTTTTTAAAAAAGTTTATTTCTATCCTGTATTGACAATACAGATCCTGAAAGATAGAAATTCCGGTGTGACGCAAACTAATCTGGGTTACCAGATCACAATAATCAAAGATTCAATGAGCTCATGGAAGTGCTACAAGAGACAGCCCATTAAGTCCTATGGAACGGTAACGTCTGCAACAAAATGAGTCATTAAAAAAATCTGTGCCTTAAGAACAGGGTCAGGTGAGAGACTCACAGCCTGCTCACCAGTATATCGCTAGATTCTTCATCCTCTGCCGTATTTTCAGCCGTCTGAGTTTCACATCTTTCAGCAACAGGTATCAGGTTGTTTTCTTGTAGCTCTTGTTTCAGCCCCTGGCCTCCCTCACTGGCAGCGTATAGGGCCTCTTTCTTTGCTGCATCAGCTTTCACACAGTTCTTCACTAAAACTTGCACCTCTGCGCTGAGAGCTTTCACTTTGCCTTCGTACTCCGCGTACGCCTCCTGCTGCAGCTGTACGGAGAGAGAGGTCAGTACGTGAGACACACATGTTGCTCGAATGCTCAGAAGAAGCCCAGTAGCTGCTTGTTTGTGGGATTTTAAATGATGCTGCTGGGTAAAAAGCCTTTGCTTTACGAAGTCTTGGTTGTTAAGGGCCAAATTAGGCATGCTCACCTTTGTGATGGGTAGCTATTAGGATCATTTTTTTATGAAAAGTAGCTGACTATATTTGGATTGGGAGGGATTACTTTGTGCCGCCCCCCCTTATGCCAGTTCTCTCGTGCAAGGCACCTCGGCAGCCAATAGCTTTGGGGAAGGGGGTACGAGCTGGGATTTTGGAATCACATGGGCTGACTTTACCCTACACAAGAGGTCAGCAGCCATTTTGAACCAGTGAGCACATACGGAATACCGGGAAAGTATTGTGGGTGACCGTTACAAAATGGCTGCCATGGGGTTGTGGTATAACATCCGCCACTACTGAACTCACAAAGAGAAGCTCTGCACAGGAGGGTGAGCATCAAAACCTGGCATCCACTGAAATACAAGGATGTTGGATGGGTTAGGTTTGAAGTAGGAGAGGCTTAACCAGCACAAACAGGAGCTGGGCAGGGACCAGAGCCGTCTCAAGGGGATCTGCCGCCCTGGCGCGGCTATCCCTCCGGCGCCCCCGCCATGCCGCCTCTCCGCCGCCTCCCTCCCACGCTTGCCGCCCCTTGGGAGGGGGGTGGGCGAGCGGGGGATGAGGGGCGTGGCGCTGGAGCGGCGCGGGGCTCTGCGCGCCCTTCCAGCGCTTCCGGGATGGGAGGCGAGGGCGGCCGGCTCGCGCTCCCGCGCGCAGCCGGGCAATTCGCGCTCCGCGCGCAGCCGAATGGCGCGGCGCGGCTGGGCAGCTCGCGCTGCATCGGGCGGGCGGCCGGCTGCGCGCGGGGCGCGAGGCTGCGCGCGGGGCGCGAGCTGGCCGGCTGCGCCGCGCCATCTGGCTGCGCGCGGGAGCGCGAGCCGGCTGCCCTCGCCTCCCGTCCCGGAAGCGCTGGAAGGGCGCGCAGAGCTCCTGTGCTCTCCTGGGCAGCCAGAGGGCGTGGCGTGGCCGGCCAGCTCCCTTGCCGGGAGGCAGAGGGCGCTGCCGGCAGGCGCTGCCAGCGGGGCTGGAGGACGGAGGCGCCCTCCAGGCCATTGCGCCCTGGCGCGCCGCGCCACCAGCCCCAATGGATGAGACGGCTCTGGCAGGGACAACAAACAGTCCTTTGTGCATTGGGGGTTTTTCAGGAGATATTTGCTGAGACCTTCAGCAGGTACCACAGCAAGTACCCGGTCAAGCACACTGGTGTATGTGAGTGCTGTGCTGTTGACCCCTGCCCGACAACACATTCCCAGTCCAAATGGTCCCCTTGGTACTCCCAACGCTGGGTAATTTGTTTGCTGTTGCCTTCTGCGTGATTATGTGCACTAATCAGTGCCCAGCTGGCTTCGGAGTGAGGTTTGCACCACTTGCCTTCTAGTCTTTGTCTGACTTGCTTCATTGCCTGAAGCTCCCCAGAATGCCAAGCAGCCACTTGGGTGCCACAAAGCTGGAGAGGATGATCAGGAGCAATAGTGTCAACCACCCATTTCATCTCGACCATTCCATAGCAAAACTAGGGCTTCAAAAGGATTGTTGGCTTTCTCTGCTGGGCACTTCTTAGAGCAGGGGGTTAGAGTGAATTACCTCTGGGGTCTATTCTAGACCTTTGATTCTCCCATCCTCTTACCGGCCTGCTAAATAGCTGTGTGAAACATTTGGTGAGAATTTGGTTACAAGATACCTGGTTTTCTTTTTCCTTGATTGTTTCTAGGCAGGCTGTCTGCTTTTTCTCCAGTACTTCTTGATCCCTAGCCTGCTTTTCATTCATCTTGAAGCAGGGAAAGAAAATATTTTAAAAGCCATCATCTTCAAAGCAACAGTATAAAAGCAAAATAAAAAAATAGTCCAGTAGCACATTAGAGACCAACTGAATTTGTTCTAGGTATAAGCTTTCGTGTGCATGCACACTTCTTCAGATAGTATAAAAGTGGCAAGTGTTATTGCTAGGTACTTTGGCCATAGGCTCATGGCACAAGTTTGCATAACGGTATAGATTGCCTCTGGGCAAATTAAGTTAGTGGGTGGGATTTCACACTAGCACTGCACTTTGGAGTGTGCCTAGTAAAAAGTGATTCAGCGGCAGGAGTTCTGGGACCCAGCAAAGAAGAAGAAGAAGACTTGAAGCTCAGGGCCCTGGGCCGCCCCTAGAAACCCCTGACTAGAATCCCTGTGGTCCATCAGCAATGTGTTAAGCTGACAAAGCAGGAGTGCATACTCAGGATTTCTTAGCAGCTAATGCATAGCTATTTATTTAAAATAAATGTTTAAATATTAAAGGCCACTTTTCTGGGCAAATGGCTATCCAAAGCAGCTTGCAACCAAGAAGTACAGTGGTGCCCCGCTAGACGAATGCCTCGCTAGACGAAAAACTCGCTAGACGAACGGCATTCGTCTAGCGGGAGCCGCCCCGCAAGACGAAAAAGTCTATGGGGCTGCTTCGCAAGACGAAAAATTTTCGTCTTTTTTTTCCGTTTAGCGGAGAGCGGCTGTCATTGCCGCTTCGCTAGACAAAAAAACCGCAATACGAAAAAATTCGTAGAACAAATTATTTTCGTCTTGCGGGGCACCACTGTATTAAAGAAAAAAGAACTAGTTAATACTGCCATCATGAGAAGGACCTCTCTCCTTTGTGGCCACCCACCTTCCTGACCTAGGGGGCAGGCACAGCAGGAGAACTTCCAAAGAGATTTCAAAGTTCCAGTGGGATGGTGAAGGTGCAGGTCCTCCAATAAATGGTTTGGGCCTAAGCTAAGCTGAGTGAAATGATCCTGAGAGTGTACTTTTGCTTAAGAACATAATAAATGTGTTGTACAATTGGACTGAGATTTGCCAGAGGCCTTATCCAACTAGTTTCCGTGACAGCCTTACCTGTTTGACCATCTGCACCACTTCCTGAATGTGTGCATTGTTGATTTCTCTCTTCAGTCTGTAGGGAAAAAACCACCCTATCAACACACGCTGATAATTCTGAAGATGATAACCTTCAGCAGGGAAAGGCTTCACTTAGTCATGGCTGGGAGGTTTATCACAGATGCCCAGTTAAGAATTAAAATGATAGGGTGTTAAAGGTACATGATTTGCCAGCAAAAGGCATTGTGTTGTAGAGAATTGTACTTAAGTGATAAATTTACAGGATTTCCCTGTAGTGATGATGATGATGATGATAGCAATGTGTATCAGTTAAGGAAACCTGCACAAATGAATTGGGTTGTAGTAACTTGAGAATGAGTTCTGTGCAGTACTTAAGAGTGTCTGACAAGGACCAGGGAGGGTTAGGTTCAAATTCTCACTCAGCCATGAAACTCACTTGGGACCTTAGGTCAATCACTGTCTTTCGGGATTGCTGAGAGAGAATGTGAAGTGTGTGTGATATGCACAGATCAACTGAGGATGAGCAAGTCTGTCTGGGAGAGTGTGTGGGTCACACCCATGGCTAACATGTGGCCCCTAGAGGGTTGCTCAAGGATGAATGCGGCCCTTGGGTCAAAAAAGGTTAGTCATCATTGGTTTAGCAGGATAACAGAATTCTCACACTGTTTTTAAGTTTTAGGTTCTTTGCAAGTAAAAAATTGTTTCTAGCTAGGCATGGAGGAGAAATTCTGTTTTGTTTCCATTTTAACTACCTCATTCACACTTCTTGAACCAATATGCAAACTGAAATATGGCCACCCTTCAAAATGTGCACTTCTCCAAATTTTGCAATAGCAGTTCTCTATCCAAACCATATACAAAAATATTAGGGGGAAATGCACATATTAGTGAAAATAGTGTTAAAATGCATTACATTAGTGGGATTTGCTTGCAAAAATGCATGCATTAGTCAAAATGTGTTTATTAGGATAAATTTACACTAAAATACTGATGAATTTTCAAGAGAATTAAAAAAATAAATTGCAATTTGCTGCAAAAATGTGGAGAACTAAAATTAAGACTGGAAAAAGGAAAAGTTAGAGGGTCAAAATTGACAGATTTGTCCATCTCTATTTCTAGCTAATGCCCAGCCCTGAGAAAGAGTTCAGCAGATATAAACTCCAAAGAGGCCAATCAGTCTGTCACAGTACCTTTCCTGGGCACTCTTGTCAGTTGTGTTCTTAGCCATGGTCTGAATTTTTTCCAATCTTTTCACCTCTAGTTTCTTTTTCATTTCTTTAGTGTCACTGTAAAGGGAGATAGCACCTTTCAGCAATAACACATTTTTATCTCTGTAAATTGCTGTCTCCTTGTCTTCCTAATGTCTTCAATCATTTCAGTCATGGAGCACAGGTTAGTAAAGGAAGCACCACATAATGCTCTTTGTTTACAGGCCTGAAAATGTTCCTTGCTGGAGGTAAATGATCCCAGTGGAATGAGAGAAAATGCATAGGTATTGTGCGCAGGTTACATCACGCAAATCCCTTCTGACCACCCCTTCTGTTTCTTGCCCGGCCAAATGACAGATGAACTTAGACTAGCACCAACGTGGAACATCCAGGATTGCATGCACAGAGCTGTTTCAAAATAACTGCACCCTTCCTATCAGCTGCAATCCAGTCTGAACAGGGAAAACACAAGTGAAAATTAAGCCATGCAAAATTTGATGAAAACGCTAGTAAAAATTACATTATTTTGTTACCTACCTTTCCCACGATTCCTTTAGTGCCTTTAGCTCAGATGCTTGCTTTTCTCTTGCAAGCTCAATTATTTTAGAAATTTGCTGTCCAAAGATTAAAACACAGGGTAGAATGTCAGAATTTGATTTTACTCTTTTTCTTTTCTTTCTAAAACTACAAGTTGCTTCTCCATTTTTGGGAGGGCCTTTTATCCAGTGGGTGCTCTTGCTGGAGGAAGGGAGGAAGTGGCAATTTTTGCAAGTTCCTACTTCTGTTTGCAGCCCGTTGTGCCACCTTTTTCATTGTCCTGGAAGGGCCCCTGACAAGCTGGAACAGACCTTAAGGGTGCTGCAGGGAGAAGGAGGAATCAGCAAAGTTGTAGCCTAACCCTTCCTGCCGCAGGAACAGCCAATGAGAAGAGTTCCTACAATAAATCTGGCTCCAACCTATATTCAGCCATAAAATAGGGACCCCCCCCCCCTGCAATGAGGTCTATAACAGCTAGTTTGGTGAATATTTGACACTGTCTGTGACACATAGACTTGAACATCAGACAACCAGGGCATAGCAGTGAGCATGAGATGCTGCTGCTCTCTTATATTAAAATCTACAGAACAAGCAAGTGGTTTTCCCTCACCCTTACCTGCCATTCCTGTGCTGAATGCTTTCTTGTGAACAGATTTGTCTGACACTACTCGGATTACAACAAAATAATCTGAGTTGTGTTCAGGCAGCAGTAGCACTTGGGATCACTGACTTCATGCCTTGAGATCCTCAAAGATCTTCCTCTGAGTGCCCCAAACCAAATGATGTGCACTAGGGCCTTTTCAGTGGTGGCATTACCCCTAGGTGCCCTCCTCAAAAAGGTGCAAATGGGGCATATGTTGGTGCCATTTCAGTGTGAGGTAAAGATCTTTTAATTTCCCCAGGCATTTTAATCTGTCTTTAATCTGTGCTTACTCTGTGTGACTCAGGTTTTTATGCTGTATTATATTTATATTGCTGCTTTTATCGCTATTAGATTTTAAACGGTTTCATTTCCTGTTGTGGGCTGCTCTGAGAACTCTGCAAGCAAATGGTAAGTAAGGAAAGGGTAATAAACCTCCTATCTGTACCTCTGTGGCATGGAGCTCTTTCTTCTTCCGAATTGCATCATACTGCTCTTCTCCTAGCTGCATTAGCTCTTTCTCCAGCTTCTCTTTCAGCTCCAAGACTCTGTTGTCAGGAGGACTCTCTGCCATCTCACTGGCGTTTCTTCCTGAGCTGCTGTCATCCACAGTCCACTTCCTGCAACTTCAGACAAAGAGGAACAATTCTCACAATATGGCTAACATTGTGACCAATTCACTGCCTTACCACCAAGGAGCCATTTTTCATGAGATCTCTGCATGGCATAATATTGCCAGTATGTTCTATAACAGCCGTAGATTATGGGCCTTATTCTGCCATGTGAGAAAGAAGAGAGGCTGGCAGGCAGAGACACCATTAGGCCTTTGCCAGTCAGACTGTCCCCTTTCAGGACCAATGAACATCACCTGCCCCATGAAAAGGAAGATGAAAGGCTTGGAGAGGGAACTGTTTGTGTTTTATTTTTATGAGCATGAGATTCTTATCCCACGTTGGGGTAAAATAGAAATCGAATAGAAATACTTTATTGTCACTGTGCCACTTGTTTACAGTGAGATTAAAGGAACCCCCTCCCCCCACATTCTCTCAGTCCTTGTTACACTCTATGTGCTATCATAGGACCACCAACCCCAAACATCAGCTGCAATGTTGCTGCCTTCCATTCAGCAGCCTCACGGCCCACAGGTAGAAACTGTTCTTTAACCTGTTGGTGCGGCTTATCATGCTTCTATATTAAAAAGGTGCTGTCCAGGGTGTGAGTCATCCCTGAGAATGTTCTTCGCTCTTCTGAGGCAATGGTCTCCTGCAATGACATCTAGCAGACTCAGGGGATAGCCCATGATATCGTGTGCTGTCTTCGCTACCCTCTGTAGGGACTTTTTGTCCATGGCTGTCAAACCAGTGTACCACACAGTGAGAGAACACTTTCTATTGTGGACCGATAGAAGGAAATAATCAGTTGTTGTCTACTGAAGTCTCTGTTGGGCCTTCCTAACCACCTGGGCTGTATTGACCTTCCAAGTAAGGTCTTCACTAGGATGGACTCCCAGGAGTTTAAAGTAAGAGACTCTCTCCTGCATCGCAGGGGATTGGACTAGATGATCCTTGTGGCCACTTCCAACTCTGCAATGATTATAGAATTGATTATAGAACTCTATAATCATAGAATTGTAGAGTTGGAATGGACCCTGAGGGATCATCAACCCCCTGCAGTGCAGGAATAGTCTATGCTGCTCTGTGCTGGTGAGTGGGTGGGACAGTAGCAGAACTGTAAACTGCCATGGGTGCCTTCACAAAAAGGCAATGTATAAATCCTATAAATAAATAATATAAATAACTTGCTCTTTAAGCAGGAAGGCGAATGGTGGAGCCATCATTAATCCTTGATTTTGCTTCCTTTATACCCTGCAGCTGTCATATTTAGAAAGCGGCTACATAGCAAAACTGTGGTATTGTAATTCTCTGTTTATGTAACAGCTGTTTATTACAGCTGTTGTGTAATAAATACCCTTTTATTTGTTTTCCTTTGTGAAGAGGCATTTCCTTAAAATGCATTGGGATCTCTGAGCTTTGTGATGAAATAATTACATGAGACTCCTCTGTGATTGGATTTTCTTCAGTGCTTTGAATTGCACCTTTGCTTCCTCCCTTGTCAGTGTGGCATTCCCCTTCTGTTTCGTTGTGTATTTGTGTGGCAGGTATGTACACCACTGAGAATAGTAGTACACTGTTCCTGCCACCTGCCAAGGGCTTCTCCTCACACTCTTTTCTAGCACTGAGATTAACACAATACCAACACACAAATCAGTAACACTGATGGACAGTAACAAGATGGACAGGTCATAGCCGAGTGTTTAGACTAAACGTGATCCACCTGGAGCAGGAACTGGCAAGCCACTCCAGTATCCCTGCCAAGAAAACTCCATGGACAAAGACAACTGCTTTTGAATTATGGTGCTGGAGGAGACTCTTGAGAGTCCCATGGTCTGCAAGAAGATCAAACCTCTCCATTCTGAAGGAAATCAGCCCTGAGTGCTCACTGGAAGGACAGATCCTGAAGCTGAGGCTCCAATACATTGGCCACCTCATAAGAAGAGAAGACTCCCTGGAAAAGACCCTGATGTTGGGAAAGAGGAGGGGACGACAGAGGACGAGGTGGTTGGACAGTGTTCTTGAAGCTACTAACATGAGTTTGACCAGCAGTGGAAGACAGGAGCGCCTGGCGTGCTCTGGTCCATGGGGTCATGAAGAGTTGGACATGACTAAACGACTACAACAACAACAACAAATATCTCTCTCTAATGCACATACAAATCCTTCTCCTCTGGAAAATCCTAAAGTCCTATAATGTCTCAGTAGTGGAACAAATTCCTTTTATGCTGTGATACCTATATTATGGAAGAAATGTATTAAATACAGTTACAGTTAAAAGCAAGTCTTCTGATGGCAAATAAGGATCCCACAGCCTTTTCAGCTCATGATCCAATTTCTACCTTTTCTTTTTCTGGGTTTTAGGTGGGCATGGCATTTTCTTTTTGCCAGCTTGTGTGCCCAACTCCATGAAAAGGATGGCATATTTCTGCAACAGCTCTTCCTTGCGCTTGACTGTCTTCCGTTCCACCTCCTTCAGGTCTTTCTCTTGCTTCTTCAACAGTTTCCCAAAATTCTTCATCTGCTGCAGCTCCTCAAAGCTTGCCGTTTGCAGCTCTGAAACACAGCATCAAAAAGAGATGCATCTGCTTAAACGAGATGCTAAATTGCCACTCATTTTCACCATCCACTTGAAGGACCTTTCTTTGCTATACTCCAGGCACATTCAACTCCCAAGAGACTGTGATTTACCCATTGTCATTAGAGGGAGGAGGAGCATGCATGGGGTGGGTGGATTGCCCAGAGTTGTTGAGCTTTTTTGGGGTAGGATTGCCCATAGTTCTTCAGCTTTTATTTGTTAACTTTCAGTAAACTTTTTATTTAATCCCACAATTGATAAGGGTCCTGCGCTCTACTAGGATAAGCCAAGGATCTACTGGTAGATTGCGATCTACTGGTTGGACATGCCTGCGTATACTCCATCTCCTCTCAAGGTGATCCTATGATTGCACATACATCACAGCATCTCAGCACACAAACCACAATATTTTATCCCTGGGAAAACATACCGGTAACACTTGCCTCCACGAAAGAGTTCTGCGCAGATGGGACTCTGCAAATGTCAGAGGCCCTTGTTGGGTATTGTTTGTGACACTGGAATCCACAGTGTCTTACTTGACCCCCTTTCCACTGAGTCTGTCATGCCCCCTGGAAAGCCATTCCTAAGACATAGGACCCTCCAGATATGTAATGCAGAGTAGAGGGTTAACGATTCCCCCCTCTTGAATAGATTGCAACCCACAACATTTTTTGAACTTTTAAAATGTGTGTCTGTGTGTGAAGTTCAATTTATTTATTTTTTGGAAAGTGTAAATATTGCTGTAGAATCTTATAGACACCGTAATCTCTCCTATTTTCTGTCTTCAGTGCAGGAGCACTCATTTAGCCACACCTTTTAAAAAAGTGGCTAGCCATAACAAAGTCAACACCTGCCTTTGCAGCATTGTTCCATAATTTTATTAACCTTCTGCTTAGCCTTACAAACCTTCTGTTTATTCTTATATTTTAGATGCTATCCAGCACACATCTAACTACTTAAAAGGTATGTGCATGTGTGTTCTTCCACCCCTTAAAAATATGCAGATAAAGTGATGGACAATTCTATTGTTTTATTTTTGCAAACCGCTTTGAGGTATTTTACAATTAAGTGGTGTATACATTTTATGAAATAATAAAGTGTGAATTTGTAGCGCTAACTACTTTTCTGCAACAATAAACTTGCAGTTTTATTATTTTCATATTTTTTTTTTAAAAAAAACCTGTATAAGATTACATGATTCCTGTGAAGAAAACTGGCTGGATTGTTAAAGTGTGTCAGTTAAATCAGTCCAACTCCATATTTTTAAGGTCCAGGTAATCCCAGGTAGTCCCAGAAAATGAAAATATGCTGTTGGGATGTGCTTTGCAGGATTCTGTCGATGTGTCCAGAAGCTGCTATCAATTCTGTGCAGAATATAAAAAGAGTATGGGGAAAGGTGAATTGGGGCCTGTAACTTACCTCACATTCCGTAATGAGTTCACTTCCAGCACTGAGTTATAGTAGCACAAGGCTAGCCAACATGTTGCCTTCTAGGTGCTGCAGTACTGCAACTTCCATCATACCTTGCTATCAACTATGCTGGCTAGGGCTGATGGAAGTTGGAGTCCAACAACGTATGGAGGGTGCCATATTGGCTGTCCCTGCAAAATCAGGACAGAAATTAATTTGAACTTGAATGTTGTCATGTCTCTAAAATGAAATTAGAAATACCTGTAGTTCCTTTTGTAGGTTCTTTTGTGGTTTCTTCTTTTCCTGTTGAGGTTCCTTTTCCAGTCAAGGTTCCTGAGGGGCGAAAACACACAACAGATGAGTGAGGTTATTCTGTCTTGTGAAAGATAACAGCCACTGAAATTGATCACAACCAGGATGTTAAGTGAGTCCCAATGAAATGAGAAATGTCAACCCTGCTTCCTGTCTCCTGGAACAATATCATTTCCTTTCGGAATCTGAACAGCGTATATTTAAGCTGCTGTGCTCAGCCCCAACCATATCCATAGTATTACCTCCAGGCCCGTTTGAAGGAGGAGTACTAAAGGTCCCTGTGGCATTATGCATCCCGTTGGTATTGAGTTGAACAGATGAAAGACTTTTTTGCAAGTCAGGCCCCTAAAACAAAAATTAATTGTGCATCAGTTATAGCAAAACAGATCACTAGAAACAAATGCACACTTCTCCCTCAGTTTTGCTTCGTGGCATTGTGTATTTTGCCACACTGAAACTATAGGAGGCATAAGAGACAGCCATAAGGAATCTTTAATCTTCTTGCAAACTTGCATCACTGCGGACTTTGGGTTTTAGTCTGGTTGGTGGTGGCACCCTCTTGTCCCTGCTGGAAGCTGAGGAGACACTGACTTGTGTCTTATGTGGCTGAACCGGGAAGCAGAACAGGAGATTCAGGAACAAGCAATAAATACACTAGAATTGAGGAGGGGGCTGTCTTGCAGCTCGTGGCAGGGAAAGGCAATGCTTGTTGTTACTAGTAGTGCACTAATGTGCCAGACACAGGAGCCTTCTACGGAAGAGTGCGTTACTGCAATATTTAATCCATTAACTTGGTCAGTCAGTCAAAGCCATCCATTGCTTTAAAACTCCAACTGCCTGCAGTGGCATAAATAATTTCAAACACAATGCTAAGAATGCCTTCCCATCTGTAACTCTTTCAAAGAACCCTGTAGATACAATTAATGTGGCATGTAATGCTTGAAGCAACTGCTTTTGATGTGAAAGATAGTCCCCGGATACATCCTATTTGAATTTTAAAAAAAAGATCTAGTGATTGTAGGTTTTCCTATCCCAATGAATAAATGTGCATTTTTAAAAATTGCCAGTAGCTAGCTTCTCCATATAGAAAACTAGCATTTGGGGCTGCCTCTCCTTTTATGGAAAATGAATATTCTAATTCAATATGGAAATGCACACATTTAAAGATGCACAGTATAGGATGCTGTGATGCCATTGTACACATGCAGGAAACGAATAAAAATGTTAGTCCAAGTGTGTTCACTCATTCCTTTCAGTTAGTGTCCCCCTTGTAAAATTAATTCCATGTGGTTCAAGTCAACTCTGCAATACCCAAAATGGGTAGAATTCTGCATCATCATTTTAAGATTATTCTTGGGAACTGAACTTTATTCAGGATCCAAATTCTGCTGCCAGCTTCTGACTGTAGGCCCCTCCTAGGGCGAAAAAGTCACATTTTAAGAACTGGTTCCCCTCCCACATTCCTGCTCTTGATTCCCTATAGCAAATAAAACCCAGATGGAACCTCCACATCTTCTCTACTTACCATTTCAGGCATTTTTGAAATGCGTGCCATTTGCAGTAACTCCGGCTTTTATTACATGAATTCTGCTGTTAGTCACCTTGAACTGCACAAGTGAAACTGTACAAGTGCAATTATTCTGAGTAGGTAAATAAATAAAAGTATCTGTGGAACTCACCTCAGGAGTATCCTCTTGGCTCTTCTCTGATTTTTTGTCATGTGCGTTAAAAAACTTTATTGGGTTGGAGAGCGCCATGGTGAGATCTAGGAAAATAATCCAGGATTTTCAACAATATCATATCACTCCTCTCCTACTTATTCCTTGCTGCTTATGTTTCTAGGAATATGTTAGAGATCATATATCCTGAGCTTTGATTCTCTCAGTTCTCCAGATTCATGCATAATAGTACAGGTTCATTAAGGGAGCAACCCTACCACAAGTTCTGCCAGGATGAGCAGGTTACGATTCAGCATATATCTGGATGAGCCAGGGGTTATCAGCACAGTTGGGCTACGCCAGCTTTACTCTCTCATCCTCAGCTCAGCATCCCCTACATCCCAGTTGGCTATGTTTAGCCCAGTGGAACTTAAGCTGGTGTAAACCCTGAAAAAGGGGTGTATCTCCTTAAGCAGTGGTGTTCTTGGGACACATGCCTCATGGGTAGGAGATGGCTACCCACATTAGCCAAACTTAAGGACACATTTCCACTTCACCCCTTCCATAAAGTTATGAAAATCACTGGATTTATTAATACCTCAGCCAGCCCTTAAGAAACAATCTATTACAAATAATGACCACCTGACCAACATGCCTCAAGTTCTCAAAGGGCCTACAGAGTTGGCAAGTCGCATTCTGGATTTGGTGCTTGTAATGGGTTGGTGAAAGTGGGCCAATAGTGGAGGGTTTTTTGTGATCCAGTTGTCATGGTCAGACCATTTTCTGGTAAGTTCTACACTGCTAACTTGTTTTTCTTCCTGGTGGTGGTTTAACCTTTGAAATTCTTCATGGCACAGAATCCAGATTAACCTGCCCAAATATTAAAAAAACTTTTACTGAGCCCCCTTCCAGAGTGTCACCACCATTACAGATCAAGAAGGCAGATCTGTGGCACCCCCAATATGGAACTCCTTCCCAGGTACCTGCTGGAATATCTTTTCGGTGAAATGTCATAGGAAGACACTGTTATTTCTTCAGGCATTTGAATGATGCATATTTTCAATATTATAAGGGTGATGCAATTTAAACTCTGCTAATATCTGCAGGTTTCACTCTGCTGTTTTAATTAATACTTCATTTGCTATTTTGTATCGATTTTTAACTGAGCCATTGTACATTTTATCATTGTAGTTTTTCTTTTCATTGTAAACTGCTCTGGGGTAGATATTATGAAGATGCCACTAAAAGAAAAAGGTAACTACATTCCTCTTTCAGGTTTTTGGAATACGGTACCTGCCCACGAATCCGGAACATAGTCTTTCATCTCCACATACACAAAGAGAGAAGGCATTGTAAGTGGCATGTTGCTCTCACTACGAAGGCAAACATGGTGATAGCCTAAAACAGAAAGCACATATCCCAATAGAAACAGGTGGCAAACAGAATGCTACTGAGGGACTGTTTTGGAAAATGCTGGAGGCAATCAGAAATCAGCTTTGGGTGATGCAAGGTGCAGCAAGTCACCTGCAAAGGCAGGTTCTGCGTACTAGTAAGCAGCACTGGCCCAAGGCATTTTGGCACCTGAGGTGAACCACAAAATGGTGTCACCACCAGGGGAGAAGGGGTGAAGTGAAGATCCACATCAGGAACAAGGGGTAATAAAGATCTACATTGTGAACAGGGGGGGGGTAGTGATCTACACCAGGAACTAAGTGTGTGGGGAGACCAGTAGCACCTCCAATTTGCCAAGAGGCTGCTGTGGAGGCGGCATGGGTGGGTAGGCACCGAGGAGGTGACGGATCCAACCTCTAAGGTGCACACGGCAACCATTGCTGCCACAGTGGCAGCAAGCAATGCCTTCCTTGTAGTCTGGCTCTTCTGGCCCTCTGGATCCTGCTGCCTGAGGCGGTTGCCTCACCTTATCTCATGGATGCCAGTAAGCATAGTGGGCATGGGAGCTGACTCATGGAGCACAGGCCCTCAGGAAGTTATCCTGTATAAATCCTATTGAAATGGCCAGGAGTTGTGAATCACAGATCATAGATATGGATCACAGAATTGTAGAGTTGGAAGCAACCACAAGGATCATCTGGTCCAATCCCCTGCAATGCAGGAATCTTTTGCCCAACATGGGGCTTAAACCCATGACCCTGAGATTAAGAGCCTCACGCTCTACCAACTGAGCTATAGTTGTGGAAGCTCTGTTCATTTCAATTAACTGTGGCAATGTCTCAGTCTGGTGAGGAAAACAATAATTTCCATATACAATCATGACACATCCTCACTATGAATATTTATGACTCTGCAGAAATGATAGGGTAGAAGTTAGTGAAAGGGCTCTAGAAAAGCACAGGCAAAATGACCAAACAGCTTTTATATACAAATAGACTAAATTGCTGGATTTTTCAGTTAACAGAGGATGCTGCTATGATTGAGTTATATAGAAAGGGAAGAAGCAGAGGGCATTTGGTAAAATTAATAAGCATCAAGTTTAATACCAACAACACATGAAGGGCATATGGATTCATGCAGAGAAATTACTAGTCAACCAAATGATCTAGCGAAGAAAGTAAGTCCATTTTCAGAAATCACAAAAATAGTCCATTCTCACCTGAACGCACAGCAGTGATGGGAATGACACGTTGCCCTATGAACTTTCCTCCTTCCTCCCAAACCACAATTCTCAGAGAAGCTAGCTCTGGCATCAAAATCTGTGAAGGAAGAATCAAATGATGCTTATCTTCAATTGACTTAAAATATTTTAGTTCTCAAGAATCATGAACTCCTGGATTGTCCAAGTATTGGACTTTTGGCTCACTCTGTTTGAGGGCAGTTTTTCTTTTATATTTCCAGTTCATTTGTTTTTGCTAGCTCTCTGTTCCCTATAATAACGGGCTACCGGTATATGTTTTCTCCACTACTGTCCTGTAGATTATAGCTGGCTGAGAAAACATAGCGATTTTGCAATTGCACAACACTGATTTGTATGCAGCATTGTATCAACATACTTGATTCAAAGTAAATGCCAGAGCATACAAAACAGCTTAGTGTTCCCTATTTTGTTTTTTTGATTTTGTTTTTTTTAGCATACAATTCCCCCCCCCCCCCAATAACCAGAGGTAGTGTGTGTGATGAGGAATGTGTGTTTTGGGAAAGAAGGAAGGACTGCATGAGTTATGGTTCATAATGTTGAAACAGGAGTATGGCTGATTTAAACGTGATAACCCTAAATAAACAGCTCACAGTGGGCTAAGTTTATGTCCTGAACAACAAACTAAATTTCCTCACCACTCACTATAAAAACTTCACTTCTTTGCACAGGGAGATGTTAGGAGGTGATCTAAACTGAAACATCAGGGAATCTCGCTACAAAATGTACATGTCAGGCAGCATCTCTCCTCCAATGATCGCAGGGAACTTAAACTATTGCACCTCCTTGTGAGGTGGGGACTGTGAGATATGCAGAGTGAATATGACTTGACAGGCTTGAGCTTTTCATTTCATTCAAACCAATTTAAAACAAATACCTGAATCAATTTTGTTATGGCTTCCAGCTCACTACTTGCTATGGTAACACCCACAAATATTGGCTCTATAAAAATTACAGGTCACACGCCTGGCTCAGCCGTTTTTACACTGTGCTCGTGGTTAGAAATGAGTGATTCCTGGTCTCTTAACTCAGCTTTGCTTGCTAATCAGGACATTAGAGAATGAATTGAGACAGCTCTTAAGAATTACTTTGATGAGAATAAGCACGAGGGGACTTCTATTATGGGAGTTTCAGGGGAATTTGTATAAAAGAAATTTGTTTTTGTTTTTTACAGAAGAAAGAACCTTCTCTGAGATAAAGAACTAAGAACTAGAAATGTCCTCACAGGAATACAAGAGGACTGGGTCAACTAAAATATACAAAATAATGAATGCTGTCAAATTTATACATGAGAGGGAAATAAAATTAAGATGCCTTTTAGTTCAAAAAACAAGTATATATTTCCATAGTCCATTTGATTTGCAAGTTCCACTTTAAAAGCACAGAACAAAATATTTTGTGGGTTCATAAAATAAGAACAGTGGACATGGATCTGGAATATTTTGCTTTTAAAAAACTTGTTCAGACAAGAGCTCAGTAGGTAATTTTTGGATAAGCCTCAGTCTCTCAGCTTCACTTCTCCATCTGTGAAATGGAAATGTCAATTATTTGCCTCACAAGGTTGCTAGGAAGAAGAAAATCAGTATTGTAAAAAATGCTGTGCATGAAAGTTGTCAAAGAAAATGTAAAATATAAGCAAGTGACTCCTGGATCACTTAGCCCCACACACCATATTTACACTATAGTTTGAAAGTTGATCTCAGTCCATGGAAGTCTAGAACTGTCAAAGAAGCTTGTTCTTAGAAGAGGCACCTGTTGCACGAGGCACTGTTACCTTTTCAAAGACAAAAGCATCCTCTTTCCATACAGGGTTGATTGAGTTGGCATTTGGTGACATCTTGGTTCTGTATCTGCGTTTTGGATCACCCGGCAGTCCATATAACTCCACTTCTACATAGGACCTCACGCTACGTTCTGAGAGGAACTGACCAGAAAGTATCTACGAATACATGGAAACAAGATCAATGGAAAGCGATGGGAAAACACACTGAAAAGCTGCCAAATGTGAAATAACGACTGCTCATTACGATGTTGATAATCTCCATGCAAAATTTGTGAAAACAAATCAGGATGATTACACAATAATTAGTTCATTGGGGAAAGGTCTTAGTTTGTGGTTCTTCTCTACTTTAACCCTTCAAATGCATTTTCTTGCTTTAGTGCTACTTGTGTCATCTTTCTTTCTATTGCTGCAGCTAAGAATCATTTAGTGAGGCAGTTGTCATTCTCCATTTTCTTTTGATTCACTACATTTAAACACTGAAGGAAACTAGCCTTTTCCAAAATACCACTTTGCAGGGTACTGCAGGTGCATTTTTCCACAAAGGGCCTTGCTGGGTGATAAATGTCTCCTGTTAAAAGGGCTCTAAATCCAGAAGCAATCTAGCAGTTGTTACTTACGGTTATTGAGAGTGTGCTTGCCACCACCACATCAATGCGATCCACAGAGAAAGGGTCAAATTGTTTATCTGGGCGACGCATGAAGTCATGCTTGAGAATATAGCCACTCTGCCCATTGAATTCAAAGAGAGCCAGGTTCTGCTGCATGGGAATATCTGTTAAGGGAGCAGGCAAAAAGGTAGGAGTGTCTGTTAGCATGTATGTACAGTATGAATGAAAAGCAGATGAAATTGTGCTTCAGCAGCATATTCATTTCAAAGTCCTCAGTGTGCTTTACATAAATGGGATTAGCCATCTCAGTACCTATGGGTTTACTCAATTTTCAACTATAGGGCCACATTCCAGCATAGATTCTGAAAGTGCCCATTTGTTTTTAACTGCTCTGGCACCTTTATATGAGTGCACTCCTACACACATCTACTCAGGAGTAAACCCCATTGAGTTCAGTGGTACTAACTCCCAGGATGGCATTCTAATCGGTTTATTGCAGAGTTAACTCCACGCAGCAGCCTACTGTACTTCATGAGATGTATAGATGTAGGGATACCTCACTAATAATTATGTTCCAACACTGATGTCACCTATGTGTAGATATATATATATATATATATATATATATATATATATATATATATATACCATCAGGTATGAAAGCTGTATGTCTGTTTCATTCCATGTACACATGCTGTGAAGCTGCAAATTGACTGTACACATGTGGTGGAAAAAGCACATCTGTACTTGTCACATGTGATGATATAAAACTTTCTCCTAAATGGAAATGATACTGATGTAGGAAAACATGCATGAGTAAAGTGCTGGTGGATGTTTGCACACAGGCACTGAGATACATAGGACAATAAATCAAGCTAATAAGGAAGAATGGAAGATAATGAGGAAACTGCATCTTCCTGCCACTTCTATTGGGTATCCAATATCTGCTATTGGGTATCCAGTTTTAAAAGTACATGAATGAACACCTCAGTCCACTTTCTCATTACATTCCTTGTCCCATTACTCTTACAATTCCATCGACACCTTCATTCTCTCATGTACTTTTTTGATTCATCCTGCCTCCCTTTCCACGAAGTCCCAAATTTATTACACCACCTCCCCGCAAGTTCCCATCTGTTCTCTTTATCCTTTCCTTGTCCTCCCACTCTTCTCCTCATCACACAACTCTGCTCTTCTATGCATGAGTGTAAGGAAGAAAGGAAAATTACTGAAGAGATGGAACAGAAGTCATACTGGCCATTGTGTTCCAAGGGAAACTGAACCCCTGCCCTTACAGTGAAATGAGAGTGGATCAAACTATGCAAGGCTGCAGCTATGAGGGAGGTCACAGATGTTGCACTGCATTACACATCCACTGCAGGTCAGGCATCCCTTATGTGCTCTGACTTGCTATATTAGCTCTGCAACAAGCATCTGGTAATGTCATCTACACCAACAACATATGCTGTAGGCAAGATGAAGTGCTGCACTCATACTGTCAATATACACAATATATACTCCATTTCCCCCATTACAAAAAATAATAAAAAATACATCTGAATAGAATCTGGTGAATTCTACTTCAGTTGTACCTGCCCTCCTGCCTGAATTACTTTATGAGCTCCACTTACTGTTCTATGTATGCTGATTTAGCTTCCTGCCTTTATTGTGCTCACCCTGAAGTCATGCCTTTCTGCCTTTCCATCAGGAAATATTGATATTGCCACTGTTTTCCAATGTCCCTCCCTGCCTGATTCCTATATATTCCCAGTCCTAAGAAGTTCTGAGCCCTAGGGTGAGTCTGTATAGTCATTTCTATCAGGGACAAAAATCACCCTGTGGCAATCTCAGATTTTAGGTAATAGGAATACTTGTGGCCTCTTTCTTGTTTAATTTTTAGTAGGGTAGGCTGTGTTAGACCTGCCTTTTTATATATATTGTGGGTTTGTTTTTTAGCTTTTAGCTTTGTTCTGGTTTTTTATACTTGGCTTTAATGTTTGTAACATTTTGTAAGTCACTGTGGGTCACTTTGATATCTATATCTCTGTATGTAAAAAATGCCTGTTGAAACTTCATTTCTGGGTTGCCATATTCTATCAGATGGCTCTGTACTGGCCCTTGAGGCAAAAGGAAGCAGATTCATTTGTGTTACAGGCAGTCCTTTAACCCCACCTGCTTCCTTTGAAAGGGCACCTGGATTATATCCAAAGGTAGCTTTAATTTAGCAAAAAGCCCTTCCATGAGCAAGTTGGGGGCAACTAATTTTCACTAGTCTCCCCCCCCCAATACTGCAGCCCCATCCCATTCTGTTCCAGAGGGTCTCCCAACTCTCAGGAGCAGCGTTTTGGGAAGGAGGCAGGGCTTCAGCAGGTTGGAGGGGATGGCAAAAACCAGGTGTGCCAAACTGCACAGCTGGCAGCCCTTTATTTTGCAGCTATAAACACCTGTCTTCAGCACATGTGGAGACTTTGCATTGGAAAGATCTCTAATTAAATGCAGCAAGCTTTGATGTTGACCCCTTGCATTTTGGAGTGATATGGGGGGGGGGAAACACCCAGTAATAATAATAAACATAAATGAACGGACACAATTCTGAAAGGATGGGAGAAAAGAAAACAGAAAAGGCAAAGAAAGAAATAGACATAGCAGGGTAGTGAAGCAGCTCTAGGAAATTTATGGGTGGTGGTGAAACTAAAAGAGTCAGAAAATTATTGATAGCCTATGAACACAAGCCAAGACAGGAAGGGACTGTAGGAGGTCCACCACTTACCAGTTGTCTGGAAGTTTAATGCCACCATTTGACAGCCAACATTCCAGAACATCTGAGGCATGTAGTTAGAAGAATCCATCCGGGTACCCTTGGGATAAATTCGGCTCATCTGCCTCTTGTTGTAGCTGAATTTTCCTAATAGGAGTCCAATCTCCAAAGTTTATTGCAATATATATATACCCTTGGCAATTTTGCTCTTGCAGGGTTCCCAGTATGGGCTTTTCATGGAGCTGTCCAGGGTGCTGCCTATATTCTGACTCTTCCCTTGCTTCACCAGTCTGGAGTTTTTATTTACCTTGACTTGCCTGGCTCTCATTTGGTAGAACATGAAACTTTGCTGTGAACCCTGCACTCCCTGCCCCCCCCCCGCCATTGCTGTGGCCAGCACTTGGAAGAGAACACTACACTGCTAAAGTGTTTTTAAAGGTTTACTAAAGTTTAATATCACAGTGCTGCAAAGCTAACAATGACTTCTGTGGCAATCCTGTAGAGATCAATAGGTACACCTTATATATAATAGTTCTAAGGAATACCCATTTTGGGAACTGGCCTTAAGTCATGGAAGGTTGCAGTAGTTCACATCGTGGGTTTTAACCACTGAAGTTTTCCTGTTCATGTAAGGACTTCCACTTGTGTGAACAGAGCATCCCCTTTTCCTCCCCAGTGCATTCTCAAATCTGTTCTTGGGTGTCCCTAAATCCTGCAGAGCAAATCTGGGGTGTGTGTGTGTGTAGGGCCACACAGGGAGAGGAGATAGAGATGTTCAGTTTCATAAGTCCTTGTGCAAACAGGACAACTTCGTTGGATACAACCTCTTGTTTCCAGACAGTAACATTATGATCGGCTGCATGTGACATGACCTAGAATGAACTTTTAAATACCGGTATGTGAATAGGTGCACTTGCAGGCTCACCAAAGAAAAAAGAAAAAGGATACTCTACAAACTGGATGGGTGATTTGGTCAGCAGGTCATAAGCCTTCATCTCAGTGAAGGAGGAAACGACATAACTCCGGTTCTTCTCTGGAAGAACAAGCAAGGTAAACATAAATCATGCCCAATGCTCCAGATCCTCCTATTCTACCATTTTTTCTTCACTTTCAGCCCCTTGCTATTCACAAATAAAGACACTGTCTATGCATGATCTTCTGGTGCAGAATAGTAAGAAATACCAAGTTTTATTTGGGTTTTGATGGAGGTTGATTTGAGGACCTTTCTCTGCATGATAGTTTCCCAAGGGATTCACTTAAGCAGCATTGAAGACAGCATCACCCGAGCAAGTGTTTTGGTTGTGGGAGTAATCAGTAATCACTGCTAATCAAATCTGTGGGTAAACAGCATTTCTTGCAAGAAGGACTATTGGCACATTTTTGAAACCTAGAGGGATGGTGCCCATAACTTCACTGCAAAGTGTTCCACGGTGTCCCTTCTGCACCTGTCCATGACATTTGTTTATTTTCACTTTCTATTTTTCTTCTTCAGAGACTATGCATTTAACCTGTCCACCTATCTGCCCTAGTTCAGGAGGCCTTGCCACATGTGTGCCTTCTGCAATAACGTGACAGTAGTTCTCTGCTTAGGTAAGGTGAGACCACCTGCATTGCTTTGCCAAGTTTGAAGATGGGAATGGGTACTCTAGATTTGGGAAATGGGCAGAAGGCTTAGAGGTAATTGGTATAAAGGATCTGGAGCTGCTGGTCTTTTTTTTTTTAATCGAATCAGCTATTGTTGCCTAATATTTTTAGAAGAAGCTTATTTTATAGTAAGTGCATAATCTTAATTAGTCCTTTGTTCAATTTCCAGACTTCTTTCCCAAGAATTTTATGTAGCATAGAGCAGTCCACAATTTTATTTAGTAAAAATATGAGGATTCAGAAGCCCCCAAATTTTGTCTAACACTAAATCAGTTGGGAATCAAAACTTGCAGGGGGGGGGGGAGCTCTGCATTTCATCAGGCTTCCCATCAGTTCCATAAATCCTTTCAAGGATACTTGATACAGTTCACCCAAGCTCATGAATCTTTTGATATGCTTTGGCAGATGTAATGAAAACATGGCTCACAATATATGGTTTCAAGTATGCAATCTTCTCCCTTTCAGTTCTCAATCACATTGGGGCAGATACCAGAGTAACTCCAGGTGCAGGGAAATTTTTCCTGAGTTTACACAGCCATACTGAAGAAAAGCATCTGATTCAGGGGCTGCAAGCCTGGAACACTTATCTACAGGTCAGCATAGCTTTGGGATGTAGGGTCACCTACTTCTGCAACTCTAGCCTCCTAATAACCTCTATAAAAGGGAAGTAGGAATAATCTGTTAGGAGGCTGGTTAGTAGCTTTGGTTAGTGCTGCATGACTGTGTTCCAAATCTGATGCATTTTATACTGCACCTTGCCTTGCTCTGCTCTAAATCCATGCCTGTTCTGGATTTCACCTGGCCTATTTGCCCTTCCCCCTCCAGATACACCACCTTTGTCCAGTCTTAAGAAAACTGCATTTTCTTAAAACAAAACCCCTAACAACTAGTTTGTTTTGTTTTAAGGAAATACAGTTTTGTGAAGTAGGTAATTTGGAGCACAGAATCAGCAAGAGTATTTAACACCTTTCTTGGGCTGCCACCTTCTCTGCTCCACACCACCTTAGGAAGACTTCTTCTCCCTACACAGGATTCCAAAAGCATGTAATGTGTTGTTCAACCTTTACAGTGGAGCCGATAGATGACAGCTAAATGCATGCAGATAGAGTATATATTAGGTTTGCTTTAAATACCTGAAAACATGACATTCAATGGGACAGAGAAATAAATCTTCGCTTACGTGCTGAGTTTTCAAAGCATTCGAATTTGATGGGCTGGATGTAATTAACCAGGCTGGACATTTCTTCATATGCTGTCACTTCTAGACCTGCAGTACCCTAAGCAAAATTAGGACAGTTAGAGGAAAAGGCATATTATACAAACAGACAGACAGACAAAATGGTTTTTATTGATAAAGCCCAGCCCTGACAGGCAGACACAGCCCTGAACAAGAATCAGAAAGTAGTGGGTAGAACTCAGAAGAACAGTCAATGAGAACCATATCTCTTTTTCCTTGAGTGTAGTTTGCTCTGATCCAGCTGGAGAAGCACAGATTTGCAGAAGCAAGCTATCTCCTTTGTGTGTCTCTCTAGTCGGACGAGGACCGGAGTGCACAAATGGGTGGGGTGTATGCAGCAGTACTGCTAGGACAGGGACTTCCTAATTGGCCCATAGAGAACAGGGGGTGGGGAATGTCTAGACTTCCAGGCAGCATGATGTCTTGGACCAGTCCTGGACAGGTGGAAAGCTCAATTCTACCAAACAGCAGGAAGGTAGGAAGATTTAAAAAAACAAACGTTACTTTTCAAGAGTTCTTTAAACTAAGAACAGTAATTGTACCTCATCAGATTGCATCTTTTTAATCTCCTCTTCATCCAGGTTTCCCATGTCTTCCTCTACTTCAGATACTTCTTCAGTCACCTCACCTGACTTAACTGATAAATCAAAACAGAAATTAGTTCATTTGTGATGACTGCAACCAGGAGTACCAACTTGGCCTCATGATCGTGGGTGCCCGGGGCCATGTGTGTGATGCAGCGTACATGGCCCTGGCACTGAAATTTGTAGGTGCCTAGCCCCTTTATGGGGAATTTTATGGGTGCTCAGGCACCCAGGGCCCCATGGAGTTGCCACCTATGACTGCAACCAAGATCTGCCAGCTATTTGTCTAAAATCTTCTTTAGGATCTGAAATTCCTTCAGACTGCATTTTCCATCCTTCCCAATCTATCTACCAAATCTGGAAGTCTACAGGCTCACCTTTAAGTGTGAACTGAATCAGATTTCCTCTTCCTCATACCTACTTTGGAGATGCTTTTGAAGCCACTGATAAAGCCACTCATTCTTATAAGTGAAATTCTGTTCTAAAATGGCAGTGTTGCCCTCTGTTTCCACACCAAATCATTGTGATTATGTCAGAGCCTTAAAAACTGATTCCAGGCTTATCTGAATTCCCACCGCCCTCCCCAAGTAAGGCCCATCCTTTGTCATAATGTACCCTGTATATGATGAAGTGGACTCTAGTCCATGAAACCTTATGCAGTAATAACATTTGTTAGCCTGTAAGGTGTCACAAGACTGTTGCTCTTGCTGCGAAAGATTAACAGGGCTATCCCTATGGAATATACTACCTATGCTATCCTTGTCTACTGGTGTGGGCTGATCAGTTACGACATCCTCCAGACTTCTTGCTTTCTTCAGAGTCTCTTGGTTCTCCCCAGGTATGAACTGATTCTTCTTGTTCTTAATCAAGATTTTCCCCATGAGATCCTGTGGGCTTGGCAGTGGGACTCCTGGTTTTAACTGCCCAGAAGAAAAGAAAAAGGTTAGCGTTCATGCAAAGTTTAGGTTTTTGCATCACTCCTCTAGTGAAGATGCAGCACAAACTGCCAGGGCAACTGCAGACCAAGCTAACACCTGCTTGCACGATAACTTCATCCCATGTAGAAATTTGGCATCCCTATTCACTTACTGGAAATTTTTCAAGTGGCTCTGTCAGCAGCATGTCCCCAAATATTGTTCTACAGTACTCAGCCATCTTAGCCTGCTGCTTCGGCCTGTAAGAAAATATAGGTATAAAACACACACCTGTCAAGCCTGAAGACTGGCATCATCCCTGCACCATACCCCAAAATCCCCACCTGTCTCTTAGCATATGCATGGTTTGCCCAAGCTTACTGTCCCATGCAAATTAAAATGTTGCCACACTCTGCCATGCTTGTGCCATTGTATCCTAATAACTTCTGAGAAGTAAGTTTGATTGAGTTGAAAGGGGCTGACTCCCAGGTAAGTGTGTTCTAACAATGCAGCAATTTTTTTTTTACCTTATTCTGACTAGACACATTTCTTACCCAGCCCTCTACCCTTTGTCCAGAGTGCAATCTCAACTTTTTCTCTAATCAGCAGACACTTAATACTCACGAGTCCACATGGTTCTCAAAGGACAGGATCACTGGATAAGGGGAGGTTTTGAAAGCGCTTTCTGCAATAGCCTCAATTGCATCCTGTATGAGGCACAAGGCAAATGAGAAAGAGAAAGAGGGAGATTGGTACTTTGCAAACCAAGGAACTCCTTGTTCTTGGTAGTTATCCAGCTTTCAGAATTGCATCAGTCATTCCTGTATGAACCTTATGATATATCCAAAGCTCTTTAAAGAGCCTCCCATTTCTATAACCATATACAGTGAACAGAGGTGCCGGAACTCACCATGAACACCTCCCTCCATGGTCCATATGTAGATATCATAGCAAATTCATAGAGGGGACAGAGGAATTCTGCATTCATTGGATATCTGCACAGGGCCTCTGCATATACCACAGCATTCCCATAGAGCTCCCTCTACACCACTGGAACCCGTGAAAACACGTGGCTCGTGATCTCAGAAAGAGAGCCTTTTGTGTGTGTTGCTACATACATGTGCAATTGTATGCATCCTGCTCAACACATGATGGTCAGGGGCAGAGCCAGCATCCCACTGAGAGTTTGCCACACGTGTTCATATGTGGCTTATGTCTTACAGTGTCAATGTAACTCTGGATCATTTTCCAGGTTTGTTAACTGATATTAACCCAGAGTTCCTCAGTTCAGAAGTAACAGGGAATTCTGGATTAATACGTGCCATAACTGTCACACTGAACTAAGTGTGCAACAGGAGAAGGAGAAGCGAGCGAGCGAGTGAGGAGCACTCAGGCCCAGCACTTGGCTTCTGCTTTATGAAGCCTCAAACTATCATCTGTTGAGGCCTATAGGAAAAGATTGCATTTATTCATTTTATCATCTTAAGCTGTAGATTGTACAGTGGTACCTCTGGTTATGAACTTAATTCGTTCCGGAGGTCCGTTCTTAACCTGAAACCGTTCTTAACCTGAGGTACCACTTTAGCTAATGGGGCCTCCCACTGCTGCTGCGCTGCCGCCACACGATTTCTGTTCTCATCCTGAGGTAAAGTTCTTAACCCGAGGTACTACTTCCGGGTTAGCGGAGTCTGTAACCTGAAGTGTTTGTAACCCGAGGTGTTTGTAACCCAAGGTACCACTGTAATTTGTAAGTCCCTTGGGGACAGAGGCCATATCTGTGTTCTGTACAGTACAAAACCCACTGTTGGTACTAAAAATTGTTGGCAAATAATTGAAATACTTTTGCTGTCATCAGTTGAGTTTAAATTCAACCCGATTTGAATGGCTGGCTTAGAGAGCAGTGATTTGTTTTTATAGAGCATAGTAAAGTTTTAAATTACACTAGACGGCAGTTCATTACTTACATTTCCCTTATATTTGGATGATGAGACTATTTCATTTTTTATTCATTCTTTTAAGTCCAGGTGCAGCAGCATTCTTGTCACATTTGATGGTTCTATCCCTCATGATCTCCTCGTACTAAGGGGCAAAGCACACGTTACACTGCAGCTGCATGCAGTAAAGCCATAATGGCCTGCAGCAAAGTGCCCTCAGAAGTGGGAGCTGGCTGTGGAGAAGTGATGGACGGAAACTATCCACAATCTTCCTCATTTAAAGAAAATGCAGCATCTGAGGGCACTTGCAAAGGAGACAGGGCCTTTCAGGTCTTCATTATATGGAGCTGCAGAGTAACATGTAGTTTGTATGTAGTTTGTGTCTATCATCTCTCTCTCTCTCTCTCTCATCTATCTATCAACAACTTTGCCCCCCAAACAGGGCCAACTTAGAGGGATCGGCCGACGTGGTGCGGTGATCTCTCGGCGCCCCCGGCGTGCCGCCTCTCCGCCCGCCTCCCTCCTGCGCTGGCCGCCCCTCGGGAGGGGGGGTGGGCGAGGAGGGGATGAGGGGCGTGGCACTGGAGTGGCGCGGGGCTTTGCGCGCCCTTCCAGCGCTCCAGCTGGGGCTCCGGGAGGCGAGGGCAGCTGCCCGTGCGGGCAGGGGCGGGTTGGGGAGGGTGCGCCCGGTATGCCGGCGGGCTCATGGGGGCACCCCTGGGGGGCCCGGCGCCCTGTCGCGGCGCACCACCAGCCCCTATGGACGAGATGGCCCTGCCCCCAAACAAACAACTTTCCTGTCCGGATTTTTACTTTTTGAACTATGGCAAGCAACCCTAATCTATCTACTGAAAGGAGGTCACACATTTTCTGAAGCCAAGTCCTAATCTTTTTTCCTCACATAATTCCTTGTTGATGACAGAGAGGGGGGGGGAGAGAGAGAGAGAGAGAGAGATGGGGGAAATACAACCCTGCTTGTTCTCCTTGGTCTTCTGTTATTTTAAATCATGAACAGCCCCCCCCCAAAAAAACCCCACCACCCCTCAAACTTATCTGCCTTCTTGTTCTCCTGTTGCATTACTTCTGTGACATCATGCAACTGTTATTTTACCATGTATTTAATTCTGCAGTGGATTGGAGAAAATCAGTAGGCCAAGGTTAAGCACCTCCTCCTCCTCCTCTTGCCCATCAGTTCTACCCTTCAAATTCCTTCGTAGCCCTTGCATTAGCATTAGAAAAGTCAGGAAGGAGCACTGTGTTCTCCTGTAGCCAATCACAGCTGCATGATGAGCCATGCACACCTGTAAGCACGTATTTGTTGAGCTTGCACTTTAAACTTTTTAAATACATGGACTTCAAATCCCTTAGCTATGAAACACTTCTCAGAGAGCAATAGTTTGGGAAATGCACGAATGGAAGGCACGATAAGATTTCCAAACAAATCCCACAGACACTTTCTCAGCTTTTTGTATTTATTTTGTAATCATACTTTTGTGAAACCTCTGTGCATTTGTCATTAACTTTTCTTTATTCCCCTCCCGACACTAGTAATTGGTAGCTTACGGTAACATTGCTTTTATCTTTAATTATCTGCCTTCTTTCTTCTGCTCCATTCCGTGACATCGTGCAATTGTATACTGTGCTATTTTATGACTTCTTTGTGGAAGCTGAGCCTTGATATGCATGGCCTAGGACTTGATATTACCTCTTGCTAAGCAACTGCTCCTGATTGAACAAGCAGCAGAGAACTAGGAGGAGGCTGTTACGGTGCCACTATACTTAATCTACATTTCAAAGGAAAGTGCTGCAGGTTGAAAGCAGGAGAGTGTCACCTCCCCCACCTACAGCTATTTTGGAGAGGAAGGCAGCCATGGGAAGAGGGGAGGAAACATACATTACTTAAGCCATAATGAAAGGTGCATGCTGTGTTAATGGCCTGTAATTCCTTTGCAAGGTTCATTGTTGTGGTGCAGAGCAATCCTTCCATGCAATTATAGCTCCAGTGAAGCACAATAGCACTCTACTTGTTTTGCAGATTGGGTGGTGCAGTGTAAAGGGGACCGTGATGTCATAAGATCTGGAATGTGAAATTATGAACACCAAAACCACAAGCATAATAGAGAAGCTAATCATTAAAGTAGGAGAAGGGAAAACGGCCTTTCATGTTTGCTCATTCCCTGCTGATGCTGATGCAATTACTGTTGGAGGTGCTAGTCCACTATAATCTAGCTGGATATGCCTGCCAGAACAGATATGCTTTGCGCACTTTTGCATCCAGAAAAAAAGGCTTTGCAACGTCTTCAAAAAGCTTGGGAGAGAAAAAATGCAGGTAGACATCAGGACTCCGGGTCACATAGCAGACATTGAGCAGATAGTTGGGTCACTAATTATGTTTATGTTCTAAGTATTAAACTTGCATATGTAAGACCAGGCATAGGGCAAACTTGGCCCTCCAGATGTTTTGGGACTACAACTCCCATCATCCCTGACCACTGGTCCTGTTAGCTAGGGATGATGGGAGTTGTAGTCCCAAAACATCTGGAGGGCCAAGTTTGCCTGTGCCTGCATAAGACCCAGGTTTTCAGTTTGCAATATTGGTGTATCTTTGGTGTTAAATTAAAACTATTCAGCTTTGTAAGACATGCCCCATTTTACCAGCAAAATAAAATAAAAAGGAAGTAGATTCATAACTGTAAGCCACAAAGAAAATACATTTTACTGTATTTTATTTGATGTCAGATGACATAGAAGAGTAAAGGTAAAGGTAAAGGGACCCCTGACCGTTAGGTCCAGTCGCGGACGACTCTGGGGTTGCGTCACTCATCTCGCTTTATTGGCAGAGGGAGCCGGCGTACAGCTTCCAGGTCATGTGGCCAGCATGACTAAGCCGCTTCTGGCGAACAAGAGCCGCGCACGGAAACGCTGTTTACTTTCCCAATGGAGCGGTACCTATTTATCTACTTGCACTTTTTGGGGTGCTTTCGAACTGCTAGGTTGGCAGGAGCAGGGACCGAGCAACGGGAGCTCACCCCATCGCGGGGATTCGAACCGCCAACCTTCTGATTGGCAAGCCCTAGGCTCTGTGTTGGTGTGTTAATGGCCTTGTTAATGGCCACGCTAAAAATACATATGTAAAACAATGTAATGAACAATTGATACTTTCGACATTTAAAGCCCTTCGAGTCAAGAACACCTGAAAGATTCCCTGTCTCCCAGTGTCTCTGCCTCAGCTAAAATACTCATCAGAGTCCCTGTTCTGGGTTCTCCCACCACCTGAGGTAGATACACTGAGTGGCTATCAGGAAGATGTTTCTCAGTGGCGGTGGACTGTTGTTTTTTTTAATGTCCTTGCCAGGTACACTCACCCAGGGGCGTATGAAGGGGGGGCAGAGGGGGTCTGCACCAGGCACCACTCTGGGGTGTGTGTGTGACAAGATGTCCTGCTGCCCCACCACTGTAGAGCGGTCAAGGGTGCGCGCGGTTAGTATGGGCACTGCTCGCGTGGCGTCCGTATGGGCTGCCGTCCGTATTGGTGTCCGTACGGGCTACCTCTCACACAGCAACTGTATGGGATGCTGCACGTGCACAGTCTGTACGGGATGTCGCACGTGCGCAGAACATATGAATGTCGCACGTGCACTGCCAGGTCCCACCCCGGGTGCCGGAGAGGGTTCCTCCACCACTGCACTCACCTGGAATCAAATCTGATGTCACTTTGGCACCAGGCGAAGATTATTTTATTTTCACATATTTTATCTGCTTTATCTGACTAGGTTTGTTACATTTTTCTGTTTCTTCTATGAATGTTGATGTTTTCAGTATTTTTTAAATTTGTGTTTTGAAATTTTGTGAAATCTCTAAAAACAAAAGGTACAAAAAAACCATCTAAAGATATCTGTACCTTGAACAATATTTCAGTTGTCATGGTGAATCCATGGGTGATAATAGGCTCCTCATCTGGAGGACGCCCCTTCCAGCAATCAAGTTCCACACAGCGGCAGCCAGCCAATAGGGTCTGCCGATACATTTCAGGAGAGGAGATTCCAGAAAATTGTCCAGCTGCAAAAAAAGGGGGAGGGATAATACTGTCATCACCATCTATGCAGCCATAACCTTTGAATGAAGAGAAGGGAAACTCATTTATGTTACACAAATATTTAAAACTTTTATTTCTTTTTAAAAAATGACTTGTGACTTCTCCGTTTCCAAAAATTCAGAAAACTTTAATTCACCCATGACACAATTGAAATTATAAATATTTTCTTACACACACATACAATGCTATATGATTGTGGGTTGTATTGAAAATTGTTATATTTTTAAAACCCTTTTTTTAAAAAAAGAATTGTTATATAACTTATTTCAGAATAGGCAGACAGAAGTAGATGTGGACTGTAGCAAAGCATAAATAACTATAAGTAGAGCATATACGTAAAAGGAACATGAAGCAATATTTACAGCACAATCAAGCCAGTGTCACACATATAAATAAAGATAGTTACGGACTATTCTACTATAAATTTTGGACAATAGTTTGTCCATCTGTTCCCTATTTGTTTGGACATCTTTCAAAATATCATCACCAATCTTGGCACAAGGGTTGCCGAGGAGGGGGCAATGGTTTTCATCTACATCTAGATGCTGGATGCCACTTTGAATCAAGATGGCAGACCAAAATGTGATTTTGACATGACTTAACCTGGTTTTTACCATAGGTTCAGCCACTTCATTACCAAACTTGACATGAGGGTTCCTAAGGTAGGGGCAGATGTCTTCATCAATGTTTGGATGCTGAGTGCCATTTTGATTCAAGATGGTGGACCAAAATATGACTTTACCTGTTTTCTGGTATGACAGATCCATTCACAAATTTAAAAATTGTAATATTTTTTGGTTTCTACAAATTCCCAGGCATTGCCAGACATTCCCTGCTAGTGATAAATAAGCCGTGACCTGATGAACAGTTTTCATAAAGAAAGCTACAAAGCTAAGTCAAGGGTCAGTAGCTACCCTCTTGCAATACAACAGCTAGTAGAAATGGACATGTCTCCTCATGGCTGCATACCCGTTAGGTAGGTGTTGTGGGACGAGTTGATGAAGTAGTGAGAGAGTGGCTGGCTCATATCTTGGTGCAGCAGGAGTTTGTCCTGTGATACTATACTGTTTTCAGGACCACACAGGAACCAAACCATTCCTTCTGGAGACAGCTGCCCTGCAAGATATGTAATTTTTAAAATGTTACTATTGCTGGAAACAAAATACAAGGGCCTGGAGGAACTGAGTTTGCATATTCCTGCCCATCTAAGCAATGAGTGATTGATTTCAGTGGGGCTACTCTGAGTATTATTTAGTCAGATACACCCAATGATATTAAGCTGCCCTACACCCAGGCTACTGAAAGATCTCCATGTAATAAACAGATTGCTCCCCTTCCCCCGATGACTTTGCACCACCCACAACTCCTCATCCTCCGCCACCACCCCCTGCCACCATCACCAGTAAAAAGGAGGCCAAAATGGAGGCCAGTGGTGAGTGGGATGAGGCGAGTCAGGGATGGCGCCAGAAGAGGAGGCAGGGAGGGAGCTCCTCAGGGACCCAGATCCACTGTCCTTCCCAGCTGTCCTGAGCCTCCTGCCCTGAAGCAATTGCCTCACTTAGCCTTGTGGGCAGGCCAGCCCTGGCTGCCTTAAAAAGGGGACCTCTATGACCATCTCTATCTGGTTTTCATTTGTAATGTTTTATTTTGATCTTTTGTAATGCTACATTTGATGTTTTAAGAATGGTTGTAATCCATTTAGGTTTTTTTCCCCTGGAATTGTAAAGGTAAAGGTAAAGGGACTCCTGACCATTAGGTCCAGTCACAGACGCCTCTGGGATTGCGGCGCTCATCTTGCTTTATTGGCCGAGGGAGCCGGCGTACAGCTTCCGGGTCACGTGGCCAGCATGACTAAGCCACTTTTGGTGAACCAGAGCAGCTCACGGAAACACCGTTCACCTTCCCGCCAGAGTGGTACCTATTTATCTACTTGCACTTTGACATGCTTTCGAATTGCTAGGTTGGCAGGAGCTGGGACTGAGCAACGGGAGCTCACCCTGTCACGGGGATTTGAACCGCCGACCTTCTGATCGGCAAGCCCTAGGCTCTGTGGTTTAACCCACAGCGCCACCCGCATCCACTATATAGAAATAATAACAACAATATTACGATAAATACTTCTGCTGATGGAAAAAAATTAACTCACCTCTTTGAATATTCATCCCACTGGGCTCATATTTATCTATGAGACCCTGTACCTGCTGTGGCTTGGCAGGGGGGAAAAGCATGTCATTGAGGTGAGAATCTCGCTGTTTCTTGTTAATGAATTTTGTCAAGTGGTCTTTGGTCATGTACGGCTTGGCTTTCGAATGGCTAAGCAGAGACAATGGAAAAAGGACAAATAGAGAGTGGTGTCTTTAGATCCCTCTTAGCAGTGAGACAACTTTTCCTACACTCATTTGTGGTTTTGACATGACTAGTTCCTTCTTACCCTTGCCCTGTCTGATACTTTACATTTGGTATCAGCAGTACTACGAGATGCGGGGGGACTGGGGTTTTATCATGCTAAAATGGTCATCCAATAGCATGAAGTGGGTGCAGGAAAAACATGCACTGCAATGTTGGCCTAAGTAGAAGTTAT
The DNA here is from genome assembly GCF_009819535.1 of Lacerta agilis. NCBI lineage: Eukaryota > Metazoa > Chordata > Lepidosauria > Squamata > Lacertidae > Lacerta > Lacerta agilis. The sequence continues at coordinate 40,207,034 of NC_046312.1, forward strand.
GGGGATAACTAGACATTATAGTGAGAGATGGCAACAGCACGCTCACATTTAGCCTGACCGTAAGCCCACTTAATTCTGTGCTGGATAGTGGCCAATGTTAACAAAATGTTGGGAGGAATAGGGATAATCTTGCTACCCTTCACCACTTTTTCATTTAAAATGTAACAGTGCTGTCAATCAAGCAGTCTGCAAAATTTCAGCTGGTTCTCACAGCCTCCCTTTGCCTGTGCAGTACCCCTTCTCTCCCACACATGCTGGCTGCTACATAATGGAGGCTTACTGTGAGGTAAATATCTCGTCAATCTCTGGGCGAGGACATAGATTCATCAGGAATGTTTTGTACACAGCTTCAGGGAAGTCCTCTGGATTGATGCCATCATTCTGGAAGCAGAACAGCAATTCTTGATGACTTATCAACCCTTTTGTGGATTTCATTTCCAAAATGAAGGGGCCCAAAGCCTACCCTGGAAGCTGGGCCCTCTGTCCTGGATGCCCTTTCCCTGCCCAGGCCCAGATATGTATGCTTTAAATGTATTTCTACCTCCACCACCACTTGGTTTCAGTGCATCTATGTGGGGTTTTGTTGTTGTTCATTTGGTTGTTTGTGAGTCGTTTTGGTTTGTCTTGGCAGGATAAAGCAACTAACAAATTTAATAAATAATAAAAATAATGTGCCAGGTACACATCGTTCAATAGTGAAGAATAAATACACTGTTCTCTACATGCATTCATACACATTCTTGTTTTAATTTTTTTGTGTGTGTGTATTCTACGACTGAGACTTCTCACTGAACACAAATACTTTCTGAGGCTGAGCACAGAGATTCTAAGGCTGAGACAAACCAAGAGGGATCTATTGAGTTGGACCTTGGTAAATTCTCTCTTCACAGTTCCTGCAATCCAAATAATCATCAGACACACACACCCTCCACACACACACACACACACACACACACACACAGCTAGTTAAATACAAAGATACATTTAACATTATGTGCATTTTAGCTCTAAATAGGTACCTGTAGTGTTGTGCACTGTATACTGTACAGTAATCCACGAGGTTCTCTGGAAAACTGACTTTTTTACAGCTGTTTTACTGATGTGTTAGCAATGGGCATCTATACTTCATAGAATTTAATTGGTTTAACTGCCATTCAGTTTCCTCAAGGAACCTGGGAACTACAGCATTGTGAGGGGAGTTAGGCACCTGTAACAGAACTTTCCAACCTACAATTCCCAAAAGTATTTGGAAGAAGACATAAGCTGGTATAAAATTAATATAAATTTGTTGTGCAGACATGTTTGTGGACTATGAGGCCTGGGCTATGGAGAATATACTTCTTACCTTGCCCTTCGGAAGATGGCAAGCACTTAATGCTGCTTCTACCCTTTTTCTGTCTGCAGGAAATGCTTGAAAAATACTGAAAGAGAAAGAAAAGGGCAAGTGAGAGGAAAAGTTATTGGGGAAGAGCTATTTGGGGAAACTTCCAGTAGGAAAGGTAGTCCATACAGAGAAAATGGCAAATTGCCCAACATAGAGGCCATTAGTTGTCTCCAATGAACTAGTTCAGCATAGGCTCCAACAATGCAACCAGAACTATCAAGTTATCTGAAATTTCCTTCCCCTTTTCTTTTAATGTATTTGATTTTTGTTGGAAGCCGCCCAGAGTGGCTGGGGAAATCCAGCAGATGGGCGGGGTACAAATAATAAATATTATTATTATTATTATTATTATTATTATTATTATTAGGAGTAACTGACTGAGAAAAGACAAGCAGTTCATGTTATCCTTTTTTATGTTGTGGCAGAGTAGAGTAGATGACTTGCCTCACTAAGAGACAAAGTGTCACACCCCTCAGCAGTTCTTTGTTTCTGGCAATCTGGCATCTGGCAATGAAAGTGTTTTTGAGGACTCCATAAATTCAGGAGCCTTTTTCTTGCCAATCTGACGTTGAATGCTACCAAGTTATCTTCCTCTGCAGATAAATGAAAAGGCAACCTGTCTTCTGCTATCCTTACTATTGTTTTTGTTGGGTGATTATTATTATTATTATTATTAATAATAATAATAATTTTAAAATTGTTATTATTATTTATTTTCCCCCAAGTGAGGAAGCCAGGGAGAGTGAGTCTTATTGGGACTGGAAGCCAGGGGGATGAAGTTGTTCAAGGCCTGGATCGTTTCAAATTTTCATTCAGCTTTGAAATTCAGTGGATGACCTTAAGCTAGTCACATTCTCTCAGCCTAATGTGTACCACACCATACATTTAAAGCACATGGCTTCCCCCAAAGAACCCTGGGAACTGTAGTTTTTAAAGGGTGCTGTAGCTCTGTTAGGAGTAAACTACAGTTCCCGGGATTCTTTGGGGGAAGCCATGCGCTTTAAATGTGCTTTAAAAGTATGGTATGGATGTGACTTCACAGGCTTCCTGAGAGGATATACCGGTACTTGGGGTAGGGGAAACTGTTCATGCCACCTTAAGGTTGTTGGAGGAAAGGCAGAGTATAAATGCAACAAACAGATAAATAAACAATTAAGTTGAGGCAAACCTGGTTTCACAACATATAGCAAGTGCTGTAGAACAGCTTGATTTGTCCTGGGATTTGAAACCTGGTAAATTTTACCTCAGCCCTCTGAACTGTATATCAGACTGGACCTCTCTAAGCATCCCCTCTCAAAAGAACCCCTGGGCAGCCATTTGTCCAAGAAGTTTCCCTTGATGGTGCAGTCATTCAAGTCTGTCACACACCATCATTAGTCAAAAGAAGCACAATGCACATGCCATACTCACTTCCTAACAGGGATTTTCCCCTCACTATTCAGTTGCAGTTTCAGCTTCACCAGTCTGTGGAAACATTCAAAATAGACAATCCTTGGCTAAGAGGAAAAAAAACGGAACAAGGAAGTATGGTAGCCATAACAATAGAGAAAAATAAGATAACCATTAAAAAGCCTGAGGTGAATTATTGTTAGATTTAAAGCTGAAATTGGATTCCACATTGATTGGAAAAGTTATTAAATTCCACAGACTCGTCGCATTTGCAATCACAGGGAATCGTGAAGTGAATTGAAACTGAGATTTGGGCATCTTGTTTACTGACATCCCAAGCTAAACTCAAAGGCAACAACATTTCCTATTGAGATGATTAATACAAGTCAGTGGAACTTGCCAGAGAATTAGCATCATGATGCTAAAAATAATCTTCTGTTGATACCATACTTAAGCTTTCTGGATTGAATTGTTTATAGTACATTCCTCTCATCTCCGCACATGACTAGTTTCATGTCATCAAAATACAAAAGAAGTGTAACAGTTGGAATGGTACGTGCTTGCAGTGTATCATCGCCTGATCAGGTCCTAGCTAGCCACGTCCTTCTTTGGGACACTATATGACCTAAGGGACCGAAACAGGACATCCAACCCTCTCTTCCAGTTTTCCTTTTTCCTGCTGGCATCCAGTATTCCATAGCTACAGAACATGCTCTGTCCTCACTGGGCTGGCTTTGGGGGGGGGGCGAGGCACTGATACCTGACTTTTAAACCGTTGTTTTGTTCTTTGCAAACTTTAGGGTTTCCCTAAGCACCCCAAGTCTTATCCCTTCTGTCTCAGTGACCGCCCTTTCTGTTGGCACTCAACACTTTAGCATGCTATTTGAAGGAATAACAGAAAACACTTGGTAGTATGGAGTTATTTGAGAACTACTTACATTCTGTCCAGGAAGGAACAGCGGGAAGCATTATATACAAAGGGGTTCCTAGAAATGACCATGATATCATCTGCCCAAGCCTGAAAAAACAAGATGTGTGTACACATTGAAAGACTGGAAAATGAATTGTGCAACACCCTCACTTCCAGTGCCACTGAACAAGTGTGTTATGGCCAAGTTCCACATGGAACTTGTTCATTCTCTGCCCTTGTTATCCTTTCTAAAGTGATGCCCTCCAGCTAGACAGCCATTGAAATAAATGATATTTAGTTTCTGGTATTTAAGCTTTAAATCAGGATTTTAGTGGAACAAATTATTCTTTTCCCTGTTTGACCCACCTTCTCAAAATTAAAAAGGGCAGTTCAGTACATCTTACAGGTACCTGTCCATAATAAATAAAGGGCATCTAGGTAAAAAAAAAACCCACAAAAGTTTATTTATTAATTAACTTATATTCTGTCTTTCCTCCAAAGAGCTGAAGGTAAATAAGCAGTCATAATTTTCCCAATTCCTGTTTTCTCAAGCTGAAAACAGGTGTGTCGTGCAAAGCATCCAGCAAACTTTATGGCCAGGCAGGGATTAAACATTAATCTCTCATAGCCAAACCCAGCACTTCAAATATTTTACTGGCTTTCTCAGTGACTTGGCATGGAAGTTCCATTTATCTTTTTGCCTGCACAAACTACCAGGATAATTGAGGAGCAGGGCAGCATAAACTGCTCTTTTTTTGTGAATAACATGTGATCACTCTTTGAAAAACAAGTCACTAGTGGACAGTTTGCCCATCTTCCCATCACTCTTTTTGGAGTCAGTTTCAGAACTCTTCATGATGCCCCAACCCAACCCCTTTTATAGTTTTTCAATACCTTTCCAACATTTTCTTTATAGGAAACAAAATTGTGAAAGGTGAGGTCCACCAAATCAGGACCAGAAACCACAGTCAATGTCTTGAGAAAGAAATTGTTGTCTGGGAAATCCAGATTGAAAACGTCTCGGAGCTTCTGGCTCTGCAAAGGATAAACAAACATGAACATCCCAAGTAGGAATGCAGAGGGGAGGACAAGTTGCCTCTGGGTGAAACCTTTGCTTGAAATTCAAAGTGGAATGTTTCAGCTTGAAGATCAGAAAACATTAACCAATATAGCATTAAAAAAATTATAATTCCCTTTACTCATTGAATAGTGTAGTACTTTATTCATTTACTGTTTATTAAAGGAATGGGAAACCCGTGGCCTTCCAGATGTTGTTGGATTACAACTCTTATCTTCTCAGTGCTGGCTGACACAGATGTGATTTAGGAGCATCTGGAGTCACTAGTTCCCCATACCTAGTTTACAGAAAAGTTTAGCATGCTCCCACCCCAGCATAGATTATTGAACTTCTTACAGAAATACTGTAACAGGATCAGATGTTACAATAAGCTCAGAGCTGTCAGAAAATAATGGCAGCTTTGTGTTGAGATTGTCTCCTCCATTGTTTCTGGCCACGCCCATTATCAATGGTGGTTGTTCCCTGCAGCCCTCTGGGGGCTGCAGAGAAGTTCAGGCAGGGGAAGAGAGGAAATGAGGCATAAATCCTCTCGATGCTCTTCAGTGGGGAGTTCACTGCATCCTGCAGTGTCGTGCAATTCCTTGCCTGCCAACTTGAAAGGCAGAACAGGAGACATCTAGCAGTGTGCCGCTGCCATGGACGAGCCTCCATTACCGGCATGATTTGTGGAAGGTTCCTCTTCAATCTGGATAACTGGCATTAATCAAGAGGCGCTCTCTAAGCAACATATACTAAGAGGCTACAATCAATCAGCTGCCGAAATAACCGGGACTGGTTTTCTGGAGGTATTTGAATGTTTTCTGAAGCTTGAGAATCCATACAAGAGCCTCAAGAGAGCCAGTGTGGTGTAGTGGTTAAGAGCGGTAGACTCGTAATCTGGGGAACCGGGTTCGTGTCTCCGCTCCTCCACATGCAACTGCCGGGTGACCTTGGGCTAGTCACACTTCTTTGAAGTCTCTCAGCCCCACTCACCTCACAGAGTGTTTGTTGTGGGGGAGGAAGGGAAAGGAGAATGTTAGCCGCTTTGAGACTCCTTCGGGTAGTGATAAAGCAGGATATGAAATCCAAACTCTTCTTCTTCTGCTTCAAAGGAAAGAGGGAGGACAAGGAGCTTTGTGCTTTCTTATGGTTTTCTAATGGTCTTTCTATTTCTTGTCCTCCCCTACAATGAAGAGACATGTGTAGTTGCTACTTTGTTTGACACTTCAAAAATGGGGAGGGGCAGTTGCAGAGGAAGCCTCTCCGTCACCCGTGGCATGGCGCTGAGGGGTGTGGCGAACCACCCGGCAGCACACACGCAGCAGCCTGTATGGACTGCCGCTTGAGCACCGTCCGTATGGGCTGCTGTGCGTGCGCAGTCTGTACAGACGCCGCACGTGCGGTGCCCATACCCTCAGCCGTTCTACAGCTGGGGGGGAGGCAGCGGGTGATCTTGTCACCCCCCAGGGTGGCACCCGGGGCGGACTGCCCCCTGCCCTCCCTTTGTACACCCCTGGGGAGGGGGGCTTTGATTTATGCTTTACAAGGAATTTAATATGGTTTTGCTATCCCCCCCCCCGGTGACCGAGGCTGAATGGATTTTATTCATTACCACTGCCAGACCAGGGTGTTGTTGGAGAAATGCAGTGGGTGGGGGGATGGGAAGAAAAATGACCCACAACTGGATAGTTGCTGAAGAGAGGCTGATTCTTAGGAAAGTTTCTGCTGTGTATTGTGTGCCGAGAAAGAACTCCAGAGGGGAATTTAATGGTAGATGTCTGGAAAGTTCACTCTGTGAGATATTTATGGCTGTGGTTCGCATGTCAGCCTGATAACAGTGGAACTGAATGGAATGTGACCTTGTACCACACAGATAAACACTGCAAAGAATTGAATAACGAGAGAAAGAAATGAACTCTTTTAACACTCCAAGTCTGGAACAAAAATGTACATGAAGGGCTACAAGTGAAATGGATTATATATTGACAAGAGGAAAATGTGGCGCTGATTGTAAGGTGAAAAAGCGGACAGGTAGAAGAATGGTTTAATGGCAAGTGAAGGATGTCAACTGGAGACTAAATAAGAACTGAGCAGCTATGGGGGAATATATTGGACATATGATTGCAACAAGAGCGGGAAAACCTGGTTTTAAGAAATTGTATTAAATTAAGTAATTTGGTTTGATTTTTAATAATTTGGAAAATCAATAAAAATAATATTTTTTTAAAAAAAGAAATTGTCTTTTATAGTGAAAATTTCAGTACCACAGTTATCAGGAAACGTGTATGTTTCCTTATCTTGTTTCACACCTTTGGTTCTTGATGCCAGCCCACAGGTAAGTTTTACCACACATTTATGGAAAGGAAGGGAAAAAACTTCACATGGGGCTAATATTTTTGCAGCAACCCATTGTTTTTCACCATGTATAATTTTGCCCTAAAAACAAGGACTATGAGACGTTGTCTTGTTAATGTGGGACTTTGCTGATTTTGACAAAAACACCCCATGCACACTGGATATTGCTTGCACCAACTTTAGCTTTCTTGGGAATGTTTTCTCTCTCTTTTAAACGTGGGCCTACGCATGCCCATTTATTCACCAGACTTAAACTTTTCCCCCATTTGATTTTACCTATTTTGTAACCTCTTACATAAGCATTGTTTAGCAGCTTCTCCTGAACCTTTTCAGATTTTGCACCCACTGTCCACTCCCAAATTTAGCAGCGCAAGAAAGGATACATGTTTCACTGGTCACACATTTGATACAGTCCCGTGTTACAAAACACACAATTTGCTACCATAATTGAAAAGAACAGCTCAGTCAATATGAGAGGGAGAGAAGCTAATTAACAAGTTACAATGGCACCTCCCAATGAGCACTGCATGGGTAACAATTACTAATCCTATACATTATGCCACAAACTCACCTTCGGAATCTTTGCAAATTTCCCTATTCTAGTATCTCGAATGCTTGTAATATCCAAAAATTCCATTTCCTGCAAAATATCAAAAATTAACATTCAAGTCCTGAGCAATTGTAAAGGAAAGGAAAGCACTTGCATTCACAAACCCATTACTCAGCAGCCTAATCACATCTTCTAATGTACAAAACAGCATGCATTAAACATTACCCATTTTTCAACAGATTCCATTAGGCACAGGCCCAGAGAATGTTACCACTACTAAGCAAAACAAAATAAAATAAAATAAAAAATTCCTTCAAGTAGCACCTTAGAGACCAACTAAGTTTGTTCTTGGTGTGAGCTTTCGTGTGCATGCACACTCCTTCAGATACTACTAAGCAGTAATTGTTAATGTCCAAAACATAACAGCTAACCCAGTATCACTTTGCTGTTTGGAAACTGTGTTATATAAAATGCAAGGTATATTCTCAAAAAATTAGAATTCTTCTTAGCTTTAACTACTACAGCGACTCTCATGTGAGTATTATTGGCATAGCTGTCAACTTTCCCCCCTTTTAAGGGAAATTCCCTTATTCCTAATAGGATTCCTCACAAGAAAAGGGAAAAGTTGACAGCTATGATTATTGGGGAAATACTGGGGAAATAAATGCAGGGTTCTGAAATGTTTGTGTATTATATTCAAATGGCAACTGGAACTTTCACTAGCTGTCTTCTTTTGGGTATCACATACTAATGTTTGCCCTTTGAATTGGGCCTAGAAACAAACTGACGACCAATACAGGTGTTTTAAAACATGAGATACTGTATCTAAATGGAACTCCAGCCAGTAATCTGACCACTGCATTTTACAACCTCCATTGCATTTTCCATGCAGTGTTATGAGCCACTGTGCTAGGTTATCTGAAAGAGGAGCTTGCTGGGAGAATTTGCCTCTGCAGAGGTCTTTAGTCCGCAGAGGACGCATTCTGATGACATCATTGGTTCACGCTACTCTGCAAATACAGTGGTCAGGGCAACCCACACAATAGCTTTGCACGTCTTCTTCTCCTTCTTGTACTTGCACTTTCTAACCTTCAAAATCTGCTGGCTCTCAGCGGCATTAGCACCCATCAGCATGGGCATGATCCCCTTCCCTGGTTGCTGCTTAGCAACAGCAGTCAAATGATGGAAGCTTTAATGTAATACACCAATGATCTGCATCAATGCAGATATTTTTTTGTTTTGTTTTTACTTTCGTCATGGGGTATAACAGCAGGGAGCTCAAGAAGCCTAAATCTCCCTTGTTTGTATTTTCAAATGCTGACAAGCAAATTTCCAAGAACATCACAATTCTTGTTTGCTGATTCAAGCCAAATGGCATATTACATGCCTCAGCTCTGATTATTATTATTTAACTTAAAAGCCGCTTTAATTTGTGAGCAGAGAAGGGGTGTGTGTGTGTGTAACCTTTTCCCTGCTGGCCATTTCCACACTCCAAATTGCTCACTTCATTCATCCTGGAAGAAAAACTTAGGAGGGAGAAGCAGCAGGCGGTGTGTAACTTGGAGAGAGAAAATAACAGGGAGGGGGAAATTAATCACCCCACCGCCTAGTAACTTCACCACTCAAAATCCAGCATCTCACAGGATGCAAGATCCCATGGAATCTGATGACAAACACGTATAAATGTTACATTTTCGTGTACCCTTTCTGGCAACACCTTAAAAAGGAGAGGAATAGAATCCTTATCCCCAGGAGAACTACATGGATAAACCATTCTGACGGAACTTTTTGTACACTGCTATACATTTGTACAAAAAGTCACCCCTCTTGCACAAAAACTGGCTTTGGAACTGGACTGTTTGTTAGCTTGCCCAACAGCATTTGAGCTCACCTTTGTTTACAAGCTCTTTTCGCAAGCGGGAAATCAGCCTTCCACTGGCCTCTCCCAGTGTGGAATTAAACAAACCACCATCCTACTCCCATATTTGTTTATTTTGCTTAGTATTCTAATAAGACTATTGAATTTTCCAGGCAAATGAGACACCCGAGTTATCACTACCCTCAGACAAGCCCATCTCTTCCGTTGACAAATTAGTGAGCTATCTGCCAGTAACTACAAGCGGCGGAGTGCAAGAGGCCCCACTTCACTCTCTGGAAAACTCATCCCTAACTCAAAGGGTCCCTATACTGCAGTAAACTAGTACCTGGCAGAGCCGTAAGTGAGCAGCAACCAGGTGTCAGGAGGTCAGAGCTTTGTGTGCAACATGTGGCCTGCCCTGCACCCCTAAGCTAGCCAGCTCCCCTTGGGTGTGGTGGAGAGGAGAACACTGGCCAGATTCACATCACACATCCAAAGCGCTATGATACCACTCATGGCTCCCCCCAAAGAATTCTGGGTGCTGTAGTTTGTTAAGCATGTTAAGGGTGTGACTTGACAGGATTACAAGGTAAATGTCTCAATTTAGTGTGACACGTTATTCTAGACAAATGTTTGAAGGCACAACTATCAGTGATTATTGGCCATGATAAGTGAATGGAGTTTCCAGGTCCAAATGCAATTATATCTCTGGATATCACTTGCTTGTGAGCAACAGCTATTGCATTCATGCCTTGCTGGTGGGCTCCCTAGAAACATCTGGTTGGCCACTGTGGAAAAGAGGGTGCTGGGCTAGATGTGTGTTTCGTTTGATCCACCTGGGATCTTCTTATTGTCAGCAAAGTCACTTAAATAATGCAGGCAGATTTCAGAGAGAAATGTCCTGATAACACGTTGCAGAACAAAATTGAATGAAAACAGTGTATAGTTTGAGGAGAAAGAAATAAAGAAGCTTTGCCTTTCTTAGTTAAGGTCTTGTACATAGCTCCCTCAGGGCTACATAGCCAATCAGGGCACGAGCTGACTCAGCAAACATCATGCCACACTGCCTTGTTGCCAAACAAAACCTCCGCCACCCTATCTGGTTAGCAGACTTACTGATAGCAGAGTTAGCCCTTATGTTACAAACTGAATGATCCCTGCTGTTGGACTTCTACCACTTCTAGTCTTCCAAGAGGAAGTGACACCTGATAAATTATCAACCTCCTGACATGGTTCTACTGTGCATAGTTACTGCTATTGTCTTATTCTCAAGCTTCAGTTACTCCTGTGATTAAGAGAAGGAAGCAGCCCCAAACCACAGTATCATACTTAACTGGAAAGCAGAACTAAATGATCAGAGGCTCTCAGTGCCTGCTCTATCTCACTGTGTTTTCAGTTTTCATGGAGGAGAAGGAGACAGATGGTCTTCCTTTTCATGTGGATTATTGTTCCACATACCGAACATCCTTATGCTGTACTGGTTCATGCATATCACTTGGAGCCACAGTTAAGCCTAACTGGTTTGGGAATAAATGTGGAGTGCGCTGGTGTATGGAGCTAGAATTACAGTTGATTGTTCTTCTTCATGCTGCTTCTGTGCTCACAGGATCTAAGCCACGGTTTCGGCTAGTATTGTGTCCAAAGAGAAGTAGTACCACACTGTTCTACCTCAGTCAGACTACAACTGGAGTACTGTGTCCAGTTTTGGGTGCTACAATTTAAGGATATTGACAAGCTGGGATTGGTGCACAGAAGGGTGATCAAGATGATCAAGGGTCTGGAAACCAAGCCTTATGAGGAGCGTTTGAGGGAGTTTGGAATGGATGAGACTGAAAGGAGATATGAAAGCCATCTTCAAATATCTAAAGGGGTTTCACTGTCACATGGAAGATGGAGCAAGCTTGTTTTCTCCTGCTCAAGAGGGTAGGTCTTCAAGTTACAGGACCAGTGGCTTCATGTTACAAGAAAGGAGATTCTGCCTAAACATTTGGAAGAACTTTCTGACAGTAAGAGCTATTTGACAGTAGAATGGTCTCCCTTAGAAGGTGGGTGTTTTGAAGCAGAGGTTGAATGGTCACTGGTCATGTGTGATCTAGTTGAGATTTCTGCATTGCAGGGGGTTGGACTAGATGACACTCAGGATCCTTTCCAACTCAACAATTCTATGATCCATTTGGTATCCACAAACCAAAATTCCAGAAACCCATGGCAAGTTTTCAAGCTCCCCATAGGCATTTGGTTGGCAACTGTGAAAACAGCACACTAGATGCCATGAGACACTGGCCTAACCCAGCAGGCCCTTGTTATGTTCTTATGTTCCTTCTTTTCTCTGCTTTGCCAAATCTGCAGGACAAATCTATCACAGTCTCAGATCTTCAAGGCATCTCTCCATGTAAGGCAACCTAGTGCTTCTATTAAGTCCCAACTTTTACACAAGCAATGAACAAGAAGTACATGCTTTGGCTAGGTGACAATGGGAAGTGGCTCTTTGGAAGAGCTAAATTGGATGCGTCAAAGAGAAACTGAGAATAAGAGGATGCCTAAAGAACACGTAGCACCTCCAACTGTGACAGAGATACTGGAGAACAGGATACACAAGTACTTTGTGTTTTCTACCCCATGCCCCCCCCACTTGCTCAGTTCCATGCAATTCAGGAGCAAAACATTAAGAGCATCAGAAAAATTAAGTGCAGAATTAATGTCTGTGATGTCCCTTCCAAGTGAGGAAGTGTGGCTCAATGAAAGAGCACATGGTTTGTACTCAGAAAGTCCTTGGCACCTCCAGTTAGAAAAGATCAGGTAACAGCTGATAGGAAAGTTTTCTGCCTGTCAGGGTAGACAAAGCTTCTAGCTGACTTGGCATAAATCAGCTTCCTATGAGGCTTAGAGGCATATCATAGGTGATGTATAAGGTTGAGAGAAAAAGCGAGTTTGGAGGTTGCCTGAAGTAGAACGAAGTGGTCAACAGGCAGGGGATATTCAATTTTCCTTTATTAAAGGTAAAGGTACACCTGACCATTAGGTCCAGTCACAGACAACTCTGGGGTTGCAGCACTCATCTCACTTTATTGGCCGAGGAGCTGGTGTACATGTGGCCAGCATGACTAAGCCGCTTCTGGTGAACCAGAGCAGCGCACAGAAACACCGTTTACCTTCCCGCTGGAGTGGTACCTATTTATCTACTTGCATTTTGACGTGCTTTCGAACTGCTAGGTTGGCAGGAGCTGGGACCGTGCAACGTGCGCTCACGCCGTTGCAGGGAATCGAACCGCCGACTTTCTGATCGGCAAGCCCAAGAGGCTCCTTTATTATTACATTTCTATTCTGCCCTTCCACCCAAGAGAGTCCAGGACAGCTAACACCAACGTGGTGAAACAACACACCATTACAAATAAATGTATTTAAATTTTTCATGCATTTAATATATGCTTTAAAAAATGACCTATGTCTAATATTTTAGAACACTACTGCATGAGAAAAGAATATTATCACACAATTAAGAATAAAACCATCATCATCACCTCCCATGAAGCATCTTCATACATAAAATAGTTAGCTTTCTAGTTTCCACACTCCATTGACTCACTGCTTTTCTCCAGAATTCCCCAGATGCACATGCTTGTCAGTCAGCAAATAAAATTAATCCCCTTCTAGCTTGGGAGGGGCCAGAGCTCAGCAGCAGAACATCCTCCTTACATGCAGAAGTTTGGTGTCTGGTATCTCCAGGTATCTTTAAAAGCAGAGACATCACCTTGACGACAATGGTCCGTATAGTTAAAGCTATGGTTTTCCCAGTAGTGATGTATGGAAGTGAGAGCTGGAGCATAAAGAAGGCTGATCGCCGAAAAATTGATGCTTTTGAATTATGGTGCTGGAGGAGACTCTTGAGAGTCCCATGGACTGCAAGAAGACCAAACCTATCCATTCTGAAGGAAATCAGCCCTGAGTGCTCACTGGAAGGACAGATCCTGAAGCTGAGGCTACAATACTTTGGCCACCTCGTGAGAAGAGAAGACTCCCTGGAAAAGACCCTGATGTTGGGAAAGATTGAGGGCACAAGGAGAAGGGGACGACAGAGAACGAGATGGTTGGACAGTGTTCTCGAAGTTACCAACGTGAGTCTGACCAAACTGCAGGAGGCAGTGGAAGACAGGAGTGCCTGGTGTGTTCTGGTCCATGGTGTCATGAAGAGTCGGACACGACTAAACTACTAAACAACAACAACAATCTCCAGATAAAATGATGTCAAAGAGCAGAACTGAGTCAGGGACCTCTGTCATAAGTTCAAAACTTTGCATGATATAAAGATAGGTGTAATGCTATGGCTGCTTTTTCTGAAGCCTCCAAGAAGAGCCCATCTGGAATTATAATAAAGGGGATCGTTCCCATTTTTCTTCTGCCACCAAGCTGTCCCCCCCCCCCCCCACAACCATATGTGCAAACACTGGCTTAGAACCCCACATGAATGGACCTGGAGTTGAAAACCACAGCTGCATAGGAAGCAGCTGCCTCAGAAAGAGTCAGATTGTTCGTCCATCTACCCCAGAGTCACGTACACTGACTTGCGGTGACTCTCTAGGGTTCCAGACAGGGGTCTCTCCCTGTCCTATCTCGAGATGCCAGGGATTGAACTTGAGACCTTGTCCATGCAAAACAGATGCTTTACTACCGAGATACAGCCAGCAGAGAAAAAAGTAAGCGCACCTTCACCCTCTCCCCACTTCTTGCTTCATCACTAACAATGGGTTCCTCTCAAAGATGTTTTTTCTTCAGAAAAAGGTGAGGCACGAGGGCTGTGTGCTTCACACATTTGCATTTAAGACATAGTTTGCCCCCAAAATCAGTCAGAGAAGAGGTTTGGGACTGGGTCAGATAGCTTGACTGAATGGTCTGATTTAGGAGATGGGAGCTTCATAGATGGGACCTATGTGCTTTGCCCTTCAAAGACTCAAACCCAAAGAGAACTAATGGTTCCTCATCATCCTGGGGTGGGGTGGGGAGAGTGACAAGTGGGGTCCCACAGGGTTCAGCCCTGGGCCTGTTGTTGTTCAACAGCTTTATAAACTACATGGATAAAGGATTTCAGGGGATGCTCATCAAATTTTCAGATGACATCAAACCAAGAGGGTAGCTAATGCTGCAGAAGACAGAGTCGGGATCCAAGTTTACCTTTACAGATTGGCGAAACAGGCCAAAACTAACAAAATGAATTTCAATAGCGATAAATGAAAGGTTCTACACTTAGGCAGGAATAACCACCTGCACAAATGTAAGATGGGGGACACCTGGTTTGCAAGTAGTACATGTGAAAAGGATCTAGGAAGACCACAAGCTTAACATGAGTTAACAGTGTGATGCAGTGGGGGGGGGGGCTAATGGTATTCTAGGCTGCATCAACAGAAGTATAGTGTCCAGGTCAATGGAAGTAATAGTACCGCTCTATTCTGCTTTTGTCAGACCACACCTGGAGTACTATGTCCAATTCTGGGCACCACAATTTAAGAAGGATGCTGATTAGTTGGAACATATGCAGAGGAGGGCAAGCAAGATGATCAAGGGTCTGGAAACTAAGTCTTATGAGGAATGGTTGAGCGAGCTGGGTATATTTAGCCTGGATAAGAGCAGACTGACAGGAGATATGGGGGCCATCTTCAAATAACTAAAGTACTAAAGGAAAAAGCTTGTTTTCCCCAGCTCCAGAGAACCAAAATCAATGGATTCAAGTTACAAGAAAGGAGATTCCAACTAAACTTAAGGAAGAACTTTCTGACAGTAAGAGCTGTTTGACAGTGAAACAGTCTCCCTTGGAAGATAGTGGACTCCTCTTCTGTTATGTACTGAGCTGAATCCTAGAACAATAGGATCCAGAATGCAGCACTCTAATTGGTCTGCAGGAGCCACCCAATCCAGCTCCAGGTGGAAGTGAATCAGCGACCTGATTGGCCTGCAGGAGCAGCCAATCAGGCTCCTGGATGAAGTGAATCAGCAACCTGATTGGCCTGCAGGAGCAGCCAATCAGGCTCCTGGATGAAGTGAATCCACAACCTGATTGGCTGACAGGAGCAGCCCGGAATGAGCCAATCATGCGAGGCCCATTGTGTAAATAATGTATATATAGCAGACGTTTTGGGGAAAAATTCATTCTTTGCTACTATGAGCTGAATAAAGAGCATGAAATTCACACTCGACTCTGAGTATATTTCATCTTCCTTAGAGATTTCTAAGCCGAGGTTGGATGGTCATGTGTCATGAATGCTTTAGTTGAGATTCCTGCATTGAAGGGGGTTGGACTAGATGACACTATAATTCTATGATTCTATGACTCTGGTATCTTTTGACATCAACATCTCCAATTAAAGATTGAGGATCAAGACTTACCTTACTCTGCAAAGTCCAATAGAGATAAAAGCCCTTTGGGTCTACCCGCAGAATCACAGGAGAGGCACTTGCTGTATCCTGACAAAACCAGAAAAATAGGTTGGTTGGTTGATTGATTATTTGTATTTATCAGTCACTTTTTTGCACTTGAGTGCATCAAAGCAAATTATACAGTAAAAGAAAACAACGAAGGCAGTAAATAGCTCAGAAACTGTCATTTATGTGTTCTAATATATCTGTGAGGGAGAGGAAATGTCACTTCAGCTGCATGAGGTGGGCTGGATGACATATATTTAGGGTAGGAGATGCCAACATTTTACCTGTTGGACTCCAACTCCCATCAGCCCCAGCCAGCGTGGTCAATGGCAAGGGATGGTGGGAGTTGAAGTCCATCAACATATGGATGACTCCATGTTAGCTGCTATGATTATGGTTATGATTGATTTAAGGTTTTCCCCTATGCTATCATTTAAGTTGACTTCTATCCACATATATTTAGGAATTGCTGTATGGTAAATAGAGGAATGTATCCCACATTAAATCAGTACAAACTTTTCTACAGCTGAGTGGAATTCTTGTGCTGCCCTTATTCCTGCCCATTCTGCCACCCCACTTTTTTCATTATCGGGATTTTCAGAAAGGACGGAGAGGGAGAGAGAGAGAGAGATTGGGGGAGAGGGTTTTAGAGCATGGGATAGAACATCAGAAACAGTTTGTTCTGGATTCCAAAACTGAAGTGGCTATTTTTTAAAGGTGTTTATTAGTAGCTAATAATGACTTCCACTTTCTTCTCCAGATGCTCTGATGTGAATCAGCTGCTACCTTGGCTACAATTCCCTTTTATTCATCTCAGAGCATCTGGAGGAGAAAGTGGAAGTCAAAATGTCACACTTGTCTAAAAGAAGAGATCCTGAAGTCTTAATCCAATTCGTGGGACTTTTAGTGGGGTAGATTTGCTGCAGCTTCTGTGTTTCTGTGGTTTTACTGCTTTGTTTTTGCAGTTTTATTGTATTTGCTTAAACTAACTACTCAGTCAGCATTTGGATGTCTTTGACAGCAAACACCTTGATTTGGAAATGGGGAAGGAGTGGAAATTAATATGATAGAGGCGACAGCTGTGCCTGCCTTGTTTCGTGTGATCAGCCTTGTTCTGCATCATCCAAGACCATAGCTGTCAACTTTTCCCTTTTCTTGCATGGAATCCTATTCGGAATAAGGGAATTTCCCTTAAAAAAAGGAAAAAGTTAACAGCTATGTCCAAGACTCTGTGCTGGTTTTAGTTCTTAAAGTATCTATGACACTCAGATGTACTGAGCTGCACCGCACCGCACAGAATAAAGACCATGATGAAGCCTGCCCTTAAGAGCTTTCTGTTTCACCATTAAAGCCATAGTTACATGGTCTATCTCCAAGTGACATATCTCCACTTACAGAAAACTTGTGGCTGCTGAGTCAGTTGACAGTAACAACCAAAACAGTTGTTACCTGAAGGGGCAGCCAGGTGATAGATCCCTGCATGACTGATTCAGCACTTTAGCATCGGAGCTTGAGAAAGGGAAGGGCTGTTGAAGGAAAAGCTATCAAAAATCATAGCTGTCAACCCTCCCTGCTGTTTCCCAATGCTATAATAAGGGAATTTCCCGCAAAAAAAGGAAAACGTTGACAGCTATGTCATTGAAACTGCTAGTGGCTTGGGATATTACACTGTCAATAAGAAACTACTGCTTGAAAATTCAAGAGCAATGATAATATAAAAGGTAAAGGGACCCCTGACAGTTAAGTCCAGTTGCAAACGACTCTGGGGTTGTGGCACTCGTCTCGCTTTACAGGCAGAGGGAGCTGGCGTTTGTCCGCTTCTGCAGACAGTTTTTCTGGGTCATGTGGCCAGCATGACTAAGCCGCTTCTGGCAAAGCCAAAGCAGCGCACGGAAACGCCGTTTACCTTCCCACTGGAGCGGTACCTATTTATCTATTTGCACTGCGTGCTTTTGAATTGCTAGGTTGGCAGGAGCTGGGACCGAACAATGGGAGCTCACCCCATTCGCGGGGCCTCAAACCGCTAACCTTCTGATCAGCAAGTCCAAGCGGCACAGTGGTTTAAACCACAGTGCCCCCCCACGCCCCCACTGATAATACAAAGGTCCTCAATAACTTTTTTTAACCCTTTATAATTAGTTAACTTTATCCAAAGGTATCTCCTTAATTAACATACGTGAACCCATATAATCTACACCAGTTTTTTTTAAAAAAACAAACAAACATCAAAACAAAACAGGAAGGAGTGCATTTGGGCATCAAAGCACAATGGGAAACATTTTTCTGGTTTGACCTGAATTCCAACACAGGGGATGAATATTGTCACCAATGTGGGACAATATTCCATACAGCTGAAGCCCTTAAACCAGGAGCAGGGAAGCATTTTCAGCCCAAGGGCCACATTTCCTTCTTTGCTTCCTCCAGAGGGCCACGTGATAATGGTGGGTGGGACCAGAGGCAAAAGGGAGTGGAGCGATGGATGTAAACTTTGCCTCTGTACATTTCTACACGTTCTCATGCACCTCTCTGTATTTTCTATCCAGATAAGCAAGAGGCATTGTTAGAGTTTAAGGACACATTCC
The DNA here is from genome assembly GCF_009819535.1 of Lacerta agilis. Classification (NCBI taxonomy): domain Eukaryota; kingdom Metazoa; phylum Chordata; class Lepidosauria; order Squamata; family Lacertidae; genus Lacerta; species Lacerta agilis. The sequence goes on from NC_046312.1 coordinate 40,225,533, forward strand.
AGCCAGGCCAAAAACACCTGGAGTGCGCAGTAGGTCCAGTGAAGTTTGTGGGGCTAGCTGGTGAGAGACCTACTTGGAAACACAGGTTAATGATGCAATCGCCCCAGTGCTAAACTGGTAGCCTCTAAAAGGACAGAAGATGAGCCTGCTGGAAGAAGCCAGTGGTCCGTCTAGTCCAGCATCCTGTTCTTACAGTGGCCAACCAGGTGCCTGTTGGAAGCATGTAAGCTGGATGTGAGCACAAGATAACTCTCCCCACCAGCAATTCCAGCAATTAGTATTCAGAGAGGTATACTGCCTTTGATAGTGGAAACCCATTGATGTCCTTCTCCTCCATGAATTTATCTAACCCTCTTTTAAAGACCTTTCATAGTTTGGGGTCATCACCAAAGCATGCTAGGGCTTACTGCGCATAAAGTGGCACAATGACATCCCCACATCATGCCGCTTTCTGCACAAAGGTTATCAGATGCTGCAGAGCCTTAGAGTACATGGACCTGTGGAAGAACCACACTGGCCTCTGCATTTGCCAGTATTTTTCAGACACATCATTTGAAACATGCAGTTGTTTCCTATTCATTCAAAGACCGATATTAATCATAGATCAACACGCTGAATCTGTCATTTGTGCCGGATAATGCAGCGTATACGAAGACTGTGGTTGACTTACTTTTGAAAGATCTCACAGATAATTGGATGAACTTGCACAACCGCGGCCTCCTTAATGTGATACTTCCCAGGGCAGATTCGCCTTTTATCATTTGTTATATACAGAACTGTCAAAACTTACATTTGTTTGAACTGGCTGGTGATCAGCTTTTTCATATGAACAGGGCCTGTTGCTCTTTGTTCGATGCTGTTATATTTATAGTTATTTATTTGATATATGTTTTACTTTGGGTATTCAACAGGTTAAGCTTGAAGAATGAAGAAGATGATAGATATTAAATGAAGAAGATGATAGATGATAGGTAAATAGGTAAATAGGTAGGTAGGTAGATGATAGATAGATGATAGATAGATAGATAGATAGATAGATAGATAGATAGATACTATTCCTCCACACTTCATAGCAGTGCCTTCCATAGGATGGCCAGAATATAATAAAAATAGTATCTCACATGTACAATAAAAATGCAGGAGTGGGCACACCACAACTTTATAATTAGGCCTACATTGCATAGCTTTCCTCTTTTTTACTCATCACTCAATGCTTCCCCCTAAATCTTACCACATGCAAACATTCATTTATTGCCCTCAACCACAGAAGGAGAGATTTACTCTCTCACACAGTTGGGTAGTTATGTCTAGAACCCTTCCACTTCCTGTTTCCCTGGAGCCCCAAACCAGGGTGAATTAAAAACTATGGTACTCACATCATCCCACTTGATAAAGCGTTCACCTCTGGACATGTACTCCTTCACCTCAGGGGGGGTCAAAATAGGGGTAAGCACTGACATCTTGGCATTCAGATCCTGACTCGTAGGACTCTTGTTCTCGGCTGCCTCCTTCCTGTCTCTCTGGATCTCCTCACATAACGCTCTCCTTTGCTTCGGGAGCCAGAGATGCTTTATAGGCCAGAGAAAACACCAGGACGGCTCCACAAACTGAAAGCAGAGACACTGATCTGCATGGCAAATTATCAGCTTTCCAGAAGAAACAGGTGAGCTCCGGGGAGCCAACAGCCCAGAGAATATTGGGTAGGCAGGCGGAGTCGATCAGCAGGCAGCTCCTTGCAGAAACCCACAAGCAAGGGCTTCCTGTTATGAACTTCCTCATAAATGCTTCTGCTTCCCTCCTCTCAACTTTACAGTTGATTCATAAAGTATTTCAAAAGGGCTTGAAGGATTTCAGAGTTCCTTTTCAAAGCTGTTGTTTTGGTAACATTTCCTCCCTAAAAAGCTAAGGGAGTGGTATTATCTGCACAACACAAACATGCGCACAGCTATGCCAGCAAACTTGGGTGTATGTGTGTGACTTCTTGGTACCAAAATATCTCACTAGCAGTGAAATCTATTTGAGGTAAAACAAAGTCTTTTCACAAATGACACTAAAGAATGGTAGCTAAAACGATGTTTCAAAGTATGGGAGGCCCACATGGACAAGAATGTACAACTGATTTTTTTTTTTAAATGGCTCTCTATTCTGCTTTCAATATTATATGGACAGGGTTACCGCTAGACATTTCACTGCCTGTGACACAGTAGGAAATGGTGCCCCCTCCCCAACCCAAAGTCAAGGTGCGTAGTATCTAAGGTCAACCAAGTTATGTTAGCATCTGAGGTAGAACATCCCACAAACACCCCTCCTTCATGGTAGCAAAATACAGTTATAATAAATTAGACAGCAAACCATTTGCTGTCTTTCCATGACACCCAAAATCTGCTGCCTGAGGCAGCTGTCTTGCTCTGCCTAATGGTTGGGCTGGCCCTGTTTATGGACAATATCTAACAGACAGAATAAGCATAACCACGGTGACCTGGAGGTAACTCCCACTGAACTTAATGAGATTTAATTCTGAGCAGAATTTGCATTATAAATCCCTGTATTGCTCATTGCAGCAAGGGTCCAGACATATAATAAAATTATTATAATTATTTCTCAAAGGTACTGCTTCTCTTATAGTATAGTGGCAATGCTAATCTTCTCTGTATTGTTCCAGTTTTAGCACATGTGCTTCTTTTATTGTGATACTGCATTTTCCCAGCTATCAAATAGCTGCATTTTCCAGTGTGAACTGTGTGTGCTTTAAGGCAACCTATTTCTATTAAGCATTCATCCTGATTTAGTTTCACAGAGATTAGACTAAAGCAAGCTATTTAACAAGATTCAACCCAATTTGTTTTTAGGGAGGTTAGATTATCTTGCATCAGAGCAAGAGTTATCCCACACTTTCCAGTGAATTTTCCTATCACGTCCTGATCACAGAAAAGTTGCACAAGACCTTCAAATCCATATTAATTGTGTGACCTGGTACTTCCATGGTAATTACAAAATGTAATTTGAAAACGAATTCATGACAGTTTGTTGCCCTTTAAAATCATCTACCATCTGAGGCTCGCTGCCTCATCTGGCCTAATGGCTAAGCCATCCTGAACGTAGCCTGGAATATTTCCAGTGCAATGTTTTATGCACTGGCAGAACACACTGCAGGGACTAAACAGCGGGAGAGAGGAGCAAACTGCATCAAAAGGAAGCATGTAAAAACATTTTGCCTTTTTGACTACAGCAAACAGGAGGTTTGCTCAAACAACCAACTTGCTATCTAAGTGATTTCCATATACAAACTGAGATTTCATTAAAAAAATCCTTCCTTATGCAAAAGTGTTATTTTACCCATTGTGAGTATGAGAAAATGAGGGTGGAGCTGCCACACATCATTCAATCACTTTTTATGAAACCTGGTATCATAATCACACACACACACACCCCAGAGCAGTTTACAACAATTATACACAAAACTAAACAATAATATAAATATCTTAAAATCAGAGATCAGCTATTATGCTTTAGCTGTATAGTATAGTGAAAATCGGGCTGTATCTGGAGGAAAGACAGTTTTAAGAGTCTATGGCACAGCTCTGAATATTGCTGATTCATTTGTTTGTGGGAAATCATTGCAACATTAACAATACAGGGAGGTTTTTCTGTCCATTCTCTGGCTATAACCAGAAGCAAAAGACCAATCACCATCTGGAACATTTTATAACACTTGGCTCCTAAAGGCCAGTTCACACAGAAATATTCCTCTGTAGTCACTGTAAACCTTTCTCCCATCTGCAGTTCCTCTCTCATTTTCAGGGCCAGTCCAAGACCTTTTTGCTGCCTGAGAGGTGAAAGACAATATGGCGTTTCCTATCAATTCTACACAGAGGATGAGATGGTTGGACAGTGTTCTCGAAGCTACTAACATGAGTTTGGCCAAACTGCGAGAGGCAGTGAAGGATAGGCGTGCCTGGCGTGCTCTGGTCCATGGGGTCACGAAGAGTCGGACAAGACTGAACGACTGCACGACTGAACAACAACAATCAATTCTACATACAGAAGCTGACAGACAGGTACCGGTAATTGAATCTTACTTCAGATGAGGGGGGAAAGCAAGCCAGATTGGGAGAGGTGGAGCAGCACAAATAAGCTCTTGTGGCTGCTTTTATTAGCTGTAAAAAATGTGCTACTGACCTTGAAACTCAGAAGGAAAGTTGGGCTTGCAGCCTACCCTGACCTACACACATTGCTTAGTTCCCCACCTGTGTTCAGGTGATGGGAATCTGGACCTACTTCCTCTTGTATAACTGAACTCTTAGGTTTCCCTTCTGCTGTGAGACAATTACAGTCTTAACCAATAGGAAGAGAAAGAAGAATCTGTGGAACCACATAAAATGGTTTGGATACGTTGAAATCCATGGGCATCGCACATTCCAAAATTCAGGAATTGATCTTGCCTATAATTAGTACCCACCCACCCCCCCTTCCTGGAAGATTTTCGTTCAAAAGTCTTGCATTAGATGTGGTCCCTCTGAGGAGGGCTGCCGGGTTGCAGCGAACCTTAACCTTAAATTCACCTGAAAAGATTGTGGCATCCTAACGTCAAAAGGATTTATTGTGGAATAAACTGACATGGCTTCAGGACTCCTCCAGGCAACCTGATTATTGAGCATTCATCCTGATTTGCTTCCACAAAGCTTATGCAGAGGTTAAACTATATTTTGCGTTTATTTAGCATTATTCTGATTTATTTATTTATTCTGATTTATTCAGCATTCATTCTGATTTGTTTACTGGGTAGTTGTATGACAGTGAGCATTCATCCTGCATTCATTTTTGTGGGGTGTTTATTTGCCTTCCTGCCAATTGATCATTCACTCCATACTTTCCCCATCAGTATTAACCACGATAAGTCTGCTTCTTTTTAAAAGTGGATTTGCTGCACAAGGGCAACAGAACACTTTAATTGCTCAAGCCTAAATTTATGGTATGTTCTTGAATCCCTCCTGCAAAATAGCAACAGTTTGGAGACATACAGATGCATGAAGTGCTAAATTAATATAAGAAAATAAGAAGAACCCTGCTGGGTCAGGTCAAAGGCCCACGCAGCCCAGCATCCTGCTCTCACAGTGGCCAACCAGATGCCTGTGAGAAATCCACAATCAGGATGTTAGTGTAACAGTATGCTCCATACTCGTGGTTCCCAACAACAGGTACTGACAGTGGAGGTAGTCCCAGGGCTGGCCCACCCAAGAGGCAAAGTGAGGTGACCACCTCAGGTGGCTGGATTCACAGGGCCAATAGAAATACTGTAGAGAAATATTTATTTCCGTCTTGTTCCTGATGTAGATATTCACTCACTCCTTCTTCCTTGGCAGGGAGGGGGCACTATTTTGTGGTTTACCTCAGGTGCCAAAATGTCTTGTGGTTAATAGCCATTGATAGCCGTCTCTCCACACATTTGTCTAATCCTTTTTAAAAACCACCCAAATTGGTAGCCGTTGCTACTTCTAGAGGGAGCGAATTCTGTGGTTTAGTTATACGCTGTGCAAAGAAGGACGCGCACATACAATTTTTATTAAATGTTCTATTTTACAATTTAGAATGTTCATTTAAACAGCCTTGAAATATCAATGACTTTCCTTCTTCTCTTTCCATGGTTCATTTTGCATAACATAAATCTCTGCATATTTTACATAAACTAAACCATCCAGTATTCCATTATTACATCCATCAAAACTTATTTACACTGTTGAATTTATCTTAATGCTGCCAACGTTTTCAAGTGTACACAATTTCCCCCCATATATTCAATAAACATTTTCCAATCTTCTTTAAACCTGTGTTCTTCTTGTTCTCTTGGCTCCCAGTACATTTCCGACCACAATTCAAAGTATTCTGAGGATGCCTGGCTAAATACAAAATAAAACCTTCCCTTTTACATTTTTTTGATTTTCAACAGTTGCATGAAATATTGGCATCTAGTGGCTGACCTGTGAAATTACATACACTGCCATAACAGCATACAACCGACTCTCCTAAGGTGCCAGAGGTGCAGGAAGTCCACATCTCCGTTCTGCAAGGGAGCCAACTCCTAGGGGTTGAGGTCATTTGGCACCCCCCATTAAATATTTGAGGAACTTCCTGCCCAAAAAATAATAATAATTGATGGGCATTGCCATTCAAATGGTGTGTGTGTGTACTGCATCTTGTGATCAATTATGTGCCCCCCCTCCCCAATATTTTATTCAAGTTGGCACCCCTGCTGCACTGTACATACGTAGCCCAGAATTAATGCTGGGTTAGCATGACCTGAGCTTTGCTTCTTATTGCTGACCTGAGAAATTCTAAGAAAGTGTATTTGCAGTGTATGGCCTTATGCCAATGAGATGCTAAGCCAAAACGGCCCTACACATTTTCTAAACACTGCAATTTCAGATATATAACCTCAAGCTCCCTCTGCAATAGGCATTAAAATGCAAGAGATTCATAGATGTTACTGGAAACAGAGGCCTCAGTTGTGCAGAACTGCATTGCTTTGTGCTCTACTCAACTTTCTCTGTCTTCTGTTGTAAAAACTATACTGTACTACTACTACTACTACTACTATCACTACTATTTGAATTTACAGTGGTACCTCTGGTTAAGTACTTAATTCATTCTGGAGGTCCGTTCTTAACCTGAAACTGTTCTTAACCTGAAGCACCACTTTAGCTAATGGGGCCTCCCGCTGCCGCTGCGCCGCCAGAACACGATTTCTGTTCTTATCCTGAAGCAAAGTTCTTAACCTGAAGCGTTATTTCTGGGTTAGCGGAGTATGTAACCTGAAGCCTATGTAACCCGAGGTACCACTGTATATACCACACTTTATCAACAGATCCCAGGGTGGTATACAACATTAAAAACACATTACAGAACACCAATAATAAAAACATAATAAAAAGCATACTGACAGGACAGCCTAATAATAAAATTATTGACTATGGCAGACCAACACGGCTACCCACCTGTAACTGGAACTATGGAAGGCACCACATTGAGCCGCATGAAATGGAAGTCCATAAATCTCACAAGGTATCTGAAGAAGTGTGCATGCACACGAAAGCTCATACCAGGAACAAACTCAGTTGGTCTCTAAGGTGCTACTAGAAAGAATTTTCGATTTTGTTTTAATAATAAAATGGTCGTGATAATAACAGCCCCCCACACTTCCACAGTTTTTAATATTATTACTATTACTTTCCCCCCCTGACTGGACTCAAGGCAGTTTACAGATAAAAATAAAAACCACCAAAACATAGAGAAAACAATAATTGGACAACTATTAAACACTGACAGAATTAAAACTATATACATATATAAAATCTATTTAAATGACACCAATAATTACTGTTGTTGTTGTTGTTTTTTAAAAAAAGCATGGCACCAGCTCTTTCATTAAAAGCCAGTTGGAACAAGAAAGTCTACACCTGCTGGAGAAAGGGCAAAAAGCTAAATCATGTCCCATAGACTCAGAGCAGCTAGGTGATTTTTAACTCTGTGGTCTCTAGTTTTATGGGGGGGGGCTCTCTTTAGATGGTAGAGTGGGTTGTTTCACTCACTTCAAAATGTGATAACCCTTGCCACATTTGGGAACTATCCTGCTTAGTTCTGCTGCGTGAAACGTTGGACATCTGCTCCAAAGCCCTGCCCTGATGGTGCCACTACCTCAGATGCTTGCAAAAGTTGTCCCTCGTCTCTCTTAGACATAAGATGGCTCTCTGAAATAACCTCTAATTCTCTAGATGTTTTTACATCACTCAATTTTTCTGGTGGGCTGCTCTTGTTTCTTCCCATCTGGTGGTAGCACTTGGCGGTATAACTGTAAGAAGGCAATGTACTCCCTTAAAAGCTCTTATCACACTGTTTTTCAAATTGGTGTGAATCTTTCTGGTGCAAAGAACATCCATTTGCAGCTCCTTGCCAGCCCTGCTGGCACTGCAGCTTCTTGCCTCTATAAGAAAACTCTTGCTATAACCATCATTGAAAACAAAATTAAATTCTCCCATTTAAGAGAATGGATGGCATTGGAGAATTCACATATTTTAGATTTAGACGGTCATGATAATATTTTTGGTTGGTACATAAAGGATTTACAAATCATATAACTAGGAAAAATCTGTATAGAATATGGGATAAATACAGAAATCTATTCGAGGCAAAAACACCATTTTGGCTCTCACCGTTGGAAGCCGTAACGGCAGTGCTTTCCCCCCTAAAAAAAATGTTTAAGGGTACTCTCATTTTCCTCCTCATATTGAAATACAGCCTCTCTATGAGGCCAAACTTAGATTCACAAAATGTTTAGGGGTATTTAAGGGACCGCCTCTCCTGGTATGTCCCATGTAGGACCTTAAGGTCCTCAAGTGATAATCTTTTGGAGGTCCCGAGCAACAAAGACGTTAGGTTGGCCTCAACTAGGGCCAGGGCCTTCTCAATATTGGCCCCGACTTGGTGGAACAGCCTATCACGGGAGACCAGGGCCCTGCGGGATTTGGCATCTTTCCGCAGGGCCTGCAAGATGGAGCTGTTCCACCTGGCCTTTGGGTTGGTTTCTGTTTAATATTTATGCTTCATCTTTTATTGGTGGGTTATTTTGAAATTGAGACCTGCAGTTTTAATTGAATTTTAAATTTGTATTTTAATCTGTTATTTTAAATTGATCATTTTTATGTTTTTTGTTGTGATTTTAATTGATGTTAGCCGCCCTGAGCCCGGTTCTCTGGCTGGGAAGGGCGGGGTATAAATAAAATTATTATTATTATTATTATTATTGCGTCCCCCCAGAAAACAGCACTGCATAACAGTAAAAAAAAAGAATATGAAAGAAGGTTGGATAACTTATAGAAATTTATTAAAACAAGAGGGTGGAGAGTATCAGTTAAAAGAATTTAAGGATTTATCAGGAAAATTAACATGGATATAATATCATCATTTGAACGAAGTATTTAAGAAAGATAGGATACTAGGGTTTGGGAAACAAACATCACAACTGGAGAGATATCTGTTGGAAGGTAATGTAAAAGTGCTGTCTAAAATTGTAATATACTATTGGAATGGGAGACAAAGGATGAGTAAAATTCTCAATGATACATTGGGCAATAGATAGGCCTACTGGATATAATATGGATATAGCAATGACAGACCTAGACAGCATCTTAAAAAGCAGAGACATCACCTTGCCGACAAAGGTCTGTACAGTTAAAGCTATGGTTTTCCCAGTAGTAATGTATGGAAGTGAGAGCTGGACCATACAGAAGACTGATCGCCGTAGAATTGATGCTTTTGAATTATGGTGCTGGAGGAGACTCTTGAGAGTCCCATGGACTGCAAGAAGATCAAACCTATCCATTCTGAAGGAAATCAGCCCTGAGTGCTCACTAGAAGGACAGATCCTGAAGCTGAAGCTCCAATACTCTGGCCACCTCATGAGAAGAGAAGACTCCCTAGAAAAGACCCTGATGTTGGGAAAGATTGAGGGCACAAGGAGAAGGGGACGACAGAGGATGAGATGGTTGGACAGTGTTCTCAAAGCTACCAACATGAGTCTGACCAAACTGCGGGAGGCAGTGGAAGACAGGAGTGCCTGGTGTTTTCTGGTCCATGGGGTCACAAATAGTCGGACACGACTAAACAACAACAACAACAACAACATATGGCTATGGAAGCATGGGAATGATTGTGGAATACAGATATAAAATTCACAGCATGCTATGGTTTAAGAGAAAATTATCTGAAAATGCTATACCGATAGTATACAACACCGAGTAAAATAGCAAAATATATAAATCAAAATCAAATAAGTGTTGGAAATGTAAAGAGAAAGAAGGTTCTTTTTATCATATGTGGTGATTTTGTAGTAAGGTTAAAGCTTACTGGTAAATGATATATAATGAATTGAAAAAGATGTTTAAAATAACATTTGTAAAAATAAAATAAAAACCCAGCAGCTTTCCGTTTGGGAATTATTGGGACAGAACTACCCAAACTATAGAAATGTATTCATTTATGCAACTACAGCAGCAAGAATGTTATTTGCCCAAAAATGGAAAGAAGAAGAAGTCAGGACGAAAGAGGAATGGATACAAAAACTTATGGAATATGCAGAAATGGTGGAAAAATAAGAAATCAAGATAACAAACTTTTAATAAAAGAATGGAAATGGTTTATTGAATATTTACAAACAAACTGAGGAATCTGCAAATGTATGGTGGTATTGTTATAATTTTATACTTGTAAAACCAAATAAAAATTATTTCAAAAAAGAAGAAGAAAGAAAGAAGAAGAGCAAGGTGTTCTGTTCCTTTCTGATTCCACCATTCCTCCCTTAGTTCTTTGGTCCATCTTCCTCTCTTGCAGTTGTGCAAATCCAGCATCCTGCCCTCTGTTGTAGATGGGACAGCAGAGCAGACAAAAAGATTAGGGCTGCAATCCTGTGAACATTTACCAGGGAGTAGGGAAGAAGAAGAAGAAGAAGAGGAGTTTGGATTTGATATCCCGCTTTTCACTACCCAAAGGAGTCTCAAAGCGGCTAACATTCTCCTTTCCCTTCCTCCCCCACAACAAACACTCTGTGAGGTGAGTGGGGCTGAGAGACTTCAGAGAAGTGTGACTAGCCCAAGGTCACCCAGCAGCTGCATGTGGAGGAGTGGAGACACGAACCCGGTTCCCCAGATTACGAGTCTACCACTCTTAACCACTACACCACACTGGCTCTCAGGGATGGGAGAGAAATTTGGTTGGTGTTTGGATAGTGGCATCTGCCCTGTGGAACGCCCTCCCATCAGAAGTCAAGGAGATAAACAACTACCTGACATTCAGAAAATACCTGAAGACAGCCCTGTTTAGGGAAGTTTTTAATCTGTGATATTTTAATGTATTTTAATATTTGTTGGAAGCCACCCATAGTGGCTGGGGAGACCCAGCCAGATGGGTGGGGTACAAATTTATTATTATTATTATTATTATTATTATTATTATTATTATTATTATGCAAATTTCCTAATTCACACTCTCTGAAACAATAGGCGAACTGAAACACATATATTTGCACTTCTCCAAATTTTGCGATGCAGTTCTGCCACCAAATCATGTGTACAAAAGCGATGCATGTTGGGGGGGGAGGGGGGTGCATAAAAACACATACATTGGTGAAAATAGCACAAAAATGCATCATACGAGGCAAACGTGCTTGCAAAAAACGTTCATTGAACTAGAACACTGATTAAATTTTATTAGGACTTTGAAAGAAAATTCACAAACTGATGCTGAAATGTGGAAAAATGAACTGAAGACTAGAAAACCGAGAAACTGGAATTGGCAGTTTCTGGAGAAAACCCCACTGAACATAGTGGGATGGACCTCTGAGTAAATTCCCACAGGACTGCACGGCAAGAGAGACTCAGGCTTCAGCAGCTACAGCTCCCTCATTTCTGGCATTATTGGTGCATTTAAAAGTAAACACGCCACCTCAGAATTGTTACCAAGAAGTCTATTCAGCAGTGTAAACACGTTATGAAGTTTTCCCGTGAGTGGCTCTGCATGGACGTAATTGCCACAGCATGTTTTTCATCTTGCTATTTTTCTCAGGGAAAATTTAGCCTTGAAAAGAGGTTAGTTTCGTATTAGGTAACATCGCTGAGCAGAACAAACAGTGTAAAAAAAAAGAAGCAGTTATGCAGCAATTCTTGCTGAAAAGAATAACACCTCAGCAAAATAACATCTTGGTTGCATAAACCATAATCGCTTCCGTTGGGTTCCCTTGGGGACTGCTTCACAAAGTACCGTTTAAAGACACCGGGTGATGAGTCACTTCCATGTCTGATAATATAGGCAAATAGAGAGTCAGATTGACAAGTACGCCCAATCACCTCCCTGCTCCATCTATGAGCAGCTGGTGAGCAGGTTTAGGAGCACCATGACACACGGTTCCATGTGGATGTGCACCTCATTCGGACAATGCCTTTGCCAAACACATCGAGCTTGTGAGTGGCAGCTGGGTGTCCTGTGTCTTTGTAGCATGGATCACTGCATCCAGCTTATGCTCAGTGGAACAGGTGGAACAATTCCCTTTTCTTGCTGAATGTTTTGTGCTAACCCCAGTTCAGATATTAAGTAAGTCATTTGAAATGAACATTCTGTGTGGTGCTAATTATGTGTACTCTGAAGTATGTCCCATGGCTTTGAACGGGACCTGCTTTTGAATAAGTATATTCAGCACTTTTTCCCAGCTGGAACTCACAGGAACTCAGTTCCAGAACCTCTCAGATATTTGCTCTTGAATTTATCTTAATGCCGCCAGCGTTTTCAGCTGTATACAGTTATTTTCCATATATTCAATAAATGTTTTCACTCTTCTTTAAATGTATGTTCCGCTTGCTCTATTATTTTATATGTTAAATCTGCAGGTTCTGCATATTCCATCAGTTTAACTTGCCATTCCTCTTTGGTTGGGACCTCACTCACTTTCCATTTTGGGGCTAACTAAACACAGGCTGCAGTGGTTGCATACATAAATAACTTTTTCTGACACCTAAGAATTTCTGTCTAGGTTATTCCCAAGAAAAAGGATTCTGTTTTTTTTTTTGGGGGGGGGAGTAGTTGTAACATTTTTTTCAGTTCATTATAAATCATTTCCCAATACACCTTTACCTTTTTATGACAAAACATTACCTCCACTTCTTTACAATTCCAGTCACCCCCACTCCAGTGAGATGCATTGTATTTTTACTCAAATCATAGCCACTGTTTCTAAACTTTCACCCAGACAATATAAATCAGCATTTGGAAGTTTTATGCAAATGCAGTGTCCTCATTTGCTCTCTGTTTCATAGCAATGTGGAAGTGGCCAACCTATCCAAAACAGAACAGCAAAGGCTGAAAAGTTAAAAAACGGAAGCATCTGAGAAGAACGCGACTGAAGTAAAATAAAATATTTTAATAATATTTTTAGTACTTCTAGACAGCTTCCAGTTTATCAAGCTCTTCTCCAAAACTCAAGCCCCAGCTTCATATGTAGCATAACACCCACCCACCCCACGTTTACTCAGAAGTCTGTCCTCATAGACTGCATAGGATTGAGGCCTGAAAAGTGTAAAACTATTCTGTGTGCAGACACCTGCTTTTCCAGTACAAGCACTTTGCAAAGGCAGGGAGATGTCCCTTTTTGCACATTTTGGCATTTGTGAAGTGCACAACCACTAAAAGTTTTGAAAGCCTAAGGGATTCAAAAAAGCTCTTTCGTTGTCAGACTGGGCAGTGCCCACGCTTTTCCTACCAAGAGGCTACTTCATGCCTTTACTTTGGGGGAAATCTCCTATGGAAAAATCTTTTTTTGCTTAGGACCAGGACCCCTAAAGGACTGTCATGTCCCTTTCCACACCACCACCCCACCAACCCAGCTAGATCTACTGGAGTGGCTCTTCTTTCAAGCTACACCACATTGCCATATGCTGTTGTTTTCCTGTGTATGGGGTTGGGGGGAGGAAGAAAGAATGCTCCCATCTACCCACTGACCATACAAGATAACAAGAGAGTTTTGTAGAGGACAGAGGCTGTTATGATATTATTACAAGCCAAGCTGCAAAAGCCTCAGCAGCGAGGCTCACATGACTGTGTGTCTGTTTTCATCCTGTGAGAAAGCCACTAGTCCTTCCAGCTTTCTCACACACATGATGTTTTGTACTGCACTGTTGTACTTTACTTTTGTTTCTGGCTCAGAGATGCTGAACACCCTAATTCAAGCTCTGACATACTGAGCTTGCAAGCAGAGACATACTCTGCATTTTATCTGTAATAAAGTAGTTTTTAGCCTTAATGGCTTGTGTGTGTTGTTCTTCACGCTGGAGAGCAATCGCATATTATCAGTGTGCCCCTGGACTCGAGTAGCCAGGAGGGCACGCAGGCTTCGTCCCTACCTGGGGGTCAGTCTCACAACTTGCCCCCGCGGGACGTATCATAACAGAGGCACCATACATTTAAAGCACTATGATACCACTTTAACAGTCATGGTTTCCCCTAAAGAATCTTGGGAACTGCAGTTTGTTAAGGGTGCTGAGAGAGAGTCCCTATTCCGCTTTCAGAGCTACAATTCTGAGTTCCCTGGAAATAGGGGTTGATTGGTTGGTTGATAGCCACGGTTAATAGCCATAGCTATTATAAAATGGTATAATAGTGCTTTAAATATACAGGGAAGGTATAGCCAGAGGCTGTACTTTTTCCTGTGAGACACTGGGGGGACTGCGCTGTGTGAGAAAATATTTCCTTCAAGAAGCAATTATAAGCTAAAGTATAACGGGGTGCGGGAATCAGAGGGCAAAATGTGATTTGATTTGATTTTTGCAGGAAGAAATAAAACCAGAGAAGGAAGAGAGTGAACATATTAAAAGAAAAATCCGCAGCGTTAGGGCAACCCCCGCCCCTCGCCTCAAAATTAAGCAATGACGTGTTGGTCCCAGTTCTGCAGTTGGAAAGAGGCTGAACTTGAAGGAACATGATGGGGGTGAAAATTAGAAGGCACACAGCGTGACTTTAAGTCCGTGCGTGCGTAGTACAAGAATGAAGTGGTTCTCTGTAAAGGCAGCGTATTTATAGCCAGTAAAAATGAGTGATCGCTGCTCAAGAGACTGTAATTACCCTTTGAAGGCACACCACTGCCAGGGGCCAGCAATATGAATCCTGCGGCTGAGCTTCTATGAGCACAGAATAATTTCTACAGCAGTCTAGTCTGCATCCCTTTGCTGCATTTCAAGCTAGGTTAATGAGGGTAAAGGAAGCTCAGCCCCTCAGGGGGTTCAAACTGCCTGCTTCTTTCGGTGCCAAAGACCCACAGTTGTTGAGCATTGCATGACACCAGAGCTCCATTCTAATAATGTGAAGACAGTTGGGTGAGAGTTCAGGACATCTTATTTATTTTTTAAAGGCGAGAGAGGTGTGTTGCTATCTTCTAGGTGGTCTTTGTGTTAAAAATTTGTCCAGGAATATCAGCACCAGGGATTTACCTCAGCTTTGCCTTCACAAACTCCTAATCGTTAGACTCTAACGGATGTCGAGGGGTCTTATTTAAAACCAAAACACACCCCTCTTATTTCTTCCATTTATGTCCTCTTTTTCCTCCCGAGAACTCATGATGTCACTCGTGCTATTGTGTGTGTGACGTCATGATGTCATGGCGCATGCGCTGTGCGCAAACTGCCTGACGCCTTGTCTCTGCTGACTCTCTGGCACTGCAGTGGAAGCGACTGGGCTAGGGCCTCTGCTTCTGCTGGGGCCCGCTATGGCTGTGGATATGCTTGGGCACCCACAGTGCAAATTTTCAGAGAGTGGAGACACCCAGCCCTCCCCACCCCACCCCCCAATTTGGCACTAGTGACTTATGCAATGCACAAATCCCTTTCAAGAAATCCTATGTCTTTTCTTCTTTCTATGAATCTGTGCTATCAGTTCTTCCCACACAGTGTTTTGTAGTCTTTTAACACAAATATAATTTTTTGGCTTTTGCTAGATTGACAATGATCCACACTGCCTGGGCAGAGACAGGAAGTTTCTGCCTGGGAGATGCTGTGTCTTGTTTGAGCAGGGATCTGTAAACTCTTGTACCATAGTAACCCAAGCTCAGTGCCATTGCTGTTTGCACCTGCGATCAATACCAAACCAAAGTCCAGGGTAGCAGCCTTTTCTATATCTTCAGTTCCATTTTCTCAATTGCAAAATATAGATTTATTCTTTTTATGTTTTGCCTGCATATGCCTGTCTTTGAATACTTAAGTGCTGGTTTACTCTATTAAGTGGTTGGATTTCAGTTGCCGTCTGCACTATGCACTATCCCCATCCTTATAATGTAAACTCAGTACCATAAGTACAGCTTACAACAGGAGTTGGGGTCAAATGCAGCTACCCAGGCCTCTATGCCTGACTCTCAGAACTCTCCCCAAGCTGCCTGGAATGCGTCATTGAACTCTGGTAGCACTTTTTGCTTGTGTGGCTGTAGGAAAGAGAGGGATATTGAGTGTGTAGAAGCTAACCTGCTCTACAATGGGAACATTTAAATTTGAGGCCTCATCCACTATTGGCCACTGGTGGAGGAAGAGGGGGCAGGGGGAGCACACTGGCCCCGGCACCACGATCCCAGTGGGGTGCCATCGCAGGTACCCCCCCCCCCCCGTGCTGGGTGCCATACCCCCACAGGTGGCGCGCCATGCCCCCAGGATGCGCATCACGCCCCTGGGACGTGCACCAGCCATGCCCCCGCCTGCTCTCTGCCCCCAATGCCAGAGCTTGAATCTCCACCACTGCCACTGGCAGTTGGCTCTTGTAAGGTTGCCCAGAAGGGAATGTGGCCTTTGGGCTAGACAAATATTTTCCAGCCCCTGGCTTACAACAACAGATTAAAAATGGATCAAATCTTCCATCCAACATAGGAAACTTAGTACATAAGCAAAACAATAATCCCAAGACACCAGATAAAAACAGCTTAAAAATAAGGAACCACACTGCTATAACACATCTAGCCAGCAGATCAAAAGCCTGCCAGAATAAAACCAATAAGACAGTGGAAGGTTGGAAGGGAAGGGCCAGATTGACCTTCTAAGGTGGGGAAAGCCATAATTTAGACACAGAAATGGCCCTTTTCCAAATCCCAGCAAGTCACAACTCCTATCACTGCTGGGATGCAGAGAAGAGCCTCCTCTGCAGATCACAAAAAACAGGCAGACATATATGAGAGAAGACATCACTCCTGTTTCCTTGGTCTAAAGTATGGTCAACACCCTAAACTGTACCTGGAAACAGAATGGATGCTGGCATAGCTGGGTCAAAGGAAGGACTTAGGAGCTAGGAACCCGAAGCCAGAAGCAAAGGACAAAACCAGGAGCAGAAAAATAAAGCACAGGTAGAACTTGATGCTCGAGAAAATCACCTCTGAGACAGGAAGCTCCCTGTGTAGGAGACAATAGACAACCTGGAAGGATCTTTACACAGTTACTGAAGTTATGTACAGGGCTGTGGCGAACAGTTCCAGACAGATGACAGAGCAGTTGTTTTAAATTAGATCTCATTTGCTGCCACTTGGAGAGCGCACTGCAGTAATCCAAAGTGAATGTAACTAAGCCATGCCCCATTTTGACCTTTTGGTAGGCCTCTTTCCCTTGTACTGCATCTTGTACAAAATCCATTGGTCTTGGTGGTGACCTAGGGCTGGTGCGCTCTCTCCCTCTCTCGTTTTTGCTGCTACAGACTGACCTGGCTAGGACAGGAGCTTGAGATATGGGTTAGTGATCCCAGGCCTTGAAGAATTAAGCACAAGCTCTGCTCCTTTTAACGTTTCATGGAGGGTACCAGCCACCAGAGGGCTAACTGTGCCCCTGACAACTGTGTACTGAGTGCAGATGTCTTGAGAGATTGCCTTACCCCATATATGCCCACTTGACTGCTTTGATCTACAGAGCTGGCACTGTTACAGGTGCCGCATGATACTTGCAGCACCCACATTTTGGAACTCCCTGCCTTTTGACATCAGACAGATTCAATTTACCTATTCCCAGCCTCTTGTCTGCAACCCACGTCCCCCGGACCTGCGTAGAATCATAGAATCATAGAGTTGGAAGAGACCACAAGGGCCATCCAGTCCAACCCCCTGCCAAGCAGGAAACACCATCAAAGCATTCCTGACAGATGGCTGTCAAGCCTCCGCTTAAAGACCTCCAAAGAAGGAGACTCCACCACACTCCTTGGCAGCAAATTCCACTGTCGAACAGCTCTTACTGTCAGGAAGTTCTTCCTAATGTTTAGGTGGAATCTTCTTTCTTGTAGTTTGAATCCATTGCCCAGTGTCTGCTTCTCTGGAGCAGCAGAAAACAACCTTTCTCCCTCCTCTATATGACATTCTTTTATTTATTTGAACATGACTATCATATCACCCCTTAACCTTCTCTTCTCCAGGCTAAACATACCCAGCTCCCTAAGCTGTTCCTCATAAGGCATTGTTTCCAGGCCTTTGACCATTTTGGTTGCCCTTCTCTGGACACGTTCCAGCTTGTCAGTATCCTTCTTGAACTGTGGTGCCCAGAACTGGACACAGTATTCCAGGTGAGGTCTGACCAGAGTGGAATACAGTGGTACTATTACTTCCCTTGATCTAGATGCTATACTCCTATTGATGCAGCCCAGAATTGCATTGGCTTTTTTAGCTGCTGCATCACACTGTTGTGTCATGTCAAGTTTACGGTCTACCAAGACTCCTAGATCTTTTTCACATGTACTGCTCTCAAGCCAGGTGTCAACCATCCTTAAGAAAGGTTAATTGTGTTCATCATCTCCCACAGGGTGCCTTAGAGCTGCTGTTGAATAAACAAAGCTATTTTCAAAGCACATCTCCTTATCCAACTGTGTATATCACAAAGAGGCATCAATAAAAGCACACATCCATTGATTTGCTGACAGCAAAGAGAAAAGCCAAAGCCCAGCTGCCAGGGCAGCCAGACATCTTCTTAAGTCATTGATCCAGCTCTCTACCCTACAAGTTCTAAGGAAAACATCCTAGATTTAAATCTCTGATTTCTGAAGTCTCTCTTTTTCTTTACCTTTCCTTTTTAAAAAAAACAAAAAAAGAACTGGAGGCTGATTCTCAGATGCTTTTTCTGTGTCACAGTTCCAGGGGTTCCAACAAACTCAGAGGGTGCTGCAGAAGCAGTTGAAACAAGAAAGTTACTGGCAGCTCTCAACAAGGAAGAGGGATCTGTCACTTTCAACCCTTTCAGCAGGGAAATCTGGGGTCCCAAATTGCCTGGAGAAACAAATGGAGAACACCCAGAACACAGGCGATCAGAGAGGAGTTGGGTGAATAAGTAATTAAATTAAATTAAATTTAAATTTAATTAAAAACCGCTGACAATGGCAAAATAGAGGTGATCCTCTGGGGGCCATGAAAATCCTTAGGGGACATGCAAGGCCCACAGGCCATATTAGGCACCCCTAATGTATTGTATCATGAAAATACTGTCACCATACTGAATCTCTCACTGCTGACAGCCATGCTCATAGCCCAGCATCCTCATGTACGCCTGATCCACTTTATTTCTTTAGGTTTCCCAGCAGCTGCTGAGCAACAGCAGAGCCTTTTAATGAGCGGTGCAATTTTGAAACCAGTAATTTCATATCCTGCTGGAGCTCCGATCAGCTGTTACTATATTGCAGAATAGCTGCATCTGTGACTGTGCTGCTTGTTCAGTTCCATTCAATAGCCAATAGCATTGCCCACTTAAGACAGATTTGCTGGGCTCCTGGGAACCGGAAGACCAATTCCCATTTAATAAGGATTTCCTTCACCAATAGCCAGCCAGAACACAAAGATGGGGAGTGTGTGTGTGTGTGTGTGAGAGAGAGAGAGAGATTTATAAAACAAGAAGGAAAATATTGGAGGCTGAACATATGTAGCGTTGTTATTCAAATAATGACAATCTTAATAGTGGGGAAATCCCCCCTGCCCATTATTATTACACTAATTTTTCATCCTACTTTCCTTAACACGAAGGTGTGTTTAGGCGTGTGCGTGCATGCATTCACTTCCCCTTATGCATTTGTTTCTGTGTGGATTTTAATGTGGAGGGGAAATAGCATCCTGACAACAAGAACTGTTCTGTTTTAGTCAGCCAGCAATCCAAGTCTATAATGGCAAATCAGCCTCCCATAACTATGAAGTTGTGTGAAGCTGCAAAACTACATCTTCAGGGCAGAGTGGCAATAACTAATTAAGGTGGCATACAGATGAGTCATTATGGACGGTATTCAATTAATGGGCCTAACTTAGTCATGTTCATTCATTTCAATGGAACTATTCTGTGTAGAAATTAGTTTAATACCACCATATGGCTGCCACCATGTGTGCAGTTACCTGGGAGTAAACATCAGTGAGCTTAATGCAGTTTACCTCTAAGCAGACATGCATTGGCTTGGGTGATATAAAGATCCCCCATCGTGATATGGGACCAAGGTGACTGAAAACATAAGGCTGTTCTTTAGAATGAGAGGTGTTAAGCAGCTATAACGGATGATGCTCAAAAGGCCCTTTTCAAAAACATGCTTTGCTCGAGCTGAGGTTGCCAAAGTTGTGCCCAAGGCCACACATAGGCTTCCTCTGGTGCCCACAGGGTCTTCTTAGGGAGCTGAGTATGTTTAGCCTGGAGAAGAGAAGGTTAAGGGGTGATATGATAGCCATGTTCAAATATATAAAAGGATGTCATATAGAGGAGGGAGAAAGGTTGTTTTCTGCTGCTCCAGAGAAGCAGACACGGGGCAATGGATTCAAACTACAAGAAAGAAGATTCCACCTAAACATTAGGAAGAGCAGTTCGGCAGTGGAATTTGCTACCAAGGCGTGTGGTGGAGTCTCCTTCTTTGGAGGTCTTTAAGCAGAGGCTTGACAGCCATCTGTCAGGAATGCTTTGATGGTGTTTCCTGCTTGGCAGGGGGTTGGACTGGATGGCCCTTGTGGTCTCTTCCAACTCTATGATTCTATGATTCTTCTCCCACTGAAATTAGACTTGAAATGTGCATTCTGTTGTAGCCTATAGAACAGCTTGGTGTGTAGTTGGTTGCTTTGTGTGTGTGTGATGCCCACAAGATTTGCAAAAGGGCCCATAAAGGTTGGTCATTCCTGTATAAACAGAGGGTCACTTTGAGAAATGGCATGAACTGGAAGCCCAGGCTCCCACCTCACCTGTAAAAGGGAACTGGTAGCCATTCACATGACAAGGGCCTCTCCTTAAATATGCTGTCCCCTTGCATCTGAGTTGACAACTGGGAAGTCAGAGGGCTTGATTAGAATTTAGAGCCACTAGTTGCAGACATGCGATACAGGGACAGTTTATGTAAATAAAGGATCACTGAGCCTATTTCAGCCATTTGCTTATACATGTTCAAAAACCAAATCAATGGTTTGAATTGGTAACAATATGAAATTTCCCATTACAAGATCAGCTCTTGACTTGTCCTTCTTTCAGTTGAAGGTGTGTGCTGTTGTACTCAACAGCAAGCTCCCCTGTTACCTTTGGTGGGTAGAGTTCACTGCTCCAGAGAAAGCCAAACACGCAGCAGCCTATCACAGGCTCAAGCAGGCCAGCAAGCAAGAGGACGTAGATGAAACCGACCTGAATTAATGTATAGCTATTTGCCTGTCATATTAAAAAAGAGGAAATACAGAACCATTTCTTTCCTAAGAGGCTGTACCTTCAGATAGAACAAATTAGATTCATGTCACAGAACTGTTTGGGGATTTTTAAGATTTAAAACAGTTTGAAATGTTATATTGTAATTGAACTTCTGGAAATCCATTTAGGACTTTTGAGCGATTGAAGTGAACACTGCATTTCAAAATGTTTCAGCTGTCCTTTTTCTATCCATACATTTCGTCAATTTATTGGATATTAGCATTTGTGCAACATTTCAAACTTTTGTCACATAGTTATACTTTAAGACTTTGAATTTAGCAGCAGCCAGCAGATCAGAGATCAAATGGTCCTAATAAGACAAGCGGTATATTGTCATTCATTTACCCACCTCATTTAGTATTTTGATTATATATATATATATATATATATATATGAGATGCGGGTGGCGCTGTGGGTTAAACCGCAGAGCCTAGGGCTTGCCGATCAGAAGGTCGGCTGTTCAAATCCCCACAATGGGGTGAGCTCCTGTTGCTCGGTCCCTGCTCCTACCAACCTAGCAGTTTGAAAGCACCCCAAAAAGTGCAAGTAGATAAATAGGTACCACTCCGGCAGGAAGGTAAACGGCGTTTCCGTGTACTGCTCTGGTTCGCCAGAAGCGGCTTAGTCATGCTGGCCACATGACCCGGAAGCTGTACGCCGGCTCCCTTGGCCAGTAACACGAGATGAATGCCGCAACCCCAGAGTCATCTGCAACTGGACCTAATGGTCAAGGGTCCCTTTACCTTTATACCTATATTAAAGAGCAGTACTATCACATATGTATAAAATCAGCAGAGGGATTATTACATCCCAATACTTTGTTCTCAACATGTCATATTGGCACATCACTGCATTAAGAGTCAAATGGCAGTAACAGAGCATCTTAAGGTGACTTCATTCTAAGTCCTGTTTTTAAAATCTGTTTTGAACGTTTGGAACCATTGAGCACTTTTCTAGCTTCTTCCCCTCAATTCCTTGCTCCCATGAAACAAAAATACAAAATGCTGGATTTCTAACCAAGATCACACACCCCTTCCAGATGCCAATCAAGACGCCAATCAGACTTTCCACCAAAATCATTAGTGGGCACTAGAATCTCTATTAGACACACCAGCATCTTGGGCAGGGCAGATTAGATTTCTAGAGGCAGGAAAGCGTTTTTGAAACGGTCAAACGCACCTAATATTTGCAATTTCCAGACTCCAGGTGCTCACATATTGGTACAAAAGTGTCGTGCCCCCCCCCCCAATCGGCTAAATCCGGGAGTCCCCATGTTGACATTACAGCACAGGCGGGTGGGGAGGAGTGCAGCTCGCTGACCGTTTGCTCTTCCATACCTGTCGCTTTGGGATCACTGATGGGCGCCTCGATATTTGACCATTCCCACACGCCTGCACACTAATATCAGCTAGAGGAGGGAAAACTAGTGTCTGAAGCGGACCTCTCTCTCGAATGGCTTAGGACTTTTGAGCGACGTGCAGCAATGCAGGGACATTCGGAAGGAAGTCCCATTTCATTCAATGCGACTCCCCCCACTCCACTAGCCTCAATAGCCAAGGATTGGAAATTTGCTTAGGATCGCAGCTTTGCGTGTACCTTGCCTTTCCTCTCTCTCTCTCTCTCTCTCTCCCCCCCCCCCCCACTGCGCGACCCTACCGCATGTACTCGGAAGTAGTGACTCCATTAAATGAGACTTACTCCCAGGGAAACGGGAGTTGGTATCGCAGCCCCCCCCCCGAGTCGCTCCCCCTCCCAATATGTGATGCGCCGGAGCTGTTCTCCCTCCCCTTGCCTGGACGGAGAGCGGCGGCGGCCCCTGGCCTGCTGCCAGTGCAAAGCCGCGGCGGGCCGGTGGTCCTTCCCCTCTTGCATTGCCTTTTTAAGGCGCCACAGCATCCGCTCCCACCTCCGTCGGCGCTCGCTCCGCGTTGCCCCTTTAATACCCGCTGCCTGCACAGCCCGGCCGCTAAGCGCCGCCGAGACGCCGCGGATTCATCTGCCGCTGCTGCGAAAGAGAGAGGGAGAGAGGGAGGCGCGCGCCCCGACAGCAGCATCCTAGCCGCGGGTCGAGGGCGAGCGACGCTGCCTTTCTGCCGACGGGCTTTCCCGTTCCACGGCCGCCTCCCTGCAGCCGGGCGCGTCGCAAGCTCGCCGCCGAGGCCGTCGATCACCGTCCGCCGCCTGCCTGCGAGGCCCACCCGCTGCTGCAGCAGCAGCGCCTCGTTCTCCTGGCGCCCCGGGGCATGTCGTGATGTGATCGGCGGCGGCGGCGGCGCGTCCCTCGGGGCCCATCCCGCTCGGGAGCCTCAGCAAGACGGAGAGGGCGGTGGAGCAGCGGGCCAAAGGCCGCGCCCCCATGAAGGAGAAGGAGGCGGGGGCGGCCGGGGAGCGGGGCAAGCCGGCCACTTACACCGGGGACAAGAAGGCGCGCATGGCGGCCAAGACCAACAAGAAGTGGGTGCGCCTGGCCACCGTGCTGGCCTACGTCCTCTCCGTCTCGCTGGCCGCCATCGTGCTGGCGGTCTACTACAGCCTCATCTGGCAGCCCGTGCGCGGCGGGCCGCACACCCCGCCACAGCCGCCCGGGACGGCCCCCAGCCCCGGCACCGGCCCGCCCGCGCCCGACCCCGGAGAGACCACGAGGCCGCTGGACGGCGGAGGCGCCGCCGCCGCCGTGCCGCCTACGCTGGAGCCCGACGCCTCGGCGCCGTAGAGACTCGATCCGGCCCAGGAGGCCGGAGGCACAACCTTTCTCCCCTCCGCCCCATCCCTCGACCGACCCCACCGTGCTGCACCGACTCCGGCGGAGACAGCGACTGCGGAGTACAAGGGAAGCCATCCGGCCGGGAGCCCCGACGGCCGCTGGAGCAAGCAGGGAGCCTGCATCGCCCCATCGCCCCGGACTCGAGCGCGCTCTCTCGGCTGTGGACTCGGAAAGGCCGGAAGATGAAGGACGCTTCTCCTCCTGTCTTGGCTCTTGGCTTCCCCGCCTCTCTTTCTGGGACTCGAGCAGGGAAAACTGTACCGGTTTTTAGTTTTTACAAATGCGCTTTATTAATCCCTAAATAAGTGGGGGGGGGGGAACCACGTGGAATGGAGCTCAGGTATGTCAGCCTATCTGAAATGTATCCCGAGGCATTTCCTTTGTATCCCTGTGCATAAACCTCTTTGTATACAGATCCCCTTAGTTAATGCATAGAGAGGACCTATATAATCTATATTCTGTACACCCGCGGACAGAGAGAAGGAGCAAGTGCTGAATGGTGTTTAAAGGGCTATTGGGGAAAGCTTCCTTTGCAAGTCACAGCCAATCTGGGGTGGGAAAGGATGCCCAGTTCCTTAAAGCCCTGGGTATAACACTGCTGATTTGACCCTGTGCTTTATTACTGCTTGCTCAGCACCTCTTTTGTTAAACCATTCTTTTCCAAATTGTAAGCAAGGAAGAGGCATTCTGGTTAATATTTTGCTGTAAACATGCCCAAAAGGAATTCATTCCTGAGGTTACTGTTGTCATATTTCTCTGGCCTCATGGTGATGCTGCTTTTGAGCATTAACCTTTGGTGTATTTGTTCCTGACCTTTTCCCAGGCCAGTTACATCAGATTTGAGTTTCATTTAACTTTCCTTCTGTTTCAACTGTATGCTGTCATTGCTGCCAGTCCTAAATTCTTTGACCAAAACCCCCACTGATATTGCTGCTGGCCTGGATGCTGACCTTCCCAATTTGGGTTGACCCTGCCCACTGCAAATGGTCACACACACACACACACCCTGCTTCCCAGCAGTGAATAAGTGGAAACAGCTATGATTTGGTCACGGTTTTTGTCTGGAAATCCCCAAACCATCCTTCTGCCACTTCTGTTCCCCTTGGTTGGTTGCAACTGCTGCTGGGGCTTCCAGAAATAAAACAGTTGCATTTTAATGCCATACGACCATTCCTGTAAGTGCAGACTTTACAATGGTATGAGCGATTCCAGTAGTCTGAGCATTGGAACAGTGAAGCAGCTAGCACAACCACCCTCGTATAGAAATAGATACCTGGAAATGGCCACGGTTAGTTTCCCCAGGACCTGACTTGAATCTAGTCTCTTCTCTTGAACCTATGTCAGAGGCCTAATCTTTTATATTTTTAAACTTGTCTGTTAGCTATTTGAAATACATTAGTGTATGAGCTGACTACATTCACGATTTTGCCGAAGAATCTAATGAGAGCAGAACATGGTTTAAAACCCACTGTAGTGCTTAGACATAGCTGATATTCCCTCCGTAGCCCATAGTTTTTAGTTCTATAGTTGATCGTTTCCATCACTTCATACAGTACTCTTTTCCCACAGGCGTATAAATCTTTTTGTCAGGAAAAAGCATCTGCACAAAGAATCTTGTAGTCTCTTAAAACTTTATTGCATCGGGTATAATAAACACTTGAGTTTACGCCATAATATATTAGTCAGAGGTTCCACAAGCCTCTTGTTAATTCCCCCCCCCCCCTGGAAAAGATAAATATGGCTTCCTCTCTGGAACATGGGCATTGCAATGTGTCACACATGTGCATTGTCTTCTGTGGGGTGGCAGTTGTATATCAGCTACCTGATCTGTGTTCCTGCAGTGACAAGGGGATTGATTTCTCCATCGGAAATTGTAACCCTAAGTCCACTGTGCAGCAGGAGAGGGGAGCTTGGAAGCATGCAAGGCAAATCCTATTCATGCCTGCTCAGAAGTAAGCCCCACTGCTTTCACAGTGGGAATTTTTCCCCAGTGGGAATTTCCCCCCAGGTAACTCTGTATGTGTGAGCAGCCTGAACTAGTCTTGAGCACTGGTAGCAGCATGCCAGCCCAGGAAACCACTGGACCAGGGTGTTGTGTAGCTGCTCCCTGACTTGCTCACTGCTTGACTTTCTTGCTTTGAACTAAGCAAGCTTGCAAGCTGACCCCTTCTGATCAGCTGAAGTAGCAAACCAAAAACAAAAAAGAGCAGCAACGTGTTTTTTTTTAAAATCTGAAGCTGTAATAGTGAACTGACCTCTGATGGATGTGTTGTTTTTTGGGGGGAGGCCACAGGCCTTTGAAGGAAAATACATGGTTCCCGCCACCACCCTTTATTGGTTCAAATAAATAGCAAAAAATTGTGCCCTTAGAGGGATTTCCAGTATATTTTTTGATATGTTGTACAGTTAATACTGCTAGTCAGACATTTTGAACACGCAAGGACAAATGTGTGATATTTCTGAGTGATTTACTCTGGGGGAAGAAATGAAATGAAATGTTGGCAAAATTGCTTTGATATTGGGCTGCCAAGCCACTAACCTTCTGTACGGTTGTCACTGAACGTCAGGCTTGAATAGGTTTAAATTCGAAGTTGTGAACATGCTCTATGTCTAGTATCTAATTCAGCCATGTAAGCTATGTCTGTATTCAGAAGTTCTGTATATTTTTTAAAAAAAATATTTTTAAGGTGAAAAAAAATACACTGAGAGATTTCTGCCTAAACTCAAATGCTTTTGACTTGTTTTTTATTTTATTTAAAAAATCACATTCCTTAAGAGAGTATTACCCTTCCCTATTTACAGATGCAGGAAATGGCGAGTAGCCTGTCAGCCTTACCCACCATAAAAAATTGCTCCTCTCTAGATTCTAGATCCTCTTGTAACCAGCTGTTAGGTTTGTTGTTATTGCAGACATGAGGCTGGGGAAATCTGAATATTTTTGTGATTTGGAGAGGACTGTATGCTGCAGGGGTCAGGAGGAGAAGCGCTTCGGTCAAATGGCAGAAAAAAGAACTTTGTGTGCACAGGAACTCCAATTACTGGTAGCTTTAATTCTGATTAAAGCAAGCCTGGCTTTCTGTGGATTGAGGGCACCCTGTTTGGGACTAGCTTTGCATGTCTTTGATCGTTGAGGGCGCAACTGTAGAAAGTTGAACTGTTTCATGTGTTATAAAAAAATTCCTACATGGAAGGCACTCAAAGAAAATGTACAGTTAGCTTGTCAGTTGTTTTGTTTGATGTCTGTTTGCCCAGGGGCCCCAATTGTGGCTTCCCAGTGGGCGGGTGAAGGGTGTGGGAAAATGTGTGTCTGATCCCACATACATGACTTTTTACATGCCTGCTGCATGCTACTGACTATTCAGAAGGTGATGTGTGGAAGGGGCCCATTGCGGTGGCGATGGTTTTGTGTTGCGGGTAGGATTAGACTATTGTGCAGTTTGGACCTCCGAGTTGGCAGGAACAGACTTGGTGAGAAATGCTGCTTTTGCGATACGTTGATCTGGGATTCATCTCTGTACACTCTCATCGAAGGGGAATGAGTGGGAGAGGAAGGAAGAAGACTCATCGCGTGCCAGGACAGTTCAGTATACTTGGAAGCTGGGTTTATGGGAAATGTGCATTCCCAAGATCCCATGGCACTTAAGAAGTCATTCAGCTTAAAAAAAATTTTTTTTTAGAAAAGACTCAATAGGAAGCTGCTGCGGCTGGTACTGCTCTGTGATTGGGGATTCCTCAGAGGCTGCGGGATGTTTGTGGGAAGGCGGACAGGGACTTATGAGCAAACATGTTTTCTTTTTGCAAACAGCTAATGGCTTTCTTAAGTCTGCTGGGTAAAGCAGATGGAAGGGGAAGAGAAGTAAACTCAATTAAATGAGCACTGCTTAATGTTCTCTTGCCACTTAGTCAGAGAGAACCTAGAATTCCTGTGTTTGGGCATCTTTTCGTATATACGTTCAGAGTAAGGCCCTTTCTTGCAAAACTGCCTGCCATATAAGGGCAGCTTCACCTGCAAGTCCTGTTGACTGGCTGTTAACAAGTCAGCAAATTCACTCTTCATTTTTTTTTTTTTATAAGAATTTATTGGCATTTTTCCAAACAACATATACCCTCACCCACACCCACAAATACAAAACAAATATGACAAATACAAACGGTATCAAGATTCTTATAGCATCTTTCTAAAAAGAAAAATTTCTTTTTCCATATCTTGACCATTGACTTCCCCTGCCTTTTCACCTTCGATTTTATATCCTTAATCTATTTTATAACCATTTCTTCTGAGAAAAAAAAAAAAAAAAAAAAAAAAAAATTGGTTCAATTATATATTTACATCAAATTATCTTCTTCTTAATTCAATCTTATCAATTTCTTAACTTGATCTAAGTCTTAATCTTGCTCCTCGCATCAAATCTAATTCTTCTATCCTTAAGATTACTGCTAATAACATAAAAACTTGAAATATCTCCTTTCATATACAAATAAAAATATAACAGAATATTGTTGACAGTATTCACCCTCCACTTTCGATTTGCCGTGTTAGACTACTTTAAATTTTGTTTAAGACTTCACCCCACACCCCCTCTGTCCATTATTCTTCTCCTGGTGGCATCGGCACTGAACATCCGTGTAACTTCTCTCTCCCAACGTCCACAGATCCAGGCACAGTCCATGTCTCTTCTTGCCACGAGTTCAGAGGTGTCCATCTCATCATCTCCCTGCTTCTTCGGTTCTTTGTAACGTTCCTTTTCTTCTTGTAAATACCTTAATTCTCTGTCCCTGGCCCCCGAGCTCACACCCCGGGGACTGGATATAACAAATCTTAACGTCGCCTTGGGGCTGCCACCCCCAAAAAGCGAATTTCTTCTCCGAAGTTGCTCACTCAGTTCTCTCCATCTTTCCATCCACTCTCTCAGCTCATTAGCAAGACATTCTTCATAAGTGTCAAAAGTTTTAAAAGCCTCCTCTGTGGGCAATTGGTTCCCTTTCAGATCCCCACACAAGACTTTGACTTTTCTATAAACAAGTTCCACCTTCAAGGCAGTGAGTCTCTGTTCATCTGTTAGTCCAGAGTTCAATACCAATTCAAGGACAAAACCCAGCATACTGGCAGAGGAGGAGGAAGTGGGTGTTGTATTTCTGCTCTCCTCTTTGTTCAACGCCATTTTTCTGTGCTGAAGCGCAAACACCGCAACTTTAAATGGAGATATTTTCCTCTAATTAACTGCCCGAAAAAAGAGTTTGCCAGTCTCATGTGTCAATTTTAGCTACATTGAAACCAGTTCTGTAGCAGTAAACCCTCATTTGGTTACATTCTTCGGCTCGAAGGGAGGGAGGCAGGCTACCTTTCCCCTTCCCCCCGGATCGTTCCAAAAGCGCGATTTTTAATCCAAATCTTTACTCACGACCACCGGGTTTTTAGCTCCATTCTTCGCAGGTAGAACTTGGACGCTCACCGCGGGCTTTGTCGCCGCATTTGCATCCCGGTTGGGGCATGTCCCCTGAAGCCCGGCTCCGGTTGTCCCTTCACCCCCACTCCCCCTTTACAGGGGGGGCAGGGGAAGGGTTCGGAGCCTCCGCGGGCACAGCCGGGGAGCCCAGGGTGCGGGACGCTCTTCCCGCACCCCAAACGGAGCCGCGCGCTGCGGTAGCGCGGCTCCTAACCCCCGGGATGGACAAGGCGCCTCGGAACCGAGGCAGCCTTCGACCACCCGGCGATGGCGTCGCCGCCGGAAGTCCGCAAATTCACTCTTCAAACAGGAGTTGAAAGCTACTTTTGTTTCTGACATTCCAGCGACCAAGTATGCACAACACAGCCACTTGCTTGTAGAAAACATCTCGTCTACCCATCACTGCTTGATGATGCAAGTAAGAGTGCCATAAAGCCGGTCCATTTATTTGTAAAACTGTTCAGGTTTTACTTTTGGCAGGGGGTTGGACTGGATGGCCCTTGTGGTCTCTTCCAACTCTATGATACTAGGTTGGCGTGGATCATACTGTCATAGAGAAAGTGTAAGCAATACCATGCTAGGGAGGTAGGAATAGTTTGAGATCATTGCGACAACCATCTTAAGGGCTGTCCCATGGGAGATGGAGCAAGCTTTTTTTCCTCCTGCTCTGGAGGGTGGGACTCAAACCAATGGCTTCAAGTTGCAAGAAAGGAGATGCCGACCAAACACCAGAAAAAATTTCTGTTCGGCAGTGGAAGACCCTTGGAAGGTGGTGGACTCTCCTTCCTTGGAGGTTTATAAGCAGAGGTAGGATAGCCATTTGCCATGTATGATCTAGTTGAGATTCCTGCATTATAGGGGGTTGGACTGGATGACCCTCAGGGACCCTTCCAACTCGACGATTCTATGATTCCTTTCCCCCAAGCTTTTTACTTTGCTGGGATACTTCTGGCAGGCAACACTGAAAGCACCCCTTGGACTCATGTGCCAACTTGCCACCTGTTGCATAGGACTGGGCAATGGTGAAGTGGTAGAGCATTTGCCTTGCATTTAGAAAGTTCCAGGTTCTATTCCTGGCATCTTCAGGTAGGCCAATCAGTGTATAGACGATTCTGAGCTAGATGGCCCAATGGTCTTGTTCCTGAGCTGCTGATTGTGGCAGGTGAAGTGTCAATAGTTCAGTCCCTAGGAGGTTGGATCATATCCCCTGGCTGCATCCCAAGTCAACTGACCAAGGTCCTGATAGGGTATTTGTTCTCAAAACCAGGAACACTGTGAACATTATGGGGGACATGCAGGTTCCGTCTTTATGCTGACCAGAGGAAGCTAGCTGCACGCACTGCACAGCCCATAACAATCCTCTTTTGGTTCACAAAATTATAGCCACATGGGTATGATTTTAGGGTAGTTATTAACTATGACACATTGCAAATTCCTTCTTTGTGAGCTTGGCTGCTTTTCTCCCCAAAATACAGCTAAAGAACATAGGGTTGAGATATGTCATGGGAGACTTTCAAGATAATTGCCGTGAATTTCATGGCTGTGTCAGATGATGAAACTGGTTAAAATCCTTTGTTGATTCTTTGTAAACATTCCTTGTGAACAGGCGTGTCTTGCTGTCTGGACATTCTTTTCCTGCCTAGGTTGGTGCTTGGGATGCAGCAGCCTCACCTCAAACCAGGCATAGGCAACCTTCGGCTCTCCAGATGTTTTGCCCTACAACTCCTATGATCCCTAGCTAACAGGACCAGTGGTCAGGGATGATGGGAATTGTAGTCCGAAACATCTGGAGAGCCGAAGGTTGCTGACCCCTGCCTCAAACAATGCAGATGCGAAGAAATTAAGATTAAGATTTTTTAATTTTTTTAAATAATAATCCTGATTTCTTTCCCCCCCCTTTTAAAAAGAAATGGTTATTCATTGTTGTTAGGAACCAGCTGTTTTAATGAGCCCGGGGCATGTCAGAACAATTAATGCTTATTAGTTGTTTAACACATCCAGGATTTGCTGACTTTGTTGGAGATTAGCTAACTGTTAGGGACGCGGGTGGTGCTGTGGTCTAAACCACTGAACCTCTTGGGCTTGCTGATCAGAAAGTCGGTGGTTCGAATCCCTGCAACAGGAGCTCACCCCATCATTCCCAGCTCCTGCCAACCTAGCAGTTTGAAAGCACCCTAAAAAGTACAAGTAAATAAATAGGTACCACTCCGGCAGGAAGGTAAAGGGTGTTTCCGTGCGCTGCTCTGGTTTCGCCAGAAGTGGCTTAGTCGTGCTGGCCACATGATCCGGAAAACTCTCTGCGGACAAACACCTGTAAAGCGAGATGAGCGCCGCAACCCCAGAGTCGTCTGCAACTGGACTTAACTGTCAGGGGTCCTTTACCTTTACCTTTACATTTACCCAGCTTAATTGTATCATGGACAATTTAATGGCTCATGAACCTATGTGCCACTATTTGATGGCCAGAGGATGGGCCAAATGCATGGCTCACAGCTCAGGGATGGGAAACCTCTGGCCCTTCAGATGTGCCCCCCCCAACTCCCCCCAGCTCTACCGTATTTTGTTCCTTAAGCCAGCATAACATGGACAATGGTCAGGAATGATGGGAGTTGTCCTGCAATTTCTGGAGGGTCATGGGTTCTCCACCCTGGTCAAACTGTGTGTCAGCCCTTCCTTGTGTAATGCCTATATGAGTTCCTTTTATTTATATAAAATATAAATGATGCTGTCAGATCTCTTCCACTTGTAATATAGAAACAGGGTTGTAGTAGGGAACATTTTTGATATTTGGATTGTCATAAGAGGTTACAAACAATTTTGCAATATGCTGCATTTTCTCTCCCCTCCTCCATTTTGAGCAGCCTCTAAAGGGTATTGTAACATTAGTGAAAAAGTTCACAAAATGTCAGGGTATCATTGTGCAGCAGTCCTGGTGACATTCCTCCTACATAAAAATATATTGATGGAATAAGCACTGGGGTGTTAATTTCTAATATGGTAACACTGTTTTTAAAAGATCTAAAGGTTTAACGGTATGGTGTAGAAGCACATGCAGGAGAGTTGATGCTGCTTATTATGCCACAATAATAATTATGCCACAAACTGCAATAAATGCCACGAAACTTGTGCAGCTACGTTCTGCACTTCCAGTGTGATAACCACAGATGTGCTGTCTGGGGAGAGAACAGTACTTTTTTTTTAGGTGAAAAGATGCGGCATCTTGTGGGCTTGGCGAATGGGAGATTCCAGGAGCAGAAGCACAGCCTTAAAAGGGTCTTGTGGCACATTAATGACACATTAATCGCCGCATAAACTTTGGTGGAGCAGAGCCCACTTCATCAGATGCATGAAGTGTTGCCGACTCTGGCACAGCAAAACTTCTATCACAATCAATTCACTAGCCTTTAAGGTGCCACAACATGTATTGTTTTCGCTCCAACAGTGCCTGAACGCTGGAAACTGTCACTGCTGAAAGCCTTAAAAGTTGATAGTCAGATTGTGTACGACAAATGAGAAACAAGAGTATCTGCGGCACACAGAGTGACGAATAAAGAGGCAAGATGGAAGTTTGCTAGAAAACTGTCCGACGACTTTAAATGCTCGATAGGCTCATAAGCAAGCAACATTTCCTGGTTCGTAGAACTGTGAGAGCTACATTTGGGGTACATTTGGGTCTCTCTACTTGGCCCTTAGAACCCTACACAGTTCATGCCATCTCACTGGTCCTGCTCCCCCCCCCCCGGTACTTTTCTTTCCTGGCTGACATTGGTCCTTGAACCTTCGGTTGCCTAGATGGAGAGATGTTAATGTGAGTGGTATAGAAACTTCAGTTTTGTGTGTGGCCAAAATGTCTCCTATTGGGTGATGATAAGTGTTGCATACAGAAGGCTGATCACTGAAGAATTGATGCTTTTGAATTATGGTGCTGGAGGAGACTCTTTAGAGTCCCATGGACTGTAAAAAGATCAAACATATCCATCCTTAAAGAAATCAGCCCTGAGTGCTCACTGGAAGGGCAGATCCTGAAGTTGAGGCTCCAGTACTTTGGCCACCTCATGAGAAGAGAAGACTCCCTGGAAAAGACGCTGATGTTGGGAAAGATGGAGGGCACAAGGAGAAGGGGATGACAGAGGATGAGATGGTTGGACAGTGTTCTCGAAGCGACTGGCATGAGTTTGGCCAAACTGCGGGAGGCAGTGGAGGATAGGGGTGCCTGGCGTGCTCTGGTCCATGGGGTCATGAAGAGTCGGACGTGACTGAACGACTGAACAACAACAACAACAAGTGTTGCATCTGTTGCTCCACCCACTTACCGCTTCTAGCCCTGCCCACCCCTGGCATGCAACCCCAGAAGACTGCCCACAAAGGAATGCGGTCCTCTGGTTGAAAAGGGGCCCCTGCTTCCTACATCAAGGGATAATAATCGCTTGGCCTGACTCTGACCAGGTGTCAGTTCATTCCCTACATCAAAACTGGGTTCCATTCAGAGGCGTCGCAAGGTGGCTGCGGTTCTCCCTGGGTGCCATCTCCGAGGGGGGTGACAAAATGCTGTGCGGCAGTCAACGGCTGTGAGAGACGCTGTTGCTTTGGCGTGTGCGCAGGCTTCCCGTTGCCGAAATGGTCCGTCTGCCGGCTCTCCCTCAGCTGTATGGTGGCCAGCAGTTTCCTCGTTGCAAGGCACACAATCTGCCCCAGAAAAGCTCAACAAGGTGGGTTGGCTCCCCCACCTTGAAATAAAGTCAAAACACTTTTGCAAGTAAAAAAAAAAAAAAATCAATGGAGGGGGGGGTGAGACAAGAAATTTCCCACACCGGGCACCACCTGATCTTGCTCTGCCACTGCTTCAATTACAGATCTCATCTGACTAGTGGTATTCCGTGTAACTCTGATTTGCAAAAGCACTGCAATTGTGGATGGAAGCAAACGCCTTACTAAAAGCATCCTTAGCGGTTCAATAATGGAATGCCTGCAGCAGACATGAAGTCCGTTGTGTTATATTATGCTGAGCATTGCATTTCCCTTGGGCCTCGTTGAAGGTTGGGCTGCTCAGCCTCTCTGGGCACCAGTCTCAAGCCTGATACGTTAAGGTATACTGCCCTTGATTTAACGGGTGATGCATCACTTGATGAACTGCTTCTTCCTCTGGGATATGCTGATCTTACAGTTGTCCTTTACTGCAGCAAAGGTTGGACTGTGTAAATTAAGGTGGG
Organism: Lacerta agilis; assembly: GCF_009819535.1. Taxonomy (NCBI): domain Eukaryota; kingdom Metazoa; phylum Chordata; class Lepidosauria; order Squamata; family Lacertidae; genus Lacerta; species Lacerta agilis. The sequence continues at coordinate 40,260,181 of NC_046312.1, forward strand.
GTCTTAGCCCAAGATGAGCGTATTAGTGAAGCCTGACTGTTCTAGCGGTTCTAAGCATTTAGAAGCTTGTGAAGGGGCTCTTGGGCTTAACTTGCAAAGCACGGTGGCCCTGCAGAGGGTCATTGCTACAGATGATCTGTGTCACTGCATGTTGAGCTGTTTGTGTACTTAACCATATGGATGTTGGGATTTTCTCCATAGCATCACAAAGGTTCAAAGGAGGGGGGTGAAAATGGCATGGAGAAAAATCAATCTGCTTAGCATAAGCCTCTGTAGATGAGTGGTTTCCCACATGGTGGCAGTCACCACATGAAGCATTTGAAAGCAGCCTCCAAATGATACCCATAACATATGAAACAGCTCTTAGATATCAAAGAATTGTGGAGCTGGAAGAGACCACAGGGGTCATCTAGTCCAGCCCCCTGGAATTCAGGAATCTTTTTGCCCGTGAGGTTCGAACCCATGACCCTGAGATTAAGAGTCACAGCTAGTTACTATCCATTGCTAAAACATTTGGGGAGGTAATTTTTGGCATGATAAATCAAACTGAAAGGTGCTTTTAAATGTTTTAAGGTCTAGCGTGAACAAGTCTGAAGTTGTATTTCCCCTCCAATCTGTCTTTGTTTTGTGTTCTGCTTTTAAAACAGAAACAGCCAAGGAGTTATCTAGTGCTGCTGTAGTAGATAAAAAATACCTGGTAATTGTAAAAATAGCGGAGCTGCAGCAGACATCTGGGGGTCACTGAATTTTCTGAATCTCAGTTTTGTGTTACACAGGTGGCGTGTTATGTTGTAGCAAAATGTTGCAGTGTGCCTTGTTCCTGTTGAAGATCATAGAGCTGGAAGGGACCACAGGGGTCATCTAGTCCAACCCCTTGCAATGCAGGAATCTTTTGCCCAACATGGGGCTCAAACCCATGACCTTGAGATTCAGAGTCTCATGCTGTACCGATTGAGCTTTCTGAGGATCTATCCATCTATGCCCTTTTCCAGAACATGCCTTTCCACCACCTGGGCTTTGACTCAAACCTTGCAGAAATGTTTCTGTATTTAGATATTTCGGGCAAAATTACTGCAGAGGTGTGGCTGTATGTACCGTATTTATTTGTGCGGAGTCACTTTTGAACTAGCATTCCAGCAGATGTTTCAAGTCCAATCACCTCTCAAATTATTTAGGGATACCTTTTATCATAATCATTATTTAGCAACTTCCCTCCAGACCCTGCTATTATGGAGCAACTGTATGACAATACTAACGTTCCTTTAATGGTACCCAGAGTTCTAATGGCCATCTTTCATGGGTCCACACATGACAAATACAGATGCTCTCCATCAGGTGTGTGCAGGGTATAAGAAACTCAGAAATTGTGGCCCGATCCATTCCTGGTTGCTGCTTCTTTCGCTTTATGCATGCACACATTGGGTTTGATGGGGCATGCGTGCATTTGGGTACTCGGTTATGTGTACCAGTAGCCTACAAAAGGTAAATGGAGAATCAGCCCTGAATATCAAGTGCCTCTGGGACCAGGATGGAGTAGCTGCCGGTGTGAATTGCTGCCAAGTGTCTCCTTTTCTTGAAGGCTACATGACAAATGGTGTACGATGATGATGCCTTACAGAAGCTTTGTGCCGGATAGCCAGATTTAAATGTTTTATTTAAGCTTCGTATTCTGTAATTTAAATTCCCTTAATTAAAAGTCTTTATAGCTTCCTTCAGGCTTGCAAGCCAATTACAGTCAGTTGGGTCCAGGGACGAATCAGTATGGAGAATAAGTTTAAGATCTCCTTTCCAATGAAACACTTGCAATGGAATAGCAGTTTCAAAATATAACAGCAGCATAATGCAGCATAAGAGTTAGCAAGGACCTAGCATTTTGACTGGAAATAGGAAGTATTTGGTTTTGCTGGGGCCCTTCGTATGTAAGATGGACTGAATAGTAGATTCAGCAGCAGCTGACTTCTCCTCCAGTGCCCATCAACTGTATTTATTTAAATGATACAATACCCATCATCTTCCTCTTTGGATGAGCTCCTAATATCACCTTTACTTTTTAGCTTATCAGAACTGGAATCCAGACTTCTTTGTTTAATGCTTGTACTCAGCCTTGTTCTAATGAAGCAATGATGGAGTCCTCTGAGCATATACAAATTATTTTTCACCAGTGATTTACTGTAGCAAGTCCTGATATATCAAGGGTTATCGGGTGGGGTTTGCAGACCAGAGGCTCAAATCCAAAGTGTCTCTTAAGATGAAATACTCCCAACAAATACTGGAGCTTTTTGACAAGGGTATGCATTTATTTTATTATACTTCTGTCTCCCTCTTCCTTCAAGGATTTTGGAGAAAGTTACCTGAAGCTTCTAGTAGGGCCATCAGACACTGTCCAGGGTGAAACCTGTTTAACTTTAATAATAGAAACAGCATTGTTTTCTGCTGGTCATTTCATGGAGGATTTCAGAACTTTATTATTGTGATTTTCCAACTTCTGAAATGTTGTTCGTTATGTTGGAAGATGCTGTTTGATAATTAAAGCATACCTTTAAAAAAATACATGTGAAAATGAACTTTCTGGACCATAGAGAAATTTTGAAATCGAATCTTTCAAGAACCCCCAGTTGCAAATTTCTATAGGACTTGACTCCAGTGGCTTGTTCAAGCCCATACTGTGAACTCTCTGTGTTCCCATTACAGCATGTTCACAGAATGGAGTGGCTGGAATTGTGAACCAACAGCAGCACTCCACACTGCAACACCTTGTTGGCAGGTTTTACTTGTAAATATTTTGAAGTGATTATTTGGGAAGGAGCTGGGCGCCATAGGAAAGGAAAACCCACCATTTATCATAGCATTGTAGAGTTGGAAGAGATCCCAAGGTTCATCTAGTCCATCCTCTAGGAATCTCAGCTATATCATACATGACAGATCTCCATCCAACCTCTGCTGAAAAACCTCTTAAGAAAGGAGAGTCCACATCTTCCCAACAGAGTCTGTTCCACTGTCAAATAGCTCTTGCCATCAGAAAGTTCTCCTGTTGTATAATCTCCTTTCCTGTAACTTGAATCATGCTGGCAGAAGTTGCATTTTTCCATGTCAAAAGGTCCCACGGTCAATCCCTGGCATCTCAAGGTATTGCTAGGATCGTCCTCTATCTGAAACTTCGGAGAGCTGCTGCCAGCCAGTGTTCTGAGCTAGTTGCACCAATGGTCTTCTTTGGTATAAATCAGCTTCCTGTGTTCCTTCCCATGATCCTGAGCACCAGTTGGATTTCTGCTTGTCATCTTTGAAGGCATAGAATAGCATTTCCCAGAATGGAGCTCTCTAGATGTTTGGGACTACAACCCTAATGAGACCCATCCAGTACAGTTGTAATATTCACCGGTACTATATTAAGACAGTCAAAGACCCAAGGCCACAGCACTGTTAGATTGTTCAATAATAATAAACCAAGTGCAGGGTAGTTTTGGCTGTTCTGCAACGTTGCTGTGAACCACCTGAACAGAGCTCGCAAACCATATTTTGAGAATCTTTGCACCAAATGCACTTTGTACTATCCTGCAATGGTGTATTCTAGGGCAAGATCAACAGAGGAAAGTGAGGAACTTGTCTGGCATCGCTGATCTTGTTGAGGAACGCCTGGTAAGCTCTAAAGGAACCTTGGGATTATTTTGCTTTAGCCACATCAATGAAAGGGGGAAAGTGCAGGATAACAAATCCAAGTTGAGTGACCCAGAACTGTTATCTTTCTGGAATTTCCAATCCACCCACTTGCAGTCTGGATTCAGTGGAATGCTTTTTATGTTAAAAAATATATATGTTGTTGTTTATCTACAAATCTGTTCTTACGGGGACTTAAGAATTTTCCAGCCTGCAATATTGATTCCTTTCGCAAGGTAAGTATTGACCTACTGTAATGATTTGTTGGGAGCTGATCATAAATCTCACCATTTCTGAGCAACCCACGCCAGTAAGGTAGGTTTCCTGGCTGGTACTGTAAGTGTTTGCTGCATCCAGGGTACTCCCTGCAGCTTCCCCCTCCTTGCAGAAAGCTTCAAAGAGTGAGGAACAGGAACCTATGGCTGCCAGCCAATATTGTGAGAGGAAACAGCTACCTCTTGGAGAGAATGGCTTTGAGTGGGTGCCTGGGTGGAACCAATTTTCATTGCTCCATTTGAGTTCCATTTATCTCCAAGACAGCTTTGCCGTCTCCACAGAAGAGTTCTGGTCGGGATTATCAGTTTATAGCACAATATGCATGCAGTTGCATGTTTTTTTTTATGTACGTAGGCTACTTTTCCTTTGAAACAACAACTTTGAAAGCTGAGGCCAATGTGTTGCTTCATCCATCTTTGAGGGTGCATGTGTGAGGGTGAGAAATCTGTGCCATAGCCAAATCAGTGCAATAACTATGCCCTCTGCCTAAAGCACGGCCCAGGAACACCCACAGAATCAGAGCTGGAGGTGGACTTTTGTAATCCATCTTTCTACTCTGTGCCAGAAATCCAGAGTGTGAGCATCCCTAACAGATGGCTGTCCAGCCTCTGCTTGGAGATCTCCAGCATGGAAGAGCCCCTTTAGGGAATTGGCTGTTATCGTCAAATGATTGCTCCTGGTTCTCACCCAAAGCCTACCCTTTTGTCACCTAAGCCCATTAAATCTGTTTCTGCCCTCCGGGGAAGAAGAGAAAGAGTCTTTGCCCTCTTCTATATGAGAGCCTTTCAAGTATTTGAATGATTCTGCCATTCAGCCTGCCTCTCCTGGCTGAAGATACCCAGTTCCTTCAACCTGTCCTCCTCGGTCTTGTTCTCCACACCATTGAGTCTGACATACCTGCTGCAATTTGTCCAACCCCACTCATCTGGATCGTCATGCTTGACACATCAAGCAGACACAGGAATCTGATAAAGGATCCTGGGAAATGTCAAGGGGGGTTTCCAATGGTTACATGCCAATAACCAGAAGGCTGGCAAGGAGGAGGAAGGTGCCAGGTGGAGTGGCACATCCAGACCACTGAAGACCTGCACTGGCTAGCTCTGAGGTGGCCAGAGTGTGCCAGTCTAGCTAACTCCTTTTTCGACCACCTCCAAGTATTCTAGATATTCACATATAGGTTATTATGCAGCTATGCAGGGGCTTTTTACCATACAATGTTACAAGGGAAGCGCTTTAGCTCAGTGGCAGAGCAACATCAGCTTTGTATGCACAAGGTCCCAGGTTCCCTCATTACGAGGATAATGTGAATTGGCTCTGAGACTCCTGGGGAGGGAGCCACTCATTTTGTTTTGCTGAAAAGATGTTCTGGGTGGTGTTTTGTACAGCCACAACTATTTCTGGGAATGGAGAACACAGATCCGTAAACGTCAAGAAGGGTCAATCATTGTGTTGAAAACAGTTGTTTACCTGCATTTTAGCGGAATCTTTTATTTGTTCCTAACAATGTAGCAGTTGTTAATCTCTCAAAACTCCCCCTAAGCATTTTTTTCAGCCACAAAACTTTTCTTTACCTTGAACATTTATTTAATAAAAATAATCATGGTATTTCTTAATCATTTCACTCGCCTCTCAAACATCACATATAAATTCTGGAAAACAAGAATCAGTATCAAGGTTTTTTATATTTTAAAAATGTCAATAAGCAGAGTTAATGCAGACCCTTCAATCGGTACTATTAACAGTGCTGTCGTAGACTGTGGAAACATTTCCATTTACTCCAGTGAGCTCCCACCAATGGTGTCTGGAGCAGAGTACACATGCTGTTAGCCACAATCCATAGGTATCCTGTAGTTTATTGAGAAATACTGCTGTTTAATGTCTGTTCCTTCAAACCAGCTTCCATCCAACTTGAAAATGTAAGCTGAGGTGTGTCTGTTTGAGGCGGCTGTTGCACATGAGACGTTCAGGGGGGTTGCAGGTGCAGGGCAACAAACAAGTATTGCACTTCAAGTGAAGACATCCCTGCCCGCTCTCTGCTGTATACAGCAATATAAAAACACAACTTGGGTGAGTGGGTAGAAATAGCCTTGCTGTGTTAAGCCACTAATGTGTACATAGCCTTAAATTGATTTAATATCAATTCTCTCTTCAAAGGGAATGCTAATTTTTAAATGGTAGGGCTGGTGGCAGGGGCAGAGAGAAAGGATCTCTAAGACAATTCTCAGGCAAAGCCTCAACAGACTGTTATAAAACTGTGCAGATATGCATAAAGATTCTATACTTGGGAAGGACCAGTGTTTTTAATAAGGCCTTTTCATACATTTCATTGTTTTCTCCTGCCCATATGCTTCTTACTGTTTTGCTGGATTTTACATGATTTTGGTCTTCTGGGACAAAAGGCTGACTAACAGTTCCTCTTCCATAAGTGAACTTAAGTGGAACTTAATGGAGCTTATTACTAGGTTTGAGAATAGCTCTCTATTATTTGTTTGTTTGTTTGTTTGTTTGTTTATGCCAATGAGGCAACCTAGCAATTCAATTTTTCCACACTGCACTATTAAGATGACTCACAATTATGCTGGAAGAACAACTGGTGGAAATCCTGCTCAAAATTATGTTAAGTGATATATAAACAAATTCATTTACTAATAACCGATATATACCAAAAGCATTTATGTGTGTTGCAGTCCCACTGAAAATCAATGAGGATTGTGCTTATTTTTCTTACATGGTAAAAAAATGTGTGTGTGTGTGTGTGTGTGTGTGTGTAACGTTTCTAGTTCATAATCTGGTAATGTATCTATATATATTCACAAATCAATCAATGCTGAGTGTTATGGGACATAGGAATCAAATCTATTCATGTTACGAACTTCCAAACCTAACAATTATTTATCATTACTCATTCGATCTGTTTGTTTCCAAAGAAGGCCAGTGTCGGCTCTCACAAATTCAAACTATGGAAGCACATGCCAATTGCACAATACTCTCTGCTTTCTTGCTAACAGGCTGCCTATGGAGACTGCAAACCCCACCCCCCCAGAACAGATTGTGAATTCTCCAGAATAGAAGCCATATTAGTGCTTTCCATTTGAGTAAGTGGGAAAACCAAAACCGGCATGGTCATATCTCGGCACCTAGTACTTCTGTTTGCAATCCACCAAACCTTTGGGTGCTTTCACAGGAGGTGCCAAAATTACTTTTTGGATTCCGTTCATCTCTGCTCTAACATCACAGCCATTTGCAACATAACCACATAGAAAAAACAAACAAACAAACAAACAAACATATGTTTTTGCACATCTGGTTTCTCTTCCACCATGTTTTGATTTGGGAGTGAAATCAAAATCAAGGAGTTCAGTCTGGATGTTTTGCTATTGGGAATGATAACGATTTTCCTGTTTCCTTCATACACACGTGACCATAACTTTCCCTCTATTCTCAGAGGGAGAGGCCAAGGGAACAGGATGCAGTGAGGAGGAGCTGCCTCCTCTTAGAGCCAAAATACCTAGGAAGGGAATACTGTTTCCTGTATTAAATGAGGAAGTTAACGATAGTCACAGGTTCAAAACCAGGAAGGTTAAAGAGAGAAAGTATTCTAGAGAAACCTCAATGAACTTGTAGCCATAAATTATGTGGAACCTGTGACACCACTGGTCCCTTCTCATCATTCTGCCACACTTGTGCAAAGCCACAACACAATCTTCCTGGCTGCTGGATCTACTATCTCCTCAGCCACCTTTATTGTTAAGAAAATGGTTTCTTCTTAATTGTCTCTAACTGGCCGAACATCCATAAAACTCAAGCCCAGCCAGAGGCTCTGTAAAGTTTGCCACTTGCTTTTGGAAGCAACAAAAGAGTAAATCCGTTGGCCAGTGTTGAGGAGAAAAATAAGGGGAGTTATCTTCAAAGCAAACCCAACTTATAAATATCATTAGTTATTCAGTAAAATAAAGTGCATACAGTAGACAACTCATGGCCCATCACATGCCCACAATATAAAGGGTTGGGGGGAGTTAGGTACAAAATACAAGTGCCATGATTTCCTTTCCTTTCTCCTCAGGAGGCTGCTTTAAGTAGGCCTTTTCTGTCCTTCAGCACTGAGTAGACAATTTCAGGTCGCAAGTGGCTTCTAGACAGGCAAACGTCATCTGTAGGGGGAGGCACCGCTGGGAGCTGAAGGCCAAGTGCTGTAGGTCAGTGTCAGAGGGGGAGATTGTGCTCCTCTTCCTTTGCAACCAGATTTGCTTTAGCACGTTGTCCTGGAAAACAAACAAAAGCAACATCAGGATGATCAGGAAGTGCTGTGTGGCAAATTAAAGCTGCAGCAGGCCTCTTGTGTGAGCTACTCACCCAGCTGAGAGTCTGTCCAGCACAAGTTGCTGATCACTGAGAGGTTCAGATGCTGTGAGGATGAGCATGCTGTAAACACCCCCTAATGGACAACTTGAACCTTTCTCATCTCCTATCCCCACACCCGCAAAAAGTCAATTACTTGGCATAGGCTGAGTCAGTCACCAAGGAGCTAGTTTTATGTACTTGCTGTGATCCTGTGTATAGAAGCTTAGTACCTCTGGGAGCTAGTTATTTTTTTTTAAACAAAAATTTATTAGTTTTAAGACAAATACAACCAGACAACAACACATAATAACAATAACCATAACAACCAAAAACAAACACTACAAACAACATCCACAAAAAATAAAAAATAAAACAAATACATACCTTGAACACCTAAACACTGGATCTATTAAATCAAATCTTGTTCAAATCCTAATTAAAAGAGGACTTCCCCCAATCTCCCTCTTGCTTTCAGTTCAAATTTAACTTTAGTAACTTATCTAATTAGGTTAAACAATTCATTCACCATCATTCTTCTCCTTTTTCTTAAATTCAAACATCATTTAAATTTAACATAAAAAATAAACAATCACTTCATATTACAGATCTTAATTTCTTATAATCTTTACCTTTCTTATTTCCATAAAACTGCTGCTTTGTTACTTCTAAATCAAACCTTTTAAACCAATATTAAACCTCAAAACCTATGTATTACTTCTCTAATCAAAAACCATTTTCACTCTCTGACGTCAGGGTACCATGATGAGCCTTCCTAACAATCATATACATTTTTTCACCCTACCCCTCTTCTCGCCATCTTCTTTCCTTCCACAACCTTTTCCCACCAGGCTTCCCCACAGCCTTTTCCAAAACTATTGTTCAGAATGTCTCCTTTTCCATAATGCCAGGGATCCAGAGAGTTATCCCAAAATGTCTTTGCAAGTCTCTTCAAAGGAAGCATCTCCAAATCACTCTTCAAGTCAAATTGTATTTGTAATTTCCAAAGCTGTTGTTTCCGTAGTTCTGGGCTCCCACCCCAGAACACAGTTCCAATGTCCCAAAGTCCTTTCCTAGACCTCTCACGTCGACAGAAAGGTTCTTGTTCTTTTTGGAGTTGCATCTTCTCTTCTTCAGGAAATCTTGCAGTACTTCTCTCTCTAAATACTTCTTTTAATTCTCTGAGTTCCTTGGCCAAATCCTTAAAGTCAGCTCCAATCTCGGTGACATTCTGTTGCAAAAGTTCTAGTCTCAAAAGTATTTCCCTTTGTCCAGAAGTCATTGTTAAGTCCGGATACATGGTAAAAGCGAAACCAGCAGGGCAGGCAAAGAATAACAAAGCTCAGTACTTTTCCACCTTCCAGTGTCAGATTGCAGCCACCATTTTCCCTGCTCAAAGAGCAAAGGTTCTTCAATTTAAAATCCACAGTCAGAAGAAATACTTCAACGTTCTTAAATCCCCCCCCCTTGACGGGGTTTCTTTGTCAATCCACCAGAACAGAAACTTTTGTATCAGTTAAAATAGCAACAGTCAAAGTCAATGTTACAGTTCTTTGTCAGACAGGAGAGAAACGGACTCCCTTTTTCAAGCTTCTCCCCGAAAGCCGAATTAGCAATTTTAAAGTCCAATTTAGCCCCGTACTTACAGCTTACGGGTTTCTTCATGTTTCCAAGCCAAATAAGGAAGAACGGGAACGCTCATAAGCCAGCGGCGGCCGCCGCTTGGTTTTGCCGGATGGGGACAGTCTCCACAGCCCCGTGCCGCTATCCATTCACTCGAACCCCCCTTTTACAAGGGAGGCTCGAGAATGGGGCAACACTAAGGGGCCCGCTGGAGAGCCCAGTCCGCGGGACGCCCCTCCCGCGGCTTGCCGGAGCCCGCAGTGCGGTTGCGGGTCTCCTAGCCCCCGACAAAACCGGAGCTGTCTCACAGCGAAGACAGCTCCCTGCCGCCGGCCATGGCGCCTCGCCGGAAGTCCCCTCTGGGAGCTAGTTAGTGGAGGCTAGCCTATTAGGGTAAATGGGGCACAGCCCCACCAACACCAGCCAGCCCCACTCACCTGCTTTCTTGCTTAGAGCCAGTTCAGTAGGTGGTCCTGGCTGTTTAGGGAATTTTTTAATGTTTGATGTATGTTTTATTGTGTTTTTAATATTCTGTTGGGAGCCGCCCAGAGTGGCTGAGGAAACTCAGCCAGATGGGTGGGATATAAATAATAAATTATTATTATTATCTTCCTCCTCCACTAGGACACACTTTATCCCTTGCATCATAAGGACATTTCAAAAGGTTCTTTGTTAAGTGGTTTCCTCTGGGCTTCAGGGAAGTAAATACAAAGCTCATCTCCTTGTTTATTTTTTCCTGAAGCTGGCTGAAGGGAGAAGTTCCTGGCAGCAGGGCTCAGGATTTCCCCAAGCAATTGGACTGACTAGGATGTGGATGTGACTAGGATGTTGAGGCTCCAGTACTTTGGCCACCTTATGAGAAGAGAAGACTCCCTGGAAAAGACCCTGATGTTGGGAAAGATGGAGGGCACAAGGAGAAGGGGACGGCAGAGGATGAGATGGTTGGACAGTGTTCTTGAAACTACTAACATGAGTTTGGCCAAACTGCGAGAGGCAGTGAAGGATAGGCGTGCCTGGCGTGCTCTGGTCCATGGGGTCACGAAGAGTCGGACACGACTGAACGACTGAACAACAACAACAAGGATGTGGCAGCCTATTATAATTCTTTTGGGGTAACTCTTATACAAAATGGGTGTTGGCATGTAAGGAAAAGCCTTCCCCCAAAATCTGTCAAGACCCCCCCCCAATAAATATTTCTGAGTAAGGCTGCAGTCCTATACCTTGCAGTACAGTCCATTCTGCTGTAAGCACTACAGATTATACTACAAATGGATTAGCATCAAGAGGTATTAAGAAATGGGCCATGTAGCTGTCATTTCTATTCCATGATCTTTCTGTGCAAATTCTAAGAACCTCAGTTTCTAGCTATTATATTATACCCACATCCTTTCAGATACTGTATAAGGGAGGAATGGAGGGGGGGGGAGAGTTAACATTTCTTTTGCCTAAGTTCCTTTTAATCAGGAGAGGAATTCCGTGTACTGCTCAATCATGCCAACTCCTTCAGCATTGCCTTGCATTCTAAGACTGACCTCCGCAGCTTGCAAGACTTTGGCTGTACTGCTCTTGTTTACGTCAGGGGAGAACGCTGACGTCAGCATCCCACTGTGCTTTGGAAGTTTACCCCAGCTGTATTTTCTCTGGAGATTATGAAATTAATTGTCTCGATATAACTGAATGAAAAGATTTTGTAGTTTGTTTCCTTTGTTGATTTCCCTGGCACTCTTACTTAAAAATGGAGGGGGGAGGGGGGAGTTCTGCAGGGGATTCTGGGCTTGTGCTTTGGGTTATTGTCATTTTGAAGCAGAAGATGAGAGCAGCTATGAGGACGATCAAGTTTTAAGACAGCAACTCATGTCATGTGAAGAAAGGCTAGAGGTACTGGCTGCACTCAGCCTCCAGCGGGATTTTCAAACTGACTCCGTTGGCCATGGAAGGTTGTCTGTCTGTCTGTTGGGGAGAGGGCTTCCCACCGACACCTGGTTGCCCACTGAGGGAACAGGATGCTGGACTTAGATGGGCTATTGGCCTGATCCAGCAGGCTCTTCTCATGGGAAGGAAAACCATGGCAAAATGGGAAATGGAATGGAGTGGCTGGAATTGTGAACAGCAGCACTCCACACTGCAACATCTTTTTGGTGGCTTTACATGTAAATCTTTTGAAGCAATTATTTGGGGAGGAGCCGGACACCACAAGAAAGGAAAACCCACCATTTATCTACAGTAATCTGTTTATTTCATAGAATCATAGAGTTGGAAAGGGACCCCGAGAATCATCTAGTCAAACCTGCTACAATCCGGGAATCCTTTGCCCACCATGGGGCTTGAACCAATGACCCTGCAATGAAGAGTATCATGCAGTACTGACTGGGCTATCCCTTGCAAGGAAAGGATCCCTGTGCCCCAGCTCTTCCCTCCTTCTGTGCATATGCCTGAGAGTGAAAAATGAGCACTTCTCAATTTGTCTGCTGGGGGCAAGGGATAAATGATGTGTGTACACCCAGGATATTTCTTATGCCCCTTCTTGGACATGATGATAATCTATATATTATTCTGCTGCATTTTAAAAAACAAACATGCCTTTCGAAAACATTTCCATTAGGATTCTGGTGCCAGCTGGGGCAGAGTGAAATGAACACAGATGAATTTCAGAGTCTTTCCCAGCCCTACCTGAAGATGGCAGAGATTCAACCTAAGGCCTTCTGCTGAGTTATGTCCCTTCCACAAATGTCAGCCAGTGAGTGTCATGGCTGAGTGGGAGTTTGAGCTCAACGAGTAAGGATCTGCGGAATTCTAGTTTGACACTTGCAATACCCCACACTGACCCTTGAGATTTCCTGGGTTCAGTGTGATTGCTCTGGCAGTGGCGGACACTGGCTCTCTCACCATGGGCATAGCCAAGGGGAGGGCAGGGGGGCAGCTCCCCCCCCGCCCGATCAAGTAAAACAATAGAAATACTTAACTGACCAATCACGTCTGTTCTGCCCCCCCAAAACAAAAATCCTGGCCATGCCCATGGAGGCAGCTACCAGGGACAGATTCTAGCAAGCAGTTGAGGGATGGGTTGGTAGAAGATGAGGGCAAAAAAGGCTCTTCCCTACCTCTGTTTTGTCTGCTTCACCCATTATGTATTATCTGTTAGTCTGTGCATATTATTTTATACAATGGCATGTATAAATGGTGCTAAGGGTTGGAGGTAATGTTCTTTAGACCTGTGGGAAATGCTTAGGCAGCTTTTGGAGGCAATCTTTATTCTGAATAAAAAAGCAGCATTTCCTTGTTCTCTGACAGAAATTGCATCAATGGATAAGATACTGGCTGCAAAGAGTTAAAGTCACATGTTCCTGAGCTGTTTCCTTGGAGAAATGGGTCACAGCTAACAGCTCTATGTGTGAAATATGTCAACGACATAAGGGCTCCACTGATGGATGGCAATATGAAGAAAGATGGGTCTTACAACTTGACATGAAATGTGTGGGACGAGCAGGAACCTCAACATTCTACCAAGTTGTAATTTTTTTTTAACCTAAGGCAATTTCAGATCATCAAGTTAGACAAGTCTTATTAATAAAGTAATAGTGATGGATGGTGATGATGATAAGAAAGAAACTGCATGTTACAAGCAAAGGGTTTTGCTATAGTTTCTTATGTATGGTTCCTCTTAGCACCATCTCTTGCATCTGCAGATCAGAAGACCAGGACTAATATAAAATAAAATAAATTATAAAATACAAAAAGAATTCTGCAAAGCCACATATGTATGTGTGTGTGTTTTAACAATTTGCACCAACATTGTTTTAACATGGGTTGTAAGCACACTAAACAGCTTTAACATTTCAAAAGCATGATTATTTGGCTCTTCATAGGTTTACCTATGTCTGAAATATCATATGATCCAGTTCAAAATCTGAGACTTCAGTTTCTGTGTTATTTACTTAGATGCTGAATAGTCTTCTAGTGGGTGTAAACTGAAAGTTAAAAAAATTAAAATCTTTAAAATTAAATGGTAAATTCAATTTATTTATTTAGTTTTTGAAAAGGAAATCAAATTCTAACTTGACATTTGGCTCCTTGGGACAGCCTTAGGCAGCTTGTCGTCTCCATGTTGCCTCAGGCCCTTGCCCTAACACTAGAGTAATCTCACAGCATTGTTTTGTGCATGGAGCTCTACTGCACTTTGGCTGCCCCATTCATTTCACTGGAGGGAGGAGATTAGTGTGTGTGAAAGAAAGCATGAAAAAATCAGTTGCCCCCACTGAAAGAAATGGGGTCGACATTGGGCAGGGGCAAAGGGAATTCTGAATGCATGTATGACATTGCTGGATCTGTGTACAGAACTACATAGCATGTTGACGCTTGAATTATTAAAAGAATGACCAATGACATTTTTTTTAAAGTAGCCAATAACTAGGCAGGCGTGCCTGGCGTGCTCTGGTCCATGGGGTCACGAAGAGTCGGACACGACTGAACGACTGAACAACAACAACAATAACTAGCCACAAACAGATTTCAAATTGTTGATCTTCTGTACTGTTCAGTATTTTGTTATTAAAAGAACAAACATGTCTCCCAATATGTCACATGAGATACTACCAGTTCATGTAATATTTGGCTTTCGTTAGGAAGCTGGCACAATTTCTTCACTTTGGAGGAAGTTTACTGAATTGTCTGAGAGACTGTGTGCAAAGAAAGGAGCAAGATAATAAGAATTTTAACTCCCAAAGTCACAGCTTGCTGCTGCTGTTAAAATACTGTGTTTGTAAGTTATGCACTTGCCAGGGAAATCTTAGTTTTACTCAACATTTCTCAGCTTTGCTCTGTGGATATTGGTGGTTTTCTGGGAAGGAAACAGCTTGGAACAAGGTTGGGAATGGCAGTTGAATATGTTTGTTTGAAACCTAAAAGTCTGGAAAGTGTAATCTGGAAGAAAAGACCTACCTTACTGCATGCACTGCTGGAGAAGAGCATTCTGCTTCTGCAGGGGTTTTCCTTTTCACCCCCAACTAGATAATCTGAACAAATGAATGAATGGTCTTGATTATCTTTTAGTAGGATCACAGCAGGCTTGCCCAAGATTAAGACTTGCAGCTTTGAAGAAGAGAGCTGCATTCTCATTACAGCTTGTAATCATTTGGAAGCTAGTTGTTGCTTACCATCTTCTGCTGTGAACCATTTAGCAGCGTAATGGCAGATTCATCCATGTAATATTAGGATCTGTGCCTAGTAAGTGGGAATTGACCAACCTATAGAAAATGCAGCTTAAATATTGTGAGCTGTGCTCCTAAAGGACAAGGACTGAATCTACAAGGGCGGTTCTCCTGTTTAAACCTCAGTGTAATGATTGAAAACAGTCCTACCAGTGCAAGAGCCAAGTATGATTCATTTCAGTAGGGGATGGGCAGGAGAACTTCCTGGATGGTGGCGTCCCATCTTTTTAGGTGTAACTGAGCTACCAGGCTTGAGTTCTTGAGACAGAGCAGGCTAGAAATATACTTAAAACGCCAAGTGGAGGGGCTAGCATTGCACTCACCTTTGGCCTCTACGGAGGCCTGTATGTTCAGTCTTAATCCTGTGCTTTGTTACTGCACGACGGAGGTTGGTCTTCTGCCTTGTTCCTCATTTGTGCCCCTCCCTGTACAGATTCATTCATCGGGTCTGAAATTCCTTTACATGGAGGCCTGGACTCCTCCGTTCGAAGAAGGCAGGCTGCAGCGTCACTTTCTTTCACAGGGATTATCTCCTTCTGGAGGCCACCAACTTGGTTCTCTTCTTCTTGTCCTACTGTTATCAGCCCTTGGCCTTCACCACCTCCTTCTTCCTTGTTCAACAGCTCACTACGGTTTCCTGCCTGCCCCCCACAAGGGTTCCGTTCACAATACACACTTTTGTCTAAGCCACCTTCATAGACTATGGAATTGATTTCTTGAAGGTCGCGCCCAGAAGTCTGCACCACATTCCCAGGCATTCCCTGACAAGAGCTGCTGTTCATATAGTTGCCCTTGGGAGACAAATCAGTCCCAGTTACAGACTTACTGAGTTTGAGATCTGCCCCGGTCTCATCCGCACTGATTGCGGGAGACATGCCCTGGGTTAGGCACCTCCTGGCTTTTTCATTTGCACCCTGCTCTTCACCTGCAGTTTGGTTCCATTCATCTCTTTGGGCTTGAGGCAAGGGAGCACTGTGTTCCGGGGGCTTTATATTATTCTCTAGGCCTGCTGGGAAGTTATGCTCCTTGACTGCTTCACTAGCCAGAGCTTGCTTTTTCAGTTGCTCGTTGCTTGAGGATCTCTAGAATGACAGAAGACAAAACTCTGCTTAGTACTTATTACACAATTGACTTAAAGAAACAACAGGTTACCCATACAAAGCTGTTGGAATCAGTAGCTGGCTACCAGAGGTGACTAAAGTCTCCCTTTCACTAAAGCACAGCTACTAAGACTTGCAGGTATAGGGCAGTATACAACTCCTTCTGCTTCTCCTTCTCCTTCTATTCCTTCTCCTTCTCCTTCTCCTTCTCCTTCTCCTTCTCCTTCTCCTCCTTCTCCTTCTCCTCCTCCTTCTTCTCCTTCTCCTTCTCCTCCTCCTTCTGTGAGCTTCATGGTTTACAACATAATCCTAATCATTCCTACTCAGAACTATACCCTGTTGAATTCAAAGGGAACATGGGGTTATTAAGGATTGCAGCCTTAGTTGGGATTTGGACCTGATCCTAGCCCAGCACTCTAACCACTACACCACACTTGATGCAGGAAATGATTTGCCGGGCTCACATAATTCCTGTTTATAAGCAGTGCTGGGGGATGCAAACAACTGAGGCACAAATGGCCCTTAAAAATAGCACCTAGCAACCAGAGTGGGAAAATGTACAGTATTTTAAAATATGCAGTTCTTTATTGCAATGAAATAATTTATCATTTACACAAATATCTCCATATTAGGCAAAAGCCTTCAAAATCAATTTGGCATATTTTGAAATACAATGCATAGGATTTAGCCTATTAATGATTTATTATTGGAGAGACAGCATATATTATATATACAATATAAGACAATTGTTTTATTGTAATAAAGAATTATGCAACGGCCCAGGAGTGACCTGGGACTAGGCAACATTGAGGAAATTCCCAGGCCACTCTGGTAACACAGGGATCTTCCCTCATACTCATAAGCATTGGTTAAAGGATTACTGGTAGCTTTTCTCACCTTCCCAGTTCAAGCTTCTGCGTGCCAAAGTAGAGGGGATGCTCGGAGCTGTTTGATCAATCTGCTGCTGCTTCTTTTAACTGAAATGTAGCTATATGAAGCTGAAAATCTGGGAGCAGTGACAGCAGACATCATAGTTACAACCCAATCCTTGAGGGTGGGCAGGGAGGATACAGGATCATTTCTTTCCCAGCATGGGAGGGAAAGCAACTAGATGTGTTTCTGTGTGTGTATCTAAACTAAAGCAGTGTGAGGGGAAAGAGTTAAGCATCTTTCTCTCCTCCACCGCCTTACTCCAATCAGATCTGCAACCCCTGTTAGATGCATTTCAGTTCAAGAAACATAAACCTCCAGGAACCTGGTCAGGCATTAGTGGGAATCTCATCCAGCTTGGCCCCCAGTTAATGGAAGACTCTACCCTACTTTGATGAGTTAAGAACCAAGGACTGTAGTTCTTCTGAATTAATGCAAAGCACAAGGCTTGGTGTTATTTTGTTTGGTAAGGCACTTCTGCTCAGTGGACCAAACCTAGCTTGCCAGGGTTGCCAACCTCTCTCAGGAGGCTGTTTCCCTCAAAGCATGCCCACCTGAGGTGGCAAAGCTTGCTGATGAAACCAAATTGTCCAGGGTTGTTAAAACAAAAATGGGTTGCAAAGAGCTCCAAGGGGACAGGTGGGTGGCCCCACCCACCCATCACAGTTGGCCTGCGAGGATAGATGCCGATAAGGATCTGGCCCACTGTAGTGTCGGACCAAAAATCCTTGGTTCTTGAGCAGGGATTTCTGGGAAAATAGAATCATGGGTATTGTGCTATGCTGTGGGAAGTTGACCGATGGATGCCCTGGCCTAATGTTATCTGTAAGTTTTTATGACCCAGCAGATCCGCTGGGGGTGTTAGGATTCACAACTGTAGCGAGTTGCTCTGATGTCCGATAAGGTCTGAGGAGGCCAGCTGGCAATTATCAAGCTGGTGGGAAATTAGGGAGGTACACTTCAAAAGACCTGCAGCTGCCTCTCATCCTTGACAGGTGAGAGTGATGACCTAGGGGCGCTGATTGGCTAACGGGATTAAGAACCTAATTCTTATTTGTGGATTCTCGGAACTCCACGTGGGATGAATGCCTTATCTGCCCCAGGCTGGGAAATGCAAGAGAGCTTAGTTACACCTGACTCAGACTGCTGTGGTGTCGAGGATCATCCAGAGAGATGGGGTCCTAAGGGAACTTAGGAGGGCGGCCTTTTGTCAACCAGCCGCCTGAAGAATTGCCAGTCTTTCGCATGCAAATGCAGCTAAGTATCAGTCCCTGCCAATTTAGGGAGAGGGAATTAGAAAAGTCTTTGAGGCTAGCCTAGTAAGAATGTTTTTGTTTTATGCATGTAACTTGTGTTGGGAATATACTTTGTGTATTTTTAGTAACTTTTGAATAAAAGGTTTAAAAGAACTTTTGTTCTAGTTTTCTGTTCATTCCTACGTTTGCTTGGCTAAATCCAGGTCTGCCGCTTGGCGCGTTACTTTAAAAGGATAATCATTTGGGGCTCTGTTTGAGCCTGGGAAGGCTGTGAGCCGGTGTGCAGGTGGAGCGGCCCCCGTGTTCTGCTCTGTGGCTTCAGCTGGGTTTCCAAACTTCCAGGGGGTGGTGGCAGCAAAAAGACCGGTCTTGACTCAGCTGGAGAGCTGAGCCAAGACAAAAGAGAGTGTTTTGTGCGCCCGGGACGCCAGCAGCGGGAAACGCTGAGGGGCGAGGGCTTGCACAAACGCTACACCCACAGAACCAAAAAAGGTTCCCCACTCCTGATCTAAGCAACACTCAATAGAGTAGACTCACCTGCTTATCAGGTTCATCCTTTACAAAGGGCATTTCTTCACCTTCCTTGGCATCCCATCTGTAAAACAGCAAGCAAAAAATGAGGATTGTCAAATGGTGATAGGACTCCCTTTTGGATAATAGCTGTTTTGCCTAATCTGGGAGCTCCGTCTCCTTGCAGAGCAGAGGGTCTTGAACACAACCCTAGACAAGAGTCCAAGTTTTCCACCAGTAACAAGCAGTCATTAAGAAGAAACGGTGAAGCATGTAACCACTGACTATCTACTAACTATGATATCAGAGGATGAGGAGTATGAGTTGGGATTAAGTCTGTGTTCCTTGTTATTGTTTCTTTAAGCAGTCCTCAAAAACCAGGGAGTGAGAGCACAGGAGGTCCGCTCTTGCTCATGCTTGCCTCTGTTTTTGGAAACTGCCTATAAACCATGTTAGCTCTTGAGGCAATCCTTCTTATAAAGATGCTCAGATTGTCCAGATTCATCACAACATTTGCACTCGCCGCATCTAAAGAGCATATTCATCTTAATTCCAAAGGTTCATCAGGGGCCATTAATCTTTCACAAGCTGGTTGTTAAAACTGTAATATAATAAAAACCATAAAATAAAATTTCTATTCCCAGACATTTGTCATTAGACTAACAGCATGTACCAGTGATTTATGGAGCTGTCTGCCACAGTTTGCGAACACCAAGAGAAGGAATGGATTCCAGAGTATCTTCTATTTCACACACAGAGAGAAAGTGACAGGTGAGTTGCTGCCTCTTTTCCTGACACAGACTCTATTAAAGTTTCTATTAAAATAGTACAAAATTTAGCAAAGCAATGTATATACAGTATATTTACAGGGAGGTTATATTCTTCAGTATGCAAGGGAAAATACAACTAATTGGAGCACTTTTTCCAGGAAAGTAGAAATCCAAGTGACTCAGTTTCCCCCAGTGCGCAGATGGAGTGATAGGGGAAAGTTCACTAGTTGAATTTCTGTCTATCATGTCGCTCCTCAAGGCACAGGAACTCTGATGATCAGGATAACTGATACATAACTTTTTTTAAAATGTTCAAAGTATTTGACATATATTATTAATAATTATTGTTGTTGTTACATGGGAAAGCAGGTCACATTATTACTGCACACACCCCATTGCAGATGGGGGTCTCAGGTTCATATGTAGTGCTTTGCTTAAAAGGACCATTAGTGATTAGGCAGCTCTAAAATCCAAGCTAGGGATTTCTTAGTTCATACCGACAAATTCAGGTTGCACAATTAAAGCTGAATTGTGCAATAAGGAAAGTGACAATAAAATGCAGTAGGAAATGTGGAATACCACTTGCTTGACACAATATTACATCGCCTCCCTGGGAATACTCACTAAATGGGCCTCTTTGAACCTTCCCACAAATGTTGTGCAACCAAATTGGGATGAATGCTCAATGGACAGCTTTGGAAGGAATCTCTGTTTCTGTGTCAGACTTTGTCACTGTCAAGGCAATTTCTCTTCACAGGGAAACCACCTCATTCTTAGCTGGGGGTGCATGCAATAATTATGTTGCATGCCACCCCAATCTCCAAGTGGTGCAATTTTCCAGGGGTTCCAGGTGCTTATCCAGGGTTCAGTTTTCTTGGAATGAGACACAGTAGAGACTGTGGTGTCTTTAGGATATGTGGTTTATTTACACATATATACAACCTGAACCTGTGATGGAGGGGCTCGCAGCATTAACACCCTAAGAGGGTCTTCCTTCTCCCATAGCCACAGCCTTGGATTCCACCAGCAAAAGGCATTGCTCTGACTCCCTGGCTTCCCAGCTTGCTGCTTCCAGCTTCCAGCTTCTAGCTCACATCATGCCACTCTCCACTCTGGCTTTTGTCTTTCTAACTAACAGCAAGTTTGTGCCGTTTGGTATCTGGCACAGAGTCACTCCCTTTGTTTCTTTAATGACCCATTACCTCACCAGGAAACTAGCCTGGCTATTCCAAGAATTTGAATCTTTGCCCAGATTTTAACACTTGCTGGATCCAGGAATTAGAAGGGCGTACAGCCCCCCTCCCCACCCACCCCCACCCCCAACTCATAACAGTTATTTCCCCTTCAGATATTTCCTAGCCATTGTGAACAGCAGCAGTTTAGAACTATCAGCCAATTTCCCAAACTATAGGGGGGAGTTGTTACTTGGCAACTTTGCTAGGACTGTTGTGAATCTCTAGCACTACTCCTGGATTCATTAAACCCCTTCTGTTTAAATCCCAATCTTACAGTACTGTATTAACACAGAACGAGGGCGTTGCTAATGCTCTTTAGAAAAAGAGATTAATGAATATGAAGCTGAGATTTTTCCTGCTCATTTGTTCCACTGGCAGCTGTTCTTTTGTACCTGTTTTCAGGTCACATGTGCATTACTCTTTTTATATGAGTTCTAGCACTGTTGGTACCCAGTCCGTGCTACGGACTTCAGTCATTAGTGTTTGCATCACCATGCCGCCACTTCAGGTGTGTCAGCAGATAGGTGGAAATTAAATACACCTCATCAGCAGAGGTTGGTGGCGGAAGCAGCGGCACTGTTGGATACTGAGCAGCACTGTTGCCACTACTCTGAACTCCTATGGGGAATTGCTATTCGTACCACTCTAGAAGGTGAGTGGGGAACTGCCTTTCTGAAATAAATGCAATTTCACCACTGCCACTGCTGGACAACACCTGCTCTTGGCGAAGCAGTGTAAGATGGGGCACTCGCAATCTTCTGCTGGAGGGCGAGCTCCACCTTGGTGTGCTTGGAGACGTTGGGTTTGCAAATGACCTGATTCTGCTGCTGAAATTACACTCTCTGAGCTGGGAATTGTGTCTCCAGCAAGGGACTGTCCCAGGAACTGGATCCCAATGACTTCAATACACTTTCATGAGAGGGGGACAGTAGTATTTTATGAATGTGGCTATAATCTTATGGTGTCACTGAAGGTGGTTGTTCAATGGGCACTGTGATCAGAGTTACCACTCTTCTCTTGTTCCCCACTGTTTACCGGTACTTTATTACCAGACTCAATGGTCACTTCTTGCCTCCCAGCCTCAGCTTCTGCCCTGATGATTGCAAGTGGAGAAGAACTGCTTTCCAAGTACTGCTATGGTGTTATCTAGTTCAGGGGTAGGCAACCTAAGGCCCGGGGGCCAGATGCGGCCCAATCGCCTTCTCAATCCAGCCTGTGGATGGTCCAGGAATCAGCGTGTTTTTCATGAGTAGAATGTGTCCTTTTATTTAAAAAGCATCTCTGGGTTATTTTTAGGGCATAGGAATTAGTTTTCCCCCCAAAATATAGTCCAGCCCCCAAACATGGTCTGAGGGATGGTGGACCAGCCCACGGCTGCAAGGTTGCTGACCCCTGATCTAGTTTATCAGGTTTCAGGGTGGGGGAGCTCAAGTCAAAGCTGATAAAAGAATAAGCCATTCATTACCCCTGATTTAACAAACCGTATCTATATTTTTTGGTTTGCCTGTGCTGGAGTGGTTGGTCTTACAGGCTTGCTTTGTTTTACCACTCCAGTGGAGCTTTAAAACACAAATGTAGCCGTATTTTCACCCTTTTCCTAAAGCATTTTTACGCTGCGAGAAATGAAAACGGCATAAAGGTAAAGGTAAAGGGACCCCTGACCATTAAGTCCAGTTGCAGACGACTCTGGGGTTGCAGTGCTCATCTCGCTTTACTGGCTGAGGGAGCTGGCGTTTGTCCACAGACAGCTTCCGGGTCATATGGCCAGCATGACTAAGCCGCTTCTGGCGAATCAGAGCAGCACATGAAAACGCTGTTTACCTTCCCATCGAGCAGTACCTATTTATCTACTTGCACTTTGATGTGCTTTTGAACTGCTAGGTTGGCAGGAGCTGGGACCGAGCAACGGGAGCTCACCTAATTACAGACAGAAGCAATGCTACATATTGGAAGAAGCAAGAGATTTGCTGTACGGGCAAGGGCTAAGTCTCAGGAACAATCTCATTTATAAAGGCAAACACCAGCAAGGAATAAAAAAACAAGTGTGATTTGTGATACACACATAAAGTTGAATAAGCAGACAATATTTAATGGGCCATAAAAGCCCAACAACAACATCTTTCTCCTGGAATAAGTTTCCCTTCTCATGCATAACAACTGCTTGCCTAATATGAGCGGCATATTCCCAATGTGGCAATACTGTGCTGCTTTGCAGTTGTGTTACTGTCCATATGTGGACCATTCTGAGACAAAAAATCATAGGAGACAAATGGCAATGTGCCAAGGGCACTTTTAAGAGCAATTCTGATGTTCTGGACTAGATTTTAATGGAATTTAGGTTAGGAGGAATCTAATCATACTTGCATGGAATTTCTGTTCATTTGCGGATTCTGTTATAGTCTCATTTTAAAAAGGCACAATTTGTGCATATGTATATTGTCGTCTTTCCCTCCCTAGTGTAATCCCCCTGATAATGCCACACTATCTTTGATGTACATCTATAGACCAAATAAACAGAAACTGCTTCTATCAATGTTGTGGTCTAATAGCTAGACAATTCCAAAAAGAGTAAGTCAAATTCTAGCGTCTTGTCTTGCCACTCCTTGACTAAGGATATGTTTGTTTGTGGGGTGGGTCGAGGGGGCCCCCGGCAGGCTTTATTTAATTATAGGTGCAGGAAGATTTTCACTGAGATCACAGTACTGTAGTGTACTGGAGAAAGAAAGTTGAACACTTTCCTACCCAGCCACAATCCTGACGGAAATTATGCAGCTAGGGGGGAAAACCTCCCATTGGCACTATTCTAGCCCCCACCCCAGATTTGGGACAGACTAACAAAGAATTACTCATGCAATTGAACTCATTTTCAGTATAGTCTGGAAAAAGAAAATATGATTTGTTACAATTATCTTCCTGGAGTCCTTGCCTTTGGGTTTTTATGTGCATTTCCTTTAGTGATACAATCTATTCTTGAAACAGTTTATTCATGATACTGCCCCCCCCCCCAGACAGGGACTGTAATTGGTAAGTTTTAAAGGGGGGGGGGAAGTGCTTGTCCATTGAAAGTCAATTTTTTGAACGGATGGCAAGAGCTCTGAGATCCTGGTTTTTACTTTTTGAAATATGGTAACCCTAAGTGTGGATAAGGCCTGAGTGGAGATGCTCATTTTGGCTGAGCAGGCCTCCCACCAGAGGCAGTGAAGTCCCATTGAAAGCTGCTCCCTTACCTTCTGGCTCTGCCTGTTAGTCTGTCCTTCCCTCTGGCTTTACTGCTCACTACTGGCAGTGTTCTGGCAGCAGACTCACTGGTGCTTCTTCTGTGCTGACCTCCACCTAAAAAAAAGTGCCATGAGCCAAGGCTAGCCTGCCTAGCACCAGGCCACAATACGCCACAGTTCTGACCTCCATGGCTAAGGTCCATGAGGACTGGAAGTGGAAGTACTACAGAATCCTTGGATGGTATCCAATGAAACAGTTACATTGCACAGCTAAAGCATTTTGCTCTAGTGTAACCTCCCCACCTTTTTCTCTCCCTGTGCACCTCTGTTCCAGGGGTTCCCCCTACTCTCTGCATCAGATTGAGGGGGGAGCATGGGATGAGGAGAAGGTCAAGAAGTTAACATTGTGCAGCTGAACGTCACTGCACTGGCCTGTTTAGTTGGATGTCACCCATGCAGTTAGCCAGGGACGAGGGGATTGCGCCGAGAAAGATTGAAGTGTCCACTTTCATGGGGTTCCAGAATTTTGGTCTGAAGGCGTGTGCCACTCAGCAAGCTTGCTGAAGCTAAGCAGGTCTGGATCTGGTCAGTGTATAGGTGGGAGATTGCCTGGCTCTTCATAGTGGGGAGAGGGGGGGCAGGCTGGCTAGAAAAGTCTAAGCAAACTTCCAAAATCCCAACAGTGGGAGTGTTTTTTGTGATCCTCCCTATCCTGATTCAGTTATTTCCTTGCTTGCTTCTTTGGTTATCCAAATACCACTCTTTCCCTGACCCCTTGTGCCATCTCTGTATGCTATTCAGCCATAAAGTCCATGGAACTTCCTGGTGCAGTCCTCTTCAACTATTCCCAGAATGCTCCCTGGTTGCAAAGCTTTGTCTCACATGTCTGGAAACTATAACCCCTGCGACATGCCCACTCCGATTGTCCTATATGGAATCATTCCCAGCCTGCCTCCTAGCATACAGCATTTTTGCTCTGCTTCTCGTCAGCTTTGTCCTTGGCTGTTAGCCAGCAGTGTGCCCTCTTTGCAAGGAAAGAACCAGTATAGGGTCGATGAATCCTGCTTTTGGGGGAGGGGGATTTCGATTTCAGTTCTCCTTTACTTCAGTGTCCCAAATATTCCCATCGAGCTGTGATGTCACAGAAAGGTGCAAGAAACAGCAGCAGCAGTATAGCAATGCAAGGAAGCATAAACCCACAGAAATATTCGCAATTAGCATCTGAAGGTCAGGGAAAGTTGCATGATATCCAGGGCCTCTACAAATGCAACATTAACTCTGGGCCTGGAGTAATGGCAAGATGGGGGCAAAATCTTCCTCTCTAGGAAATGTTTTTGTGATACTTCTGACATGGAAAAGAAAGCCAGCATTTACATTACGGCTGAACTGAACTCTACCCTGTTCCTGAGACTCACTTTTTCCTTCAGAAGGCAAGGATCGGTGCTGGGACTTCCTGGCATTTCTTCCTCCTTGAAAGGACAAAGCATGTAACAGAGCAGGATCATGTAACAACAAATTCCATCCCCCAGCAGCAGCAGCAGCAGCAGCAGAGCACAGATTGCCTAATTTGACGTAAAAACAGTTTGCACATCTAGGAAAGGGAGGATCAGGTGATTCATCAGCTAATATAAAAATCTGTACATTGGTGAAAAGGGAACCAAAAAAGCAGCTACTATAACAGCGGTGAGCAAAAAAAGTGAACATTTTTTTAAAAGAAATCTATGTGCAGGTTGAAATCTTCAATATTTATTGGAAAATTGCTTCCAAATATCTTTTGTTTTGTGAATCATCGGAACATGGAATTTGATTTCTATCTGCCTCATTTAGAGGCATTGCACATTGTCTTCAGTTACAGGTGGGTAGCCGTGTTGGTCTGCCATAGTCGAAACAAAATAGAAAATTCTTTCCAGTAGCACCTTAGAGACCAACTGAGTTTGTTCTTGGTATGAGCTTTCGTGTGCATGCACACTTCTTCAGATACCTGAAGAAGTGTCTGAAGAAGTGTGCATGCACACGAAAGCTCATACCAAGAACAAACTCAGTTGGTCTCTAAGGTGCTACTGGAAAGAATTTTCTATTTTGTTTCGACATTGTCTTCAGTCTCTTTTCTAACCCCCACCCCCAAAACAGAAACTTTCCCATTTTCACAGTAGTCCAGAGTCGATGGTTCATCATATTACAAAAGCAAACAGTGGATTTTGACCTAGTCAATTTAGGCAATTGGAGTGTCCCTTCAGGTGAATGCAGAGTTCAGGGATGGAGTTCTGGGGATCGTCTCAAGAGAATACTATGCAGCGCACACGAGAGCCCTAAGAAGCAAGCTGTGCTCTGACTTTTCCTTTATGGTGCAGAACAAAAATTATTGTTTTATTTGCACTTTAACGCTGGAGCTGTCTCATATCCCCAACCGGTACAGAAATAAAGAACTCACATGAGCAAAGAAAGAACGCAGTGCAAGAATCTTTGAGAGTTGTCCATGATTCCCCAACCCCAACCCCCATTCCAAAACACTGGACACACTGCTTAACATTGCTATTCCCACACACATGCTTTCCCCCCACCTAAAGAGACACACAGAAACAGGATTGGCTTAGCAACTGCTCCTGAAAGTTTGCACACCAGATTTAGGGGTGTCTTCAACCATCCACTTCAACGACATAAATCATCTACTGTGGGTCACACCTCAAAATGAACACATGAAAAACTGGGATGGGAGTGACAAGGGCCCAGCATCTTCTGACAGAGGCATGACTTTAAAAGGGTATGAAAGAAGTAGCCTTCAGACTTGGAGCCACATTGGGAGAGGCCTGGATATCTGAGACAAAGCAAGCGAGATATCCAAGAGTTGCATTTTTTTTTAACCTGACATCAACTTATTTATTCACTTATTGAATGTCTATTCTGTCCTTCCTCGTGAAGGAGTCTGGGGAGCGGGGGCAAACAGATCCACAATTTAAGCACAAAAAGGAAAAGAAAAGCAATTCTAGAACAGTTAAAAGCTGTCGGAAAAGCAGTTGCCGGTAAATACATGCCCAGTCCTTTGCTCACCTTTCTTGTTGTGGACACAATCCAAAGCTGGCTCTCCATCTTTAGTATCCTCAAACCTGCAAATGAAAGAAAAATCGTTCAGGTATGAAGCTAGGAGCAGAGAAGAATCTTCCAAAAAGGCTGCTCATGTTAAATTTAACACATTAACAAAGGACTGTGTGAACCTACCCCTTGTTATGAAACAGTCCTTGCTTTTGCCTGCCCTGAAAACTGCTGCCAAACAGTTTTGCCAAGTGGCTGGCTGCAAATTCTGTGTTTTTAGGTCAGTTTTAAAATACAAAATAACCAGTATCTCCCTTCAGAATCCCTTTGGACTGTGTGGAGGGCATTCACTAATAAATTAGACTGGCTTTTAGTTAAACGAATATAAATTGTGATGTCCTCCTTTACAAGGGGCCCTTTTCTTATGAACATAAGTTGCCTTCTTCTCCTTAACTTGCACATGCCCTGATGTTCATAGAATTATAGCATTGGAAGGGACCCCGATGGTCATCTAGTCCAACCCCTGCAATGCAGGAATCTCAGCTAAAACATCCATGGCATATAGCTATCCAACCTCTGCTTTAAAACCTCCAAGGAAGGAGAATCCATCTTATAATGGATCCTCTGTGGGTAGTTGACTCTGAGCCATCTATTTAGGCAGAGACATTGATATACTACCCTCTTTCTCTAGCAATCACAAGCCCCATAAAGCCCACAAAGCCCCAAGAGTAGCATGAAGCATATTACTTCCCATCAGCTTTCTAGCTCCCACTAGGATATTTTTCCTATCACTGACCTCTTTGCAGGCTACAATCTGCCTTGGCCAGCCTGGTACCCTCTAGATGTTTTGGGACTGCAATTCCCACCAGCCCCATCAAGCGCAAGCACAGGGAGGCTGATGGGGGTTGTAGTCGAAAACAGTTCTATTTTTTTTAGAAAATAGATGCCGGAACTCGCCATGAACACTTCCCTTGTTCTCTTTGAATGGCAATGGCACCCACCTGAGAGGTGCCAGAACTGAGCTCCGGTGAGTTCTGGCTGAAAAAGCCCTGGTCCGAAATGTTTGAAGTATAAGTTTGTGTCTTGGAGTTCCCTCAGGAGGGGCTAGCGGGCGGAAACCCTGGTATTGCCACAGAGTTGCTAAGAGGGCGTAGCTAACTGATATAGTGAGGGGATCTAATAAGGAGAGGCCCCGAACTGTAGACAAAGGAGAGGTTAACCCTGAAGCCCTGAGCAGAGGATATAACCGGCCACGGCCGCTGGACAGGAAAACCCCCGTTACTAAGGGATCCCCAGATTATAGATAAAAGGGGATTGAAATAACAGACGGACCTCAGAGGGACAGGTGGGGTGCATTGTAATTTGACCCAGAACACCTGATTAAAAATTCACTTAGTAACGAGGGGAGAGTCTGAAGTGGAGGTTCGTCGCATTAATTCGCCCCCCACAGGGCCCAGTGGTCAGGGATGGTGGTAATTGTAGTCCCAAAAAAGCTGGAGGGCCAAGTTTGGCCATGCCTGACCTACAGCATGCAGAGTGTGTGTTGACTGGGAGACAACTTACATGTGCTCTGATTTTTCTGTGTCCCAAGCCCGCCGCCATTCCCCCCTTGCGTTCTTGTGGCGTGCCAGTCGCTCCAGGTCAATCTGATCCCGTTCCTTCTTCCACCGCATGTATTCCGACCGCTCTCTCCCGGTCAGGGTAGAGCCCTTATCCCCTGGGCTCTTCTGGGGAGATTTTCCTCTCTCCTAATTGAAACAAAACAATATATGATTAATGTGGAAGGACTTCCTGGGCATCCTGATGATCACCGCAGCAATTATGAATCTCATAGGCTGTTTCGATCTGCTGGTCCTTTGGCTGACCATCTCACCTTCTTGCTTTATGGCCAACCCAATTTGTATATGGGTGGCTGCTTGAGGGGCTTCTCAACGACAACTCAGCGCCTTCAGCACTTGGACACAGCTATCCTAGCTTCAGAAAGGGTAGTGAAAGGAGAAGTACTGTAATGCGAAGGAGGAAGTAGGTGTCGCTAGGCTTGCACAAGTTTCACTTTTCCATCACGCTTGCCAGTCAGGAAGCTACTATTTAGGCCTAGTTTGATCAGCTCTCAAAAGTAGTGTTGCAAGCAAAGTGTTTTATTGGGGGCATATTCTGTAGCATGTTCTTGACATAATAAGAATTGCCTTAGCGGTGGATTTATTTTGCTTTATTAGTTGCTCTGGGCTGCTTTCCTAGTGTCACCACATTATTGCTGCCCAGAGGGGCTCAGCTGCAACAAAAATAAGGGCAATAAAAAAACAACAACCCAGAACATTTGTGATGTGAAAAGTTATGGGATTTCAGGCTACAGGATATACACCGATTAAAAAACGAAGCAGTCTGGCCACCCTGAAATGTTTGCAGGTACAACTAGCATTGAAACTTGGATTGTACACGGCCACTTCCAATAGCACCATAATCACGAACACAGAATGAAAACGATGTTTGGAGGGCTTTTATAAAGATTGTCGGGGGCTTTTGTGCTGCTTGACCCTGTGAAGCTGTCTTTTTTTGGAAGTCCTGCTCCAGGCGCCCTCACCTTCAGAAATAAGGTAGGTGCTGACAGGGAAGAAAGTCATCTCTGTAGTGGTGTCAAATTTACAGAAGCCCCACCCCCACCCCCACCCCGGAATCATAAGGTGCTAAGCTATAATTGGCTTTTAGGGACTAAATGAAGGCAGGTTTTTTTACACCTATGTATTGAATGGCTGAGCTGCTATTCTCTTGCGGTTCCATTTCTCGGCTCCTGCTCCAGTTTGGGAAGCTATTTTTATCTGCTGCTATTTTTGTTGTTTTGCTTACATTTGCGTGTTCAGACCCAGAAACCTCCCCCTAAAGAATTCACACATGACTCAAATATTTGGTTTGGTTTTTGGCAGAATTTAGGCCACAACTTTATTGATTACAGCAAGTGAGTAGTTTCATAGGCTCTGGTTCGACTAGCTCCCTGCCATGCAGGTAGCGCTGACCCAGGGTTCCAGCATAGGTCAGCCAAGGGTGAACACCTGGATAAGCGGAAAGCTGGAAGCACGCTATCTCCGCCACCCAAATGTCCCCCTGGACTCAGGCATGGGCACAACCCCCTCTCAGGGGTTGACCAAACCATTGAGTCCCTGGATTCCTTTAACAGAATACCCTTCACATAGGTATGGCGAGAGCATTCACCCATCCCTATCACCTGAACCAGAGCCTATCCGCAACCTTACAAGTTGTGATGATTTGCTACACGGCAGGCGAAACCCAAATGGCAACAGCCAATCAGCCAAGTGGGGGAAATTCCTGCCGTGCCCCTGTCCCAATGACAGACGGCACACGGCGGCATAGCAAGGTCAAGCGCAAAAGCCCTAAAAGTAGGGAGAGGTGGGTGGGTGTTCCGAATGCACGCACCGAAAGAGGAAGCTCTGGGACACATGCATGGGCATACATAGGTCCCTCGATCCGTTTAGACTGTGCCCCATTGGCCAGATTGAATCCAGAATCGAGGGACCTTCCAATCGGGTATTGTGGCTGACCAATCGAACCTACCCACAACACAGGGTATCAGTTTCCAGGTCTCACTGCAATACGTGCCCTCTTTAAGGGAGGACCCGATATCCCACTGTTTTGTGCTGTTTTAATTGGATTTTATTGCAAACTGAGCCTTTTGGTTATTAATATTTTAAGCCATCTCAAAGGTAAAGGTAAATGACCTCTGGATTAAGGCCAATCAAATGTGACTATGGGGTTGCAGCACTCATCTTGCTTTTCAGGCCGAAGGAGTTGGCATTTGTCTGCAGAGAGCTTTCCGGGTCATGTGGCCAGCATGACTAAACCGCTTCTGGCACAACAGAACACTGTGACGAGTGCCAGAGCGCACAGAAACACTGTTTGCCTTCCCACCACAGTGGTACCTATTTATCTACTTGCACTGGTGTGTTTTCGAACTGCAGGGTTGGCAGAAGCTGGGACAGAGTAATGGGAGCTCTCCCCACTGCACAGATTCGAACTGCCGACCTTCCAATTAGCAAGCCCCAAAGGCTCAGTGGTTCAGACCACAGCACCACTTGTGTCCTGCCCCATCAAAGACTGTATAGTCAAAAGGCAGTATAATTATGCTTTAAAAAACAGGTAAAAATACTACTTAGCTTATTATTTATATATATATTTATTTAAAGTATTTATATACCAGAATTCATGGAGATATTACAGTGGTTTAAAAAACTAAAAAAACAAAACAAAAAAACCCTAAAATAATCAAACAACTAAAATGCAACAAAGTAACAAAAAAAGCACAGCAGAACATTAAAAGGGAAGAATAAAATACTAATTATAAATGGCCAACCTAAAAGAAAAGCAATGTATTGACCTGCCCTCTTTCCTCTTTCTCAAGAAGATCAAACCTATCCATTCTCAAGGAAATCGGCCCTGAGTGCTCACTAGAAGGACAGATCCTGAAGTTGAGGCTCCAGTACTTTGGCCACCTCAAGAGAAGAGAAGACTCCCTGGAAAAGACCCTGATGTTGGGAAAGATGGAGGGCACAAGGAGAAGGGGACGACAGAGGATGAGATGGTTGGACAGTGTTCTCGAAGCTACTAACATGAGTTTGGCCAAACTGCGGGAGGCAGTGAAGGATAGGCGTGCCTGACGTGCTCTGGTCCATGGGGTCACGAAGAGTCGGACATGACTGAACGACTGAACAACAACAACTTTCTTCTTTATATTGTTATGAGTTTGTGGGTGCCGGAATCCTTTAACCCCTTAATCCAGCAAGTGCTAAAATACAAAACAGGCTAGCTTCCTCATGAGGTGATTACCTGGGGGATGGGCCATTAAGAGAACAAAGGAAAGGGGGCTCTGTGCCAGACAGCAAATGGGTGGGGCCCCTCCTTCAGCTCTTCGATAGTTCGAAAGACAAAGCCTGAGTCAACCCCTCCATCATAGGCTCAGGTTGTATATTATGTGTAAATAAGCCATATAACCTAAAGACAGCACAGTCTCTGCTGTGCCTCATTCCAAAGGAAACACAAACCCTGGGTAAGCACCTGGAACCCCTGGAAACTTGTATCATTTGGAGATTGTGGCTAGGAATAAATTGTTGCACATCACCCCAATCAAAATCCCCTGCTTGAGTAATGTGAGGGTCTTGGGTACCTAAAATGCTCTTTATTTCCTATATCCCACTGAGCTGCAGAATGTCAAGGGATGCTCTGCAATGGAGGCATCTAGGTGCCAATGTTTGGGGACCCTAAAGAACAAAGGAACTATCTCCTCTGTGTGGGCTTCCAAACGACCCATGCACACGTTTGTGTTGATGCTCTTCCAAGAAGCACTCCAGGATTCAACACTTGACAAAATGCTTTGTCAGAACAGATAATTCTGCACAGGCACCTAATGCCGATTAACGAACAGTTGACACCACACACTCCTGAGGTGGCAAATGGGTGGCTCAGCTCATTGTTCACAAGATTTGTTAAAACAGATGCTCACTACCTGAGCTGGAGCAGTAAACAGTGCCCTCCTCAAATCAAGGGGCCTGGTACCCAAGGCTGAATAGGTTATTTTGGACCTTGAGGCAAACAAAACAAAACAAAACAAAACAAAACAAAACAAAACAAAACACAAAAGCTTCTCTCCTTCTCTCTTGCAGGAAAAATACAATAATGTAAACTAAATAACAAACAGCTGACTGCCTTTTCATGACCCAAATCAGCTGCCTGGGACAGCCACTTATACC
The DNA here is from genome assembly GCF_009819535.1 of Lacerta agilis. NCBI lineage: Eukaryota > Metazoa > Chordata > Lepidosauria > Squamata > Lacertidae > Lacerta > Lacerta agilis. The sequence goes on from NC_046312.1 coordinate 40,293,084, forward strand.
TAAAGAAAAGGACAGTCCTATTGTTAGACAGGCCACTATATGTATTTCACACCGCAGATGGGATTGTGAGATTGAGGGTGAGTGGCTCAACTCTGGCCGCCTAGTGAGATGACACCTGAGACTGGGCCTTCCTAGTTAACACCTCATGAACGAGCCACTATGCCACACTATAGAGCAGCCTTCGTCAACTGGTGCCCTCCAGATATTTTGGACTACAACTCCCATCAGCCCCAGCCAGCATTGCCATGTTGATGTGGGCTGAAGGGGATTGTGGTCCAACATATCTGGCGGGCACTATGTTGGGGAAAAGTGCTATAGTGCTGCACTAAGTATAAATGTTTGTACCTGTATAGTTGGTCCCAGAAGGACAGGGAGCTCAGAGCATGCTGGATAATGAGCCTCCAGTATACAAGTCAGAACAATGTACTTTGAGCAGGAAATTTGTTTGCTTTGCGCTGCCTGAGGCCTCATGATTTATTGTTCCATTCGGGGTTGTAGCAGCTGAATGCTGGTCTTGCTCGAATGCTTGAGACCTTAACTAAAAGTGGCTGCTCAGAACAAGAAGGAATGAATTTGAAAGAAAAGCCATCAACGCAGCAAGAGTTTAGTGTACCTCACCAGATGTGGGAGCCAACCAGCAGCTCTCTGAACTGAAGGGAGGACCCAGAGCATATTGCTGAATATACACGTCCTGTGACATTCATTGTCTGTGGATAAATCAATATTCCATATTTCTCACCTTCAAAGGCGGCCACACGCACACACGCACACCCTGAACAAGAATTAACATCCTTGGCATTTCATTGTAGATCAAAATAGAAGTGAGGAAAATTAGAGACTGGGGAACCTGTTGCCAAGGAGACACACCTATGTGGGTGGGCAAAGGAGAGAAAGAACAGCAACACTTTACTTCTCTACCCAAAGGGAATTTAGGGGCCTGACAAGCCCATCCCACATGTGGGTGGAGAAGCAAGAAGTTAGGATCTCTACTGTGAGCAATAGAAAAGCACCTCAGAGGCTCAGGACACCCTCCAGCCACTTCCATTTCTGGCCTCCTCAAAAATTGCTTCCCATGACCATACCTGCTGCGCCTCACCTGCTTGGGAGGAGGAAATGAGAAATAAGGGATATATTTCTATATCAGAGAGCCTGCTGGAGCACTGGAATAGCATGTGAATGAAATCTATGAATGGGGGGGGGGGCGGGATCCAGGAAATCTGGGAGATTACTGTGCAGGTGCATTGGAACGAAACCTGGCAAATCGATCAGCAAGAATCCCAGCTGGTGTCCACTATTTGTTGACTTATGAGCTCAAGTGAGAGACTCTGGATTTAGACAGAATACATTTATTTTTAATAGCTCAAAAAAGAGTGATAGATCCCCAAATATCGACACCCCCTCAGTCTAAAAGAGGGGTCAGAAGGGATGATGAACTGCTTTGTAGAATATAGCCAACTCTAACTGAAAGTGTGGCTTGAAGTGGGAGGGGGAGGCAGCTCATGTTTACAGATTTGCCTGCTGAATCACGTATCTTCTGGGCAATATGAGATGTAAGGAGCAACCCAGCTTTTCCAAGGATGACTTGGAATATAAATTAAGGAAGTGAGCAGCAGATATTCACTGTCAGCAGCCAGCTCAGGGCAAGGGCAGAGAGCTGTTTACCATGCTGACCAGGACCTCAGCTCAGCTTGGCCACAGCTGTGCTTCCTGGGCCATAAGGGAGTGACACAGATCCGATCAGCTCACCGTGCTCCCTGGGCTGCAGCTGGAGCTCAGGCTAATGAATCACTTCACCGGGAAAGGGAGGCTTATTCAATTTGTGCTCCGTTAATTACGAGCATTCGTCGGCTCAAGGGAGCCAAGGCTTCCTTCTGGGTCTGCGCTGAACAGTGAGCAGGGCCAAATCTATCGCAAAAAAAGAGTCACCCCCTTGTGTTCTGACTGAGAGTGACGTGTTTTTCGTTGTTAACGCCGGCAGCTAGCAGCCTCTCCCAAAGAGCTTACTACAGCTGCAAGAATGAATTGTGTGTGACAGGTCTTAGTCATATGGCTTGATGGAGCAGTGAAAGAATTTGCATGGTGGTGCAAGGATGGCGCAGGAACAGAACAGGCGTTGCATGCCCAGCCTGAGCATTCTCCTGCCACAAACCTTTTCAACCTCAAGCAAAGCAACCATGGCTTCATTTTGCACTCCAAGTAAAGCACGTCCCTCCCGCCACCTTGGCTGCAGTCCTTGTCAAATTAAAGCAGTGGACTTGGCAAACAAGTCCCCCCCCCCCATTCCTTTGCTGTTTGATTATAGGTTGTTCTTATATTCAACTAATAAAATATTCAACAACAACAAAAGAAAAAGGGGGAAAAAGGAAATGTAATATTGAGGTGAGGATGGCTAAAGCTGTGCTGTGCTTCTGGCACCCTCTGGTGGTCTGTGTGCTGAACAGCACTGTGATGGCATTCCACAAAACGGCATTACAGTACACAAAACGGCATTACAGTACTTAGCATTGCACCATACTGGAAACAGATTGGCTGGACCAAGCCTGCTTGCTTTCCTCCCACTTTAGAGTCTGACACATCTCTGTTTACAGTGAGGTCACGTGTCTTGTGCCCACAAGTGTGAGATAAACATAGTGGCAAGCAAAACTGCCTTATTCACTGATGGGGAAGAAGTCTTTCTAAAGACCTTAAGCAGAATTCCCTGTAGTTCCCCCTACATTCACTGCTGTCATTGACCATGCAGTACTGGTGGTACTGTAATACTGCAGCCAACGCATGAGCGCTAGGGCCATCTCCGGATGCTCTCTGTAGCAAATCAGGGCACAAAGCCAACTTATTTAAGTAGTTCAGCTGTGCTTGTTGTAGCTGGGGTTTTGCTAGCCACTGTCAGGGCTGGCCTAAGGCATTTTGGCACCTGAGGCAAACCACAAAATGTTGTGGTTTTTTTTTAGCAAACCAACAATAAAGGCAAGTCCACTGCCTCCCAAGGTAGTCTGTTCTACTGTCAAACCACTCTTACTGTCAGAAAGTTCTTCCTTAGGTTTAGTCAGAATCTTCTTGTGCATTCAGTCAGAACTAACTTGTGAATCGGTGTTTTATGTTGTCAACATCCAGCCACTGATGGTTAGTGAATTAAGCCAGCCAACCCTGCTCCATTCACGGAAATCATCATTAAAGACAGCTCTCACCTTTCTGACAAGCACATTCTCTGAATGCTTGTCACCCTCTGACCACCTCCTCTCCACCGTTCTCTTTTCATCCACCTACAAGGACACAAAAGGGAATATTTATTCAGGAGCAAAGAAGCATCAGCACAAGCTAAGAAGATCAGATTCTCCTGCCAGGATTTTTTCTTTATTTTTTCTTTATTTTTTAAGGACAGACAATACAGAAGAAACCAAGGATTGTCAGGTCCAGACAATGGAACAGAGGAAAAGATTGGGAAACAAGATGTGGAAGAAGGACAAGAGCAAAATTCTTACCAAATCCTTTCTATTCCAAACTGCTGCCAGAAAGGAAAAGCAGATCTGTAGTTAAAAGGCTTGTCTTTACCATCAATATGAGCACTTCCAACCAAAACTAGCACACACAAATAGCATCTGAACATTTCTCTAGTTAGTTAGTTAGTTAGTTAGTTAGTTAGTTAGTTAATCCTTGCTATTTCTATAGCACTTTTGATCTGAAAAGTGCTTTACAAATTCTGGGCATGATTCAGCTAGAGCTAAACACTCTGAAGCCATCTGGTTGTCCATGGGAATGATTTAAGCAAAATCTTCATTCTCAGTGGGACTGCAAGGTGCTTAACTTTTGCTAGATCATTCTCAGTTATCGTGCAGGCCCTCACCACAATCTTGTGATGCAGGTTGTTGTTCTCATTTCATAGAGGGAAAATATCACATTGGTTGTGGGTTGGCCCCAAAGATACCCTTTTGCATGCAGAAAGCACCTTCCACTCACAGAAGGGCTGTTTGATGCATTGTGATAAATCAACATAAACAAGAAAAGAAGCGCTTCTGCTTGTACACAAGTTTGCAAAAACTCTTGACAAAGGACCTCTCCAGACTGCATGTAATATTGCAGGTGTATTTTGAAACATGTTCTTGACCCAGTAATAGTGCATTGGTGGTAAATTTAATTTTGCTTTATTAATCGTTCTTTGATTCTTCTCCAATGCTTCTACATTATTACTATCTCGAGGGAGTCTAACACAACAAAAGCAAGACAATAAAAAAAAACCCAGAGCATTAGTGGCATGAAAAGTTTCAGGATTTTAGCAGGACCTTACATGCTGTTTAGAAGCAGTATGACTGCCTCAAAACTTCTTCAGGGCAAATAGTATTGAGAGGAATCTCCCATGACCACCCCAATCATGAGCACAAATGAATATGCAGTAATAGGGACATTCCGCTTTCCTTTAACATCAGTGATCGCTGGGGAAGACTGCAGGCTTGCCTGCAGATTGGCCAATGGTAGACAAGCATGAATCTGGGGATTCTCCAGGGGGAGGGTCCAGCCAGCCAATGGACGTCGTTTGGGCCTGCCCCTAAGGGAATAAATTGTGGCCAGGCCAGCATTCCTCCACAATCTTTTCATCGGATCTCCCATATCAGTCACCATTATTCAGGGCTGGGCAGGAATTTTTCCACTTGGCCAATTGGCATTGGCTACCGGTACTTGGTTTTCATCTACCTCATAGTAATTGTCACAACTTTGTGAGGTTAGGCATTGGGTAAGCCTTAGTCTGGTCTGGAGGTGATGTAGCCTCTGCCTGCCCCTCCGTGGTTAAGGGTATTCTGTTAAGGGGATCCATGAAGAGTTGCTTCTGCCCAATGCCCAGATGGGGGCCAAGGCCATAGAACTCCTCCAGAGGGGACCCCCGGGGGGTACCCCTATTTGATGTAGGTCATAGGGCCTCCTCCATGTTGTGATTTACCCTTAGATACACTCACAGCAGGTGGGCTGGATTTAAAGAAATGGCGTCACCCAATGCCAAACCTTTTGCATCTGTAACCAATAAAGTTGTGGCCTATTTGAACTCAAAATCTATTTGCTGCTGTCTTGTATGGTTGCTCATTACATAGGGAGCAACTGCATTGCGGGGTCTTGGCATGCAGCTGGAGGACATCTGGAGTGGAAGCATCAGAATTGCCACAGAGACAGAAAGATGAAACTTTGGCAAGTGACTATTGTTCAGTGGCAGAACACATCCTATCATTTTGAAGGCCCCACAACAGGTGATGGGAAAGCCCTCTCTGTTTGAGACCTGGAGAGTCACTGCTAATCAGAGTTGACAGTACTAGGCTAAATAGGCAAATAGCCTGACCCTCATATACGGCAGCTTGCTATATTCCTAGCTGCAGTTGGCTGAAGCAGAGGTACAGCTGTAGCTTCATTAGGAGCTCGGTCGTGTGAGGTTAGCACTTGTGTTGTCTGCTTGCAAGCAATATCTCTGCTTGCTTATTTGTAAACAAAGAGATATTACCAAGGCACCATAAATCTCTGGTACATTCTCAGCCAAAGGAAATGACTCAGAAATGCTATTCCTGGGACTTACCACCACTCAGGGAAAGTGAGGAGTATATAACAATGCTTGGAATTTATCGTGCTACACTCACTCCACTTCCCAGAGCAATGAGAAGTTCCAGGAAAGCAATGCTTGATCAGATTTAGTTTCTCTTGGAAAGCAGTCACTGGAGACTTATTGGAGTTTTGTAATATTTACATTATTAATCAGAGAACAGCAGTTCATCTGAACTAATATGAGGAGGAACCCACAATACATATCTCTCTGCTGGCAGCCAGTTTCAAAGCCCAGCATCATGTATACACATAATCCACTTGATTTATCCAAGTTCCCCAATAGCCACTGAGCAACAATAAAGGCTTTTAGCAAATGGCACCATTTGTAAATCAGTAACTTCATGTTACTCATGGCGAAGTTACCAACATGAGTCTGACCAAACTGCGGGAGGCAGTGGAAGACAGGAGTGCCTGGCGTGCTCTGGTCCATGGGGTCATGAAGAGTCGGACACGACTAAACAACAACAGCAACAACTTCATGTTCCACTAGGGTTGGAGTTCACATCAGCAGATATTATCCTGCTATGTAGTCCAAAAGGCACCCCACATCCCAGTATGCAAGAGGGAAGGAGTCTTGGAGGAATCTTGAAGCTTTGTTGTTGTTGTTCAGTCGTTCAGTCGTGTCCGACTCTTCGTGACCCCATGGACCAGAGCACGCCAGGCACGCCTATCCTTCACTGCCTCTCGCAGTTTGGCCAAACTCATGTTAGTAGCTTCGAGAACACTGTCCAACCATCTCATCCTCTGTCGTCCCCTTCTCCTTGTGCCCTCCATCTTTCCCAACATCAGGGTCTTTTCTAGGGATTCTTCTCTTCTCATGAGGTGGCCAAAGTACTGGAGCCTCAACTTCAGGATCTGTCCTTCTAGTGAGTACTCAGGGCTGATTTCTTTGAGAATGGATAGGTTTGATCTTCTTGCAGTCCATGGGACTCTCAAGAGTCTCCTCCAGCACCATAATTCAAAAGCATCAATTCTACGGCGATCAGCCTTCTTTATGGTCCAGCTCTCACTTCCGTACATTACTACTGGGAAAACCATAGCTTTAACTATACGGACCTTTGTCGGCAAGGTGATGTCTTTGCTTTTTAAGATGCTGTCTAGGTTTGTCATTGCTTTTCTCCCAAGAAGCAGGCGTCTTCTAATTTCGTGACTGCTGTCACCATCTGCAGTGATCATAGAACCCAAGAAAGTGAAATCTCTCACTGCCTCCATTTCTTCCCCTTCTATTTGCCAGGAGGTGATGGGACCAGTGGCCATGATCTTAGTTTTTTTGATGTTGAGCTTCAGACCATATTTTGCGCTCTCTTCTTTCACCCTCATTAAATGGTTTTTCAATTCTTCCTCACTTTCTGCCATCAAGGTAGTATCATCAGCATATCTGAGGTTGTTGATATTTTTTCCGGCAATCTTAATTCCGGTTGGGGATTCATCCAGTCCAGCCTTTCGCATGATGTATTCTGCATATAAGTTAAATAAGCAGGGAGACAATATACAGCCTTGTCGTACTCCTTTCCCAATTTTGAACCAATCAGTTGTTCCATATCCAGTTCTAACTGTAGCTTCTTGTCCCACATAGAGATTTCTCAGGAGGCAAATGAGGTGATCCGGCACTCCCATTTCTTTAAGAACTTGCCATAGTTTGCTGTGGTCGACACAGTCAAATGCTTTTGCATAATCAATGAAGCAGAAGTAGATGTTTTTCTGGAACTCTCTGGCTTTCTCCATAATCCAGCGCATGTTTGCAATTTGGTCTCTGGTTCCTCTGCCCCTTCGAAATCCAGCTTGCACTTCTGGGAGTTCTCGGTCCACATACTGCTTAAGCCTGCCTTGTAGAATTTTAAGCATAACCTTGCTAGCGTGTGAAATGAGTGCAATTGTGCGGTAGTTGGAGCATTCTTTGACACTGCCCTTCTTTGGGATTGGGATGTAGACTGATCTTCTCCAATCCTCTGGCCACTGCTGAGTTTTCCAAACTTGCTGGCATATTGAGTGCAGCACCTTAACAGCATCCTCTTTTAAAATTTTAAATAGTTCAGCTGGAATATCATCACTTCCACTGGCCTTGTTGTTAGCAAGGCTTTCTAAGGCCCATTTGACTTCACTCTCCAGGATGTCTGGCTCAAGGTCAGCAACCACATTGCCTGGGGGGTATGAGACCTCCATATCTTTCTGGTATAATTCCTCTGTGTATTCTTGCCACCTCTTCTTGATGTCTTCTGCTTCTGTTAGGTCCTTTCCCCTTTTGTCCTTAATTGTGGTAATCTTTGTACGAAATGTTCCTTTCATATCTCCAATTTTCTTGAATAAATCACTGGTTTTTCCCATTCTGTTATTTTCCTCTATTTCTTTGCATTGCTCGTTTAGAAAGGCCCTCTTGTCTCTCCTTGCTATTCTTTGGAAATCTGCATTCAATTTCCTGTATCTTTCACGATCTCCTTCGCATTTTGCTTGTCTTCTCTCCCCCGCTATTTGTAAGGCCTCATTGGACAGCCACTTTGCTTTCTTGCATTTCTTTTTCATTGGGATGGTTTTCGTTGCTGTCTCCTGTATAATGTTACGAGCCTCCACCCACAGTTCTTCAGGTACTCTATCCACCAAATCTAAATCCTTGAACCTGTTCTTCACTTCAACTGTGTATTCATAAGGAATTTGATTTAGATTGAATCTTACTGGCCCAGTGGTTTTTCCTATTTTCTTCAGTTTAAGCTGGAATTTTGCTATAAGAAGCTGATGATCTGAGCCACAGTCAGCTCCAGGTCTTGTTTTTGCTGAGTGTATAGAGCTTCTCCATCTTTGGCTGCAGAGAATATAATCAATCTGATTTCGATGTTGCCCATCTGGTGATGTCCATGTGTAGAGTCGTCTCTTGTGTTGTTGGAAAAGAGTGTTTGTGATGACCAGCTTGTTCTCTTGACAGAACTCTATTAGCCTTTGCCCTGCTTCATTTTGATCTCCAAGACCAAACTTGCCAGTTGTTCCTTTTATCTCTTGACTCCCTACTTTAGCATTCTAATCCCCTATAATGAGAAGAACATCCTTCTTTGGTGTCATTTCTATAAGGTGTTGTAAGTCTTCATAGAATTGATCAATTTCGGTTTCTTCAGCACTGGTAGTTGGTGCATAAACTTGGATTACTGTGATGTTAAAAGGACTGCCTTGGATTCGTATCGAGATCATTCTATCATTTTTGAAGTTGCATCCCAGTACAGCTTTCGCCACTCTTTTGTTGACTATGAGGGCCACTCCATTTCTTTTACGGGATTCCTGCCCACAGTAGTAGATATGATAGTCATCCGAACTGAATTCGCCCATTCCTGTCCATTTTAGTTCACTGATGCCTAGGATGTCAATGTTTATTCTTGCCATCTCATTTTTTACCACATCCAGCTTACCAAGGTTCATGGTTCTTACATTCCAGGTTCCTATGCAATACTTTTCTTTACAGCATTGGACTTTCCTTTCGCTTCCAGGCATATCCGCAACTGAGCGTCCTTTCGGCTTTGGCCCAGCTGCTTCATCAGCTCTGGATCTACTTGTACTTGTCCTCCGCTCTTCCCCAGTAGCAAGTTGGACGCCTTCCGACCTGAGGGGCTCATCTTCCAGCGTCATATCTTTTATATGCCTGTTGTCTTTGTCCATGGAGTTTTCTTGGCAGGGATACTGGAGCGGCTTGCCAGTTCCTTCTCCAGGTGGATCACGTTTGGTCCAAACTCTCCGCTATGACCTGTCCATCTTGACCTGTCCATAGCTTGCCTGAGTAATTCAAGCCCCTTCGCCACGACAAGGCAGTGATCCATGAAGGGGTCTTGAAGCTTACAGAAGTGCAAAAATATTCTGGGGGTGGAAATCCCTAAAGAGTGAGGCCCTCATAACAGTCCATTGAGAATCATGGCTGGCTCTTGGAGGGGGCAGAAAACTGGGGGCAGGGGTGAAATGGGGTAGCTGAAACCCTGAACAGAGGCTTCCGTACTGCAAGATTTTCATGATCAGCCTCATCTATTTATTTTTATGACACTTTCCCACAAAACTGTGCCCCAAGTGGCTCGCAACACATCAAGTGAATAATTAAATTATTATTATTATTATTATTATTATTATTATTATTATTATTATTATTCCCTACCCATCTGGGTGGGTTTCCCCAGTCACTCTGGGTGGCTTCCAACAAAACATTAAAATACAATAATTTATCAGATATTAAAAGCTTCCCTAAACAGGGCTGCCTTCAGATGTTTTCTAAAAGTCGGATATTTGTTAATTTCTTTGACATCTGATATAGAACAATATATAACAAACACACAATGAGAAATAATACCATCACTAAATAAATGCACCAAAAAAAATCTGTACAAGTTTGTTTGAAACAATGTGAACAAAGCAACCTAATCTGACAGCTTGAAACTAAACAGGGGGGAGAGAATAATGCCCAACACAGAAATAAAAAGTAGTATGCAAAACTTCCACATGCTCCAGATGCATCTATCTCTCATAGTTTGGATCCAAGACTCAACTTCAAACATCCAGGGAACCCACCCCAGCTCTCTCCTGGGGTAGTGGAGAGGGGCCTTCAGGACACTATTATCTTCCAGGACAACATAGAGGCCAACAACTCTATACAGACTGAGGCCAAAAGCTTTCATTCCACGTTCTCCCACCAATCAACATGCATTCATGCAGACTGGGGGTTGTAAACAAACTTCTAGGGGTTTGTACTACCCTTGTGGCAATTTCTGACATGGTGATTTTTATAGCCCTTTCTCCAGTGCTTTTTTCTGGGGGGATGCAGGGGGATGCATACCCCTAAACATTTTTGTGAATCTTTGTACTTTTGTCCATTTACTGTATTTATTTTTCCTGATTTGAACCAAAAAATGGTGATTTTCTTGAGTCAAAATGAGAGTACCCCTAAACATTTTTTTAAAAAGAAAAAAGCACTGCCTTTCTCCAAATCAAAGATATGGATAACAGGGAGAAATGTATGTTTCAAGGAGCATGTTTTATAAAGAAAATAAATAGTTTCAGCTTAGAAATGATACTATGTTCTAAAAGAAACCAGCCATCAAATCTCTTTCTTAGTCTTGCAAGTCAGGAACAGAATTTTTGGATTTTTTTTTGGTTTAGGTCCCAATTGCTAACAATTTAAATAAGCACCAATTGTAGGCACATTAATAGTCTGTTTGAACAGCTCCAGGCACTTTATAAATGTTTGTGTTGTCACAACTGAGCAACAGGCAGATTATCCAAAATGAAGAATATCCTGATGTCTGGGATGGACAGTTTCCATGAAAATTCAGCTCTCCTTATTTCCACTCTCCTGAATGGGAGAAAGACTGGTACTAGCATGAATCCTGCTCTCTCTTCTGACAGCCGGCTTCCTAACAGCAGCCAGACATGCTTTGCGTACAGCACACAGGGCTGCTTTGTCTCCTGCCTAGCTGGTGCAGCTGCCTACCAATTCATGCAGAATCCTGTCAACCTCTAGGTCTTCTGCTGCCAAAAAGCTCTCACTACTGGTATTTATTACTTTGGTTGGTCTGAGTTTCGTAACCATACATGGCAGCTGCAGGAACAATTGCCTGACTTTGCAACAGCTGTGCAGGGTGGAAACAGGCAGCCCCATTAGGAGTGATAGAATCAGACAATCATAGAATTGTAGAGTTGGAAGGGGTTCCTGAGGGTCATCTAGTCCAACCTGCGGCAATGCAGGAATCTCGGCTAAAGTATCTATGACACATGGCCATCCAACCTCTGCTTAACAACCTCCAAGGAAGGTTAACAACCTCCAACCACCACTTTCTGAAGGAGTGAATAGCAAAAGCGCACTCAAGATCTCCAAATCGTCATCCATCCCTACCTGAATCCTACCTTCTTCTTCTTTTTTAACATAACTTTTTATTGGGTTTTATAAACAAGGATCATAAATGATACAAATTAATAGACCAAGTCTTCACGTCATTTGTATATCACAAAAACAGAATAATATATCTGCAGCAATGTCTGCAACATATGGTTCATTATTAGTGGTCAATGTATATGTTATTGGTTTGTGAATTGGTTTAAAAAATAACAAAAACAAAGGGGAAACAGGATGGAACAGAGTTAACAGATAACATTCAACACTGTATAGTGCATGGCCAAACATCACAAAATTGACCCAGACTGGCTGTGCAGATGGGACACACCAATGCAAGATGAGCTGACACTACGGTAAGTACATCATCATGCACACAGGAGAGCAAGTATGAACTCCAGTTAAAAGTACCATGGTTGGAGTGTTTTCAGACAGGGATTTAATGCTGTAAACAGATCTTTGAGGTATCAGAAAAGGGACATTGCCAACAGTTTCAAATTTTTCCCAGAAAGGGAAAATCCAAAGAAAATGTGGGGGTGGGAGATATGGGCTTGCATTTTGTTAAGAACAACATTGTGCAGATGCTACAAAAAAAAACAAACCACAACCCTGCATGCATGAGAAGCATTCATCCCACAATTCATCCCATCTGGAAGCATCCTGAGTGATAGAAAGTGACTGGTTGGGTTTAAACACACACACAACTATACGGCAACAGTTGTAGGAAAAAAGAGGATAAAGCCCGTTTGTCTTCCCCATCCTGGTTTATTTATTTTATTTAAATGGGGTTTTGTACATTTTGTTCACGTTCAGGGAGGCCCATGACAGAAATTTGCATAAAATTTGCATATGCTGATTTATGGATGCAGATGTAAATATAGCCCAACTTTCAGAGGCAAAGCAGCACTTTATAAGCAAAGAGTTGTGTGTGTGTGTGTTTTAAAGTTTCCCAAAAATGGAAGTCCCCTCTTCATCTTAGAATTACCCCCACCAGTGGGGGCTCTAGAACAGTTTGGGGAACATAGTAAGCTGTCTTCTACTGAGTCAGACCATTGCTCCATCTAGCTCAGTATTGTCTACTGCAGCCTTTCTCAACCTTGGGTCCCCAGATATTGTGGGACTACAACTCCCATCCTCCTTGACCACTGGTCCTGCTAGCTAGGGATGGTGGGAGTTGTAGTCCCACAACATCTGGGCACATGAGATTGAGAAAACGCTGGTGTGTTGATTTGTCTCTAGCTTTTCAGTTGGGTATCCCGGTCCTGCCTGAAGATGCAGGGTTTGAACTTAACACCATCTATGTGCAAAGCAAATGCCCTGCCACTGAGCTACAGCCACTTCCCAGGGGATTTGAAGGAAAGAATTTACATCCAGTTTATCTAAGTTTCCCTGCAAGGGTCCACCCCTGCAATCCTGTTATTTCAGTAAATACAAGATGGCGAAATTCCTCCTTCAATTTCTCTGTAGCGGTAAAGACCAACGAGCAAAGCTGGTTGGTTACCCTATTCTAGATATCATGTAATATCCTCCCAAACATGACAGACAGCTGTCGGGCATGATTTAATTCTGGATATGTTCACAGAAAAGATGAATGACTGTGGAAAGTAAAGCTCATCCCATGGAGAAATACAGCACCATGCTTCCTGCCCTGTGCCTAGTGAAATAATATTGGGCTGATTCAAGGCTCCTGATATAAAAGTATTACTGAGCTGATTTTGCAACATCTGAAAGTGGCAGCTTTTGAAAGCTACATGAGAGTACAGAGTCAGTAGTTCTCCTGAGCTTTAAACATGAAGAGAAGAGTAAAATACAAAGAAGACAATTCCCTGGAGCAGTTCAAAGAAACAGAGGATGCTGAGAAGGCAAGTCTGAGCTTGAATGAACAACCTTTATTCCTGCTAATTGCTTGGGGCCTTTTTTTAGTTGAACATCAAACTCTCACAGAGACAGGCACAGTAATAACAAGGCAGAAACCCCATTTCAGTCGCATCTAACATTCCTCTTTTCTGTCTATGTCTCAAAAGAGCACATTTCACCAAAGATAGTTTACGTTACATGCTTGTCCATTTTATTGCAGAATTTGTCTACCGTATTTTTTTACAGCAGAAATACATGAAAACACCCATGAAGTGCAATAGAATTTGCAATAGAATACGCACACAAATGCTGTGATTTAAGGGGAGGAATTGTTCCCCATCTCTATCCAGCACTGAAGGTTGCCAACTTTTTATCTGTTTCTCCTCCTGTGCCTTTAACAGCAGAGTGATCTGGAGATATATGGAACTGGTAACATAGCAGGAAGGAGAGAGTAGGAATAAATGGATAGTTGGATAAATGGAGAGGTGCAGAAAGTGAAGGATCAGTATTGGGACCTGTGTTTTTAACTTGTTCATAAACAATATCGAGTTAGGGGTGAGCAGTGAGGTGGCCAGGTTTGCTGATTATACAAAATAGTTCAGGGTCATTAAAACAAAAAGAGATGGTGAAGAGTTCTCCTGCCTCCAGTTGTGAGACTGGAAGTGAAGAGGAAGAAGAGGCTGAGAAAGCCAGTCACTTGTTTACATCCAGGATGGGGAACAGGATTCAGTAGGCTGCTGCTGTTGTTGTTTAGTCATTTAGTTGTGTCCGACTCTTCGTGACCCCATGGACCAGAGCACGCCAGGCACGCCTATCCTTCACTGCCTCCTGCAGTTTGGTCAAACTCATGTTGGTAGCTTCGAGAACACTGTCCAACCATCTCATCCTCTGTCGTCCCCTTCTCCTTGTGCCCTCAATCTTTCCCAACATCAGGGTTTTTTCCAGGGAGTCTTCTAATGAGGTGGCCAAACTATTGGAGCCTCAGCTTCAGGATCTGTCCTTCCAGTGAGCACTCAGGGCTGATTTCCTTAAGAATGGATAGGATTGATCTTCTTGCAGTCCATGGGACTCTCAAGTGTCTCCTCCAGCACCATAATTCAAAAGCATCAATTCTTTGGTGATCAGCCTTCTTTATGGTCCAGCTCTCACTTCCATACATCACTACTGAGAAAACCATAGCTTTAACTATACGGACCTTTGTCGGCAAGGTGATGTCTTTGCTTTTTAAGATACTGTCTAGGTTTGTCATTGCTTTTTCCCCAAGAAGCAGGTGTCTTTTAATTTCATGACTGCTGTCACCATCTGCAGTGATCATGGAACCCAAGCAAGTAAAATCTCTCACTGCCTCCATTTCTTCCCCTTCTATTTACCAGGAGGTGATGGGACCAGTGACCATGATCTTAGTTTTTTTGATGCTGAGCTTCAGACCATATTTTGCGCTCTCCTCTTTCACCCTCATTAAAAGGTTCCTTAATTCCTCCTCACTTTCTGCCATCAAGATTGTATCATCAGCATATCTGAGGTTGTTGATATTTCTTCCGGCAATCTTAATTCCGGCTTGGGATTCATCCAGTCCAGCCTTTTGCATGATGAAAGGCTGGACAGTAGGCTGCTACCATGGGCAATAAAGCCAAGGTGACCTTCCTTTAAGTGCTGAATCTCCATAGACATGGGCTTCACTCAAATATCAGCAACTTCAGGTTCTGCAATTGTAGCTGACTGGGAGTTCTTGTGCAACAAACCTGCTTCCCCAAAAGAGTAGATTTTTGGTGAAAGGGGAAATGATAGGAAAACGCAGCTGAAGGGTGGGATAACCTTACCTTGAGGCAACATCATCTAACCACCCTGCAAACGTATCAGAATGAATGGTCATCGAATTTCATTATTATTATTTTCACTTATGAGTTGCTTCCCACAAGGCAATCATTTTTGTTACATAGGTTAGATGGTTGTTGTGTCACAATGTTCTCTCACACTTTCCCATGTATTTCCCCATAACTTCCCTTGTCACAAAAGTCTGATCTTTTGGGGAAGCAGGTATGTTGCTCAAGGCCTCTTGTTCATTATTACACAACTTGAATTTGCCAGTATGTGACTGAATCCCACTCCAAAATAGTGACTGTCTAAAAGCACCTCTGCTTCTTTATTGTCTCTACACTACACTGTCTAGCAATGAGTCTCCATGATTTCAGACAATAATTTTTGCCACCCTTACCTGCAGATGCCAGAAACTGAGCCAGAGATATTCTGCATGCAAAGTATATGCTCTGTCACTGAGTTATATCCCTTCCCCTACTACTGAGCTAGTAAAAAGTTTGCTTAATTATCTCTTTGTCCTTCACCCCTCCATCCCCCCCTTGATTATTATTTTTCTGAAAATATTGGGTGGCTCAGAAGGACTCACCTTCATTTACTCCATTTGTCATCTGACCCCAATTTCATTTCATTCCTACAATCATGTGGCACTTACCTCTTTAGACAGGAAGCGTATTAACTCATGATATATTATCTCTCTATACACTGTTAATAAAAAAGCAATTCAAACAGTCCACAAACCATAGACGTCCAATTTAGAGATGATTTGCTGCATACTAATTAACCATTATGCTTCACTGGATCTGGATACACCACTCTGAAGCTTAAATGCACTGTTGCATAAAACAGCAGTATGTTAAATGCAGCTATTACCAAAATGAAAGAGGGGGCAGAGTACAGAGAGGTCTCTGAGGAAACCCGATACTAAAAGACTGAGAGAGAGAGAGAGAGAGAGAGAGAGAGAGAGAGAGAGAGAGAGAGAGATTACTCAACTCTCTGCTGACAACTGGGATATTGGTGCCAGGGAAAATCTTGGGCACTGGGCAGGAGGGCAGGCTATGATAGTAATAAGGTTTCTCCTTCTTAGACCATGGGGATTTGCTTTACTGTCATCTATGGGAGAGGACAATGAGATTGCAATTCCATTTAGTCTCCACTGAAGCAGAAACAGGCACTGGTTTGAAGAGGGTACATGTTATCAGTTGGCAATCACAACAACAAGAAGAAGAGTTTGGATTTGATATCCTGCTTTATCACTACCCAAAGGAGTCTCAAAGCAGCTAACATTCAACAAACACTCTGTGAGGTGAGTGGGGCTGAGAGACTTCAAAGAAGTGTGAGTAGCCCAAGGTCACCCAGCAGCTGCATGTGGAGGAGCGGAGACGCGAACCCAGTTCCCCAGATTACGTTCTACCGCTCTTAACCACTACACCACACTGGCAAGGGATATATTTTAAGGGAAGTAGCACTAAACCCCACATACACTTGCTCTTGGTGAGCCAGAATCCTCCCCAGCCATCAGTAAATGCCCTTGGACACGGACAACCCAGTAGCCTGAGTAGTAAGCTACCCTAAAGTGTTGCTGTGAAGATGAACTGGAATCTTAAGAGTATCGCAAGAAGCCTCCACACATATGAATTAGCCCAAACCCTAGCCTAGGCAAGGGATGGGAAGCTATTTTCAACCTGAGGGCTGTATTTCCTTCAGGCCAATCTTCTGGATGCCACATGTCACTGGCAGGCAGGGTCACAGGGAAGAGAGGGTAGGCTCATTTCTACATACCCAGCCCTCTCAATCCCCCATCTAGGCAACCAATAAGGAAGCACTATCAGAGTTCAAGGACACATTCCAGCCAGGCCAGAAACACTCGAGGAGAATGCAAAGCAGAGCCAGTGATGGGTGTTGCTGAGTGGGAGGTGGGTATGGCCTGGGGAGAATCCCAAGGGCAGACAGAGAGGCTTGGAGGGCAGCATTTGGCTCCCAGGTCTGAGGTTTCCCATTCCTGCGCTAGACCTTCATTTGATGCCCTTCCAAAGCATGGCAGGTAGGCAACAAGGTGAGAACCTTTTCTGTGGTGGCATTAAGATGCCAGGGCACTCTGCCCAAGGTGAAGCTCCACACTGCTTGCTTGCTTTACACCAGGCATGTCCAACAGGTAGATTGTGATCTACTAGTAGATCACTGAACGTCTGTGGTAGATCACTGGTAGATCACTGGCTCCCCCCCCCAAAGAAGCTCAACAACTTTGGCTCCCCTAAAAAAAGCTCAACATACTTTCCCTGCACCCCCCCAAAAAACGGGGCTTTCCTTCTCCCTAAAAGAAGCTCAACAACTTTGACCTGAACCCCAAAAAGGGGGTAGATCACTGCCAGTTTTTAACTCTGTGAGTAGATCACAGTCTCTTGGGAGTTGGCCATCCCTGCTTTATGCTGAGCAGTCAAGACTCCAACCCCTCCCCCTATCAGGCATTGGCTCTTAAAAGGGATTCTGATTTTTAAATCAATTTTTACTTTGAAGGATGAATGTGATTTTGAATACATTGTTTCGATTTTGGTATATTTTCTATAGCTAATAAAACAGACCAACTTTGATTTTTGATTTTTTTTTTTACAGAATGGCTGGACAGAATATATCTTCAAAAAACCCTACTCTGAATTCCAACGCCTCTCAGTATTTATGTGGTACCACTTTTCTCACGTCTATCATATCGCTCCTCAAAACATGCAATTTCCTGGAAACGTTTAGCTCTGTCCATTAGTCCTTGCACTTAACTCAAGCTATATGTAACTACATGTGCTTACATTCACCCTCTCTTACTCTAGTCCTGCTCTTTGTCATCTCTCTGGATTTTCAAAAATTGGATGGGCAGAGCTCTTTCTTTTAGAAGACTGAATGTGCAAATACTGGTTTCAGTTCTACTCCTTTAGCTCCCTCTCGGGGTTATAGCATGGTATAGCACATCGAAGGAACAGTAAGCCTTGGGGCCCTTCCAGGCAATCAGGTTTTCACATAAGAATTGCTTGGTTTGCAATTCATTCATTGTGAGGATCCAGGCATACAATGTTGTGTTGTTGGGGAAATGGACTTTCCTCCGTAGCCAGATACTTTGACAATGGGTCAGATCAACATAATGCAAAACGTTGTTTCTTGCTGTGTGAACAAGTTTTCCTGAGCTCCAGGTTACAAGCTCTCCCATTCTCCCAGCTTTCTGGCGTGCAAAACAGTATCCGATGAGAAGCATACATTTCCACTTTTAAACAAGCTACAGTGCCCTGTAACGTCTGAACGTCAGGGACTGTGGTTTGTTTGTTTAATTAAATTTGAGTAGGTGTGATAGTGAATATTGTCCCACTAACATTCAATGAACATGCAAATTGTGGCAGTTTCCACTCCGGGTTTCTGTTCCTGACAGAATTCTCCAAAATCCCTAGCTACAGGTTAGCCACCTCTGCCATACTCTCGCTAGCATAGCATTGTCCACACTGACTGGTAGCAGCTGCCCAGGATTTCAGCCTGAGATATCTCCCAATGCTACCTGAAGATCCCAGAGATTCAACATGGGACCTTCCGCACACAAAGCAGAAGCTCTCTCGCTGAGCTGCAGCCCTTTTTCTCACTGGGGGCGTTCGTATTTCGAACTCTCCCATCACTAAGGCAGATGGAAAAGTTCCATTTGGGAAATGTTGTCAGCACTTGGGGAAAAGAGCTGTGTAAATATTCAGTGAATGGAAAGCCAACTGCAGTTTACATCCTAGTAACATCATGCTACATTGCACATGACCAAATTCCCCACATGTCTGTATATTTATAATGTAAACCTGGCCCATCAGAGGCATGCAGGGACGGCTTCTGTAAATCCCTGGAAAATAAGGGCACTTGGAGGATCTGCCATTGTATTTCCCAAGAGCCCACAGCACTGCAAGATACAGTTTCCACATAAATCACCTTTAGGCTATTCAGTAGCGGAGCACGTTTCACAAAAAGCTCCCCCTCTTTTCCCCGTTCCCAACGACTTTTTGTGCCTCCTCCCCTCTTCATTCTTTGCCATCTCTGTGTTTATCTAACATGCCTCGACCGTATGGCGAAGTCTGTAAAGCCCTGAGTCACTCGCAGCCTTACACAAAAAGGCATTTACTGCCAAATGTACTGTTTAAAAGCTCTTTAAACTCCAGGCCCAAATCTGCGTGTACTTCATGCTGGGAGGCGTCGCAGGGCCTGGGCCTGAGGACAATGGTGCACTGTTTCTGGGAAAGTGCAGACCATGAGAGAGAGAGGCTTGAGCTGGCTGCGCCGGCCGCCTCTCTCAGCGTGATTTACACTCTCTGTTTCAATGTGTCCATGTGCTCCCTGCAGGCCTGTCATCCATCTTGCCTGAGAAAACAGCCTTGCCCATCTGGGGCTGTAAAACTCTCGCATGCCCCCCCCTCACCATGTCAACAGGCTTCCCCCCCCCCTCTCCTCGCAGGCAGCGGGGCAGAGTGTAGGCCCGGCAGCTGAGTTAAAGCCTGAAGGCTGAATAGGACGCACAGCTTGTGCTGTTCTTGGGCTAATCCTCTTCTCCGTCAGCAGAATGTTACCCAGGCACCATCAATTTGAGGCAGCTGGAGTTCGGCTCTGAAGTCTGCTTTTAAAAACCTTGGCCCAGAAAGCGCAGAAGCACACGCTTCAGAAGATGCCAAAAGGAAGTGGGCCCTCAGACAGTGGTTGGATAGTGTCATTCTGAGGGAGACAGTCATGCCTCTTGGCTAGAATCAGTGGCATTCTGAAAAACTGGATTCTGCACCTTTTAATCCTATGTCACTTTCCCCTGTAGGCCTACTTAGTTGCTCAATTTCTAACCAGGGATGCTAGTATTATTATTATTATTATTATTATTATTATTATTATTATTATTATTAGTCCTGTTCCTGTGCCTAACAGCAGCTTGATAAAAAATAATTGTTGGTGGTGTAGAGGTAGCAACATTAAAAAAAGAGATTTGTATTGTTTATAAATATCAGGATTTTGTCCTCAAGATCTTAAGATATTCTTACTTAAAAGTGAAAAGTTACAAAGAATTCCAATAGTAACAGCGATGTTTTCGTGTCAAGAGCTGCCATTCCCTCAGGAGTAATTTCTTGGGGGCCACATACCAAGGATTGGGAGGGCCAAAGTCTTCTTTCTCTGCCCGACATCCCGTTTGCTCTCACAGTGCATGAGGACAGAAGCCCTTCCACAGTTGCCATCCTGATGAACTGTGTCCCTTCCCCACAGTGTGACAATTAGAATTAAAAATAAACCTCCCATTGGAAAAAACGAAAATTGTTTGCAGATAAGTGTTGGAAGAAGCTGGGACAGAGCAACAAGAGCTCACCCCGTCACGCAGATTCGAACCGCGGACCTTCCAATCAGCAAGCCCAAGAGGCTCAGTGGTTTAGATCTCAGTGTCACCCACTGTGGTCAGTACAAATAAACTTTAGGATGTGACTCCTCTTGGTTTGCCTAAGGAGGCCACGGGCAGTGCCATGATGACATCCTAGGGAAGGGCAAAGATGGGGCTGTTTCCCAGAGCCATTTCAAGGGACCTAACTGCTTCACTGGCTACTTAAATGTGCACTTGGTATAGGACTCAGAGTCATAGCGGACAGAGTGGTTTGGGTGCTGTAGCTGTAAGCGTTGAAGGTGTGGCACAATAAGTATCAGTAACTGACACCTGAAGCGCTTGCTTGAGTTCCCCTAGTGCAGTTACTGCATGCTATCTCAAGATGTCACAGTAGAGGAAGCATCACTGAAAAACTAACATAGCATGGACGGTCCAGGATGAATAAACCACGAATGCACTATTATTTCATCAATGACATGGTGCAGATGACACTTGCAAAAAAAAATAATCAGTTTGGAAGGGCCTTGGGAAGCTGCCTTAAGTTATACCAAGTCAGACCACTGGCCCAACTAGCTTAGTAGTGTCATCTCTGATGGGCAATAGCTCTCTAGCATGCCAGGAAAGAGTTTTTCCCAACTGCACTGGGAGAGAGACCCCAGAGATAGACTGAGGGAGCGTTTGCATACTATAGCCTTTCCATCACCCCTTCCCTTTTCAGTCTGCTGCTGTATGCAAGATTTCAATGTTTGCCCCACAAGACATCAGAGAGGTAGCTGCGTAAGTGGATTGTTGCAGCATTGGAGCAGAAAGCAAGTTTCCAAATAATTTTCAGCTTCCCAAAATCTGTTAAAGCAGCAGCAGCAGCACCTCTGCATCAGGAGCTAGCATCCTTGGCAACATGTATTTAACACTGGGGCTGGGGGACGGGGTTGAGTGCAAGCAGAGAACTGGAACCAAAGGGAGCCATTTGGGAAAATACTCACCCTGCCTTTGTTGTCCATTGTAATAGCAATCTGCATCCTTCTTCCCCTGCGGAAAGCAACCAACTGATCAATCTCTTCTTCACTGATGTCTGGGGCCTCCCCTGGGCTCACAAGACACTCTGATCCCCGTTTTTCACTCACAACCCGCTTTCCCTAGAAAAGGCAGAATCAGAGTATGCTGTTTCTTGCCCTGTACAGTATGTATAGAAAGGTGCATATTTAGAGTAAGTATGCCTGTTTGGTGCTGAAAAAACAAGTATAATAAATAGCAAATTCCATTCATTGATAGCTACCAGTTGTAATCAATCTAATTCCGAAAAGAAATATTTCAGCCAGAAATTCAGTATAATGAACCTTTGTGGATAACATATAAGATATGTTAGAATTATAATTTTGTTGCTCTAAACTAATCAAGACTGAAGTAACAAGTGTTCCCTTAATTTTTTTGTCAGCGTTTAGGAGGACTGTGTAAAGATCAGCTAACTCCCTTCGGGGTTGATGAATTTTCTTAGCTTCCGAGCCAAAAAATTCTCATCATGGGAATTGTTTTCCTGGATGAAAACCAGCACGACTAAGCAAAATATAGCAGAGATGATATAACTTTTATTCCGTGTAATTGAAAATATCACTATGTTTTGAGGGTAGCACACAGATTACTTAGAGCGCATAGACTCAGAGTAACAGAATCAACTAATGACGTCAAGGACCTTCTGCTAGCACAACAGGGCTTTCTGCCCCCTCCTCCCTCATGCACCCCAAAATTGGTTCAAGGGGAGTTGGGAGAACCCTCAGAACAGTATGCCAGGGCACGAAAGGAGAATCATTCCACCCGGCCCACTTCACAGTAATTTATGAAAATGAATGAGAGAAATGACTGAAACACATTTTCATACCAAAATATACCACATGCAACATTAATAACAGGATTCGAACTGCAAGAAAAAATCTGACTAAACACGAAGGGTGGAATCCAATGTAGTGTTAAGGCTTTTTTTTTTTTAAAAGAATTTATGCTTCTGCAACAGAACGTTTTCCTTTCCCATACACCCCCTTAATCTGTTCTAGGAGTTTCCCCAACCCTCTGGAAGAGATTTCAGGTGAATAGTGGGAAAGGGGGGGGGGTCGGTCCTGTTGTGCAAGTAGAATTTTTTGCACTGATGGGACTTGTTAGTAAAATACTGCCCCCAACCCTCATTGCTTCTGACATCTTCAACCTGTATTAGCACTCATGGAAATATTCTTTTTAGAAATGCCTAAGAACAGAAAAGACTTGTATTTCAAGCTTTCATACTGCTGGGCAGGGCTATTTTTCTAGAAAAAGAGGTGCCAGAACTCACCATGAACACCTCCCTCATTCTCTTATAATGGCAATGGAGCCTACCTGAGAGGTGCCAAAACTGAGTTCCGGCACGTTCCAGCTGAAAAAAAAAAAAGCCCTACTACTGGGGCTTTGAAGCATCAACCCCTTCTAGGTCTTCTTCCTGCCTTTGAGGTCTTTATTCTGACAGTATGTAGTTGAATCCAAACATGTTGCTCAAGTCAAGGATCTGCCATTGCCTTCTTTAATGTTACTGTAAGAGATTCATATTACACTCTGCTTGTATGTCAACACAGCCTAATGTGATGTGTTGTTTTGACTGCCACTGCGAACGAAACAGATGTCGTCACCGAGCTGTCCCCAAAGATGTCTAGAGAGCTTTTCTGAAGTGGTGGAAATGAATTTACAATCCTATCAGGCAGTAAAAGACTGAAGGGTCACTTACAATCTGAGTGCAAGCTGCTTTTTTTTTTTTTTTAATGCTATATTGATTTACTATTTGCGACAATGATTCCAAATTGGCTAAAGCCTATATGTTGTATAGTAGGAACATTCTCACAAAGATTACCACCCAAATGCTGACTTACTCAGTAAGCAATAATATGGACTTCATTAAAAGTTTGATTAGTCCTGAATAAGTATCCTGTGTGGATTGTAAATACATTTGCTCGCAGATGAAGCTCACTGGGTGGCCTTGCTGGACTGGAATGTTGGTGAACCAGATTCAAAACCTGCCCTACCATGACTCTTATTGGGTGGCCTTGTGGATCATGCTGGGTTGGCAGGGACGTTTCTAGCACCTTGGCTGCCCAGGGCGGGAAGCCAAGAGGCACCCCTGGGGGCGGGGCATCGCGGTATGTGCATGCGTCATGACGTCACGACGCACACGCACAGCGCTACACCCCATCCCCGGGGATGCCGGGCGGCGGCTTCAGGAGTCTCTGCGGGCTGCAGAGACTCCCGAAGCCACCGCCCGGCACCCCTTCCTGCTGCGGCTGTTCATACCTATGCGAGCAGCTGCGGCACAAAGGGGTGCCGGGTGGTGGCTTCGGGAGTCTCTGCAGCCCGCAGAGCCTCCTGAAGCCGCCGCCCGGGCTCTTTGGTGGAGCTCAAGTTGGGGCAGTGGAGAGGGGTGGGCCAGCGAGGAGGGGTGTCACCCCTCCTCACTGGCTCGCCCCTCTCCATTCC
Source organism: Lacerta agilis (assembly GCF_009819535.1). Classification (NCBI taxonomy): domain Eukaryota; kingdom Metazoa; phylum Chordata; class Lepidosauria; order Squamata; family Lacertidae; genus Lacerta; species Lacerta agilis. Next base: position 40,317,035 of record NC_046312.1, read on the forward strand.
CCGGCTCCGCAAGCCAGCCAGAGCGCAGCATAGAGGCAAGGGGCGGGCCAGCGAGGAGGGGGTGGCACCCCTCCTTGCTGGCCTGCCCCTTGCCTCCACGCCCCGGCGAAAAAAGCCGCTGGAAGGGGGGCTATTTTCGGCACTGCTGGGGCAGAGCCGCAGGGGCGGCCAGCAAGAGGGTGTGTGACCCCAGCAGTGCTGAAAATAGCCTTTAAAAAAAAGCCGGGGCCAGGGCCGCCGGCCAAAGTGTCACCCCCAGCAGGGCGCTGCCCGGGGCGGGCCACCCCCACCCCCCTTGCTACGCCCCTGCAGGTTGGGATATTAGAGAACCACATTCAAACCCTGCTTGCACATTAAGTTTATTGGAATATTTTTTGGGCAAACAATGTGGGACCCCCCCTTTTTGCTGAATGTAAGTTGCTTTGTTTAAACTGGAATGCTTTTACTTGTATTTCATCATTGCAACCTGAATTTGCTGGCATCTCTAGAGATTCAGCACTTTTAAAAAACGGGCTGGGGACTCACCTTGGCTTTGTTGTCCATGGTAACAGCCAACTGAACCCTCTTCCCCATCCTGAATGTAAACAAGTGATCAGATTCTTCGTCATCTTCCTCCTCCTCACTTCCAATCCCAAAACTGGAGGCAGGAGGGCCGCTGCTTCCCCATTTCTCACTCACGACTCTTTTCTCCTGCCAATAGGACAAACACTTAGCTAGGAAATGGTCAGGATGTTGCCATATTAACCTCCCCCCTTTCTCTTTTGCCTTAACAGCTGGGGAGAAGAAGCTATGAAAATGTCAGAAGGGCTCTATGACTGCACACTTTTTGCCAGTGATACAAATACTGAGAAATTCTTTCTAAAGAAATAGCTGGTCCTTTTGTCCAATTTGCCAGGCAACCTATAAATCTGGCGAGGGGAAAAAGCATCTCTTCACTTATGAATCTGACATTTGGCTGAAATGTCAAAGGTTTAGGAAAACAATAGAGTCATCATGGTGTGGATCTTTATTCATGAGAAATAGATGGTGCAATAGTGTGTGCTGGGCTCACTCCAGTCTTTCATCATCTATTCTCTTCTATTATTATTTTTAAACCATAGTTCACAGAGGTGTTTAAATTTACTCCTCAATGGAGAGCCATCCCCAAACACATGTACTTGCACATACCGTATTACTGTTACATTTTGGTAAAGGTAAAGGAACCCTGACAGTTAAGTCCAGTCGCAAATGACTCTGGGGTTGTGGCACTCATCTAGCTTTACTGGCCAAGGGAGCCGACGTTTGTCTGCAGACAGATTTTCTGGGTCATGTGGCCAGCATGACTAAGCCGCTTCTGGCGAAACCAGAGCAGCGCACGGAAACACTGTTTACCTTCCCGCTGGAGCGGTACCTATTTATCTACTTGCACTTTGATGTGCTTCCGAACTGCTAGGTTGGCAGAAGCTGGGACCAAACAACGGGATCTCACCCCGTCGCAGGGATTCGAACCACTGACCTTCCAATTGGCAAGCCCTAGGCTCAGTGGTTTAGACCACAGCGCCACCCGCATCCCACTGTTACATTTAGGAACCTGTAAATCATTCTGAGAGCTGATAGAGCCTGAAGCCTGATGGTCTCTATATTTATTACATATTGATTTCATAATCCATCACCGGTAAGTCCTCTCTAACCTTGCAAGAATGGAATGTATAAAAATCCTTCCTTAGCAGGAAGGGGAGATAATGCTTACGTTATGGGCTTTGGTGATGGTGATGGTGAGGCCATCTGGCCTGGCTTTCCTTGACGTGACAGCCATACCCTCCTGCTCTGCTCGCTTCCTGTCCTCTTCTATTTCCTGCAAAAATGACAGCCAGCTTCTCTATCAGATCAGCTTACAACAAGCGGAAAGCTAGAAACAAAGCAATCTCAAACAAAGGGAGAAACATAGGGAAGCTATGAGAAACTGTACATTCATCAGCAGACATTTGCCGCTGCCACTGTATTTGACAATAGCAGCATCCAGGTGATGACTATATTTACCAAAGCTTTACTGAGACATGTGATTTCTTCTTCTCCTTCAGAGAGTTGAAGATAGTTTTGAAGACCACCTCTGTCCGTATGAACCTACCTGGACCCCCAAGATCATTATCTGAGGCCTTTCTTTATGTGCCTCCTCCATGAGAGGTCTGGAGGGTGGCAACATAAGAAAGGGCCTTTTCTGCAGTGGCTCCTTGTTTGTGGGATGCTCTACTCAGGGAGGTTCAGCTGGCGCCTTCATTAGTCGCCAGGAGAAAACATTCCTCTTTAACTAGACCTTTGGCTGATCGACATCTAGTGCCTTGTGTTTTCTTTGTTTTTGTTTTTATTATGTATTTTGTGTTTCTCATATTGTGATTTGGTGATTTTATGTTGTGAACCGCCCTGAGATCTATGGGGATAATAATAATAATAATAATAATAATAATAATAATAATAATAATAATAATAATATGGTAAGTAGACACTATTTTCACCTCTGGTAAACAGGTTTCACAGGTTTTATATTCTGGCATCATCTGATTGACCAAGAGGCCTCAAAATAAAGAAGTGAACACCATGGGAAGCGATACATCTCTAAAATAGCCTCCACTCTTGCAAAGACTATTGCCTGTTTCCAGTCTCATTTTCAATCTCTTAAATTCTGCGTGCCCAAACACAGTCTCAATACATTGATTCAGGGCAGACTGCTATTGCACACTTCCTGAATGAAATATAGAGCTGGTATTAGCATACTGATGACAACACGCTCCAAAGCTCAGGTTAATCTGAACCAGAAATGTCAATGGATGGTAAACCATACAGTATTCTGACTCCTATGGGGCACCTTGAAGGCCCTTCCACACTTGGTTTGTCCCGCCAATTCTAGTCATGGGTCCAAGAGGGGTTTTCTTTGTCCTGCCCCCACTTTCCCCAGGAAAACCTAATGTTTACTGCTATTCAGAACAAGTACCAATCCACAGAAAACCCAATTGACATTCAGCAGTGAACAGCTGGTGTTCTCAGGTAAAGTGGTGGAACAAAAAAAAAGTATAGGACCCGTGACTAGAAATCATGAGACAAAGTATGAATAGGCCTCAAGTCTATTTAACTGAGGAGGCATCTTGCAGCAGTGCCCAAGCAGAAGTTATCTAGCCATAGGCTTCTTCCCCATTCCCCAACATGATTGCTGTTCCTTAGGTTCCTTGGTTTAGGCTCCTTACAATTCTGGCAGCCTGATCTGTTATGCAGAATAATAATTCCAGTCCCGGTGGGAGTAAATGCTGATTTCTATGTCACCTACTTCAAGTTACTTAGGCCACATCAAGCTACTGGTGTCAGCTGAACAAAGAATGCAACAAACTGAATTTTTAAAAAGAGTTATCAGCATATAGGGCTTCGAACATTCACCAATTAGGCCCCGAAACTGAGCTAAGAAGTCAAACATACATGATATCTTCGCATAAGGGCTTCGTTCTTTTTCCGCAAAGCTATGATTTTCTTATCCAGTTCGACATCTTTTTGTTCTTTTTTCCGCAACACTGCATCGTCCACAGTGGCATCCTAATGAAACGAAAGAGCTTTAGGGGATTTCCACATATGGTCAGTAAAACAGATAACAGATACACATATGGTTAATAGTACAGATTTTACTTTTTTACATTGATATTCCATGATTCTTCCATCATGGGACCCATTTTGTCTTAGTTTCAGCAAGGTGGTAGCCTTGTTATTTATTGAAATTCATTTCTAGCTGTTCCTCCCAAGGAAGGAATTTTGGCCATACCATGGGATCTCTTTGTCTTCTCTCTTTCAACCAAGAAGAAGATGGAAGACAAAGGTCTTCATCACCCACAGCAATCAAACATTTACCACTATGTTTTAAAGTCACAGAAGATAGGTACCCAGTGTCCTATTTCGAATAAACGTAGCCAGATAGTATTTTAACTTAAAATTGTAATGAAAAAATATAAATTTGGATAAGTATGTGGCTGACTATATGCAATTGTATATTTATACTGTAATATTGACACTGACAAACGTGTACGTGTGTGTGTGTGTGTGTGCTCTGCTAAGATCTGTAGGCCAAAGCAGAGATTTCATGCAAGATATAAGGCATGCTACAATAAGGGTAGTTTACTGAAGCATTAACAAGATCAAAATCCAAATATATCCACCAGAAAGAGCAGCACTTCTAAATGAAGGGAGGATCAACAGCCGAGCCAGCTGCAGGTTTGAGGAAATCCTGAGTAAATACTTCCATCAGTCAACCACTTCCTCTGTTGGTGAGCCCTGGCACTGTTGGGGTGGGCAGGTAGGCAAAAGCAACACTGAATAGCATTGGATGGCTGACTCCAGCTGCCACTGAAATTTGCCACAATGCCCTGGGACAATAATATGCAAGGTTACTGATGCTGGCTCTGATCATAAACATCTAAGCATCTTGGTGGCTGTCATGTGCAGTGTCTATACGATTTCAGCTCTTCGTGTAATCAGCTCTGGGTAGTGATTCAGCATGCTAGCAAGGATATGCTAGGAGTCAAGTCTAACAAGAACAATCTCCTTTATTGCAGTAGGAACTTGACTGACTGCAGGGAAAGGGCGAGCTCCTTTTATACTTTCAGGAACAGGAGTTGGGGAAAGGATACATTTAGATTTTGGCGGGACCCAATCAGAGTAAGGATCCAAATTGTGCCAACAAGTTAACCAATAGCAACTGTCACCGCACCCATTTGAATCACCCTGGAGCGGGAAAGGTAGTTACAGAACTAGCAGTGAAACTCATGTATGCATATTAAACCAATACATAACAGTGGCCATTCCTGGAAAGAAGATGACAAACTCAATGGGCCCTTAGTATGATCCAGCAGACCTCTTCTTAAAAAGTAATACTGGATTTTTCAGGCAAAATTTGATTTCCTTGCAGAAGGAATCAGTGAAATCTGGATAAATGAAGAATCTGTATTAAGTGGGTGGCGTGGCTTTTCAAGCACTATTTTTCTCTGCAAAATGGGTTGAGGATTAGAGAAGTAATAGCTGGTATCTGTGAGCTTGTGTATATTTTGGCACTCAATCGAAAACATTTCTCCTCCCCAAATATTTTCCAGCCCCCCAAAAAGTTCATGGTAAATCACAATTTCCTAAGTTACAAATTCAATTTAGGTGTTAAATATCAAGTCTGAAGTTAGTGTTCACATTTTGACAGGGCTATCTGACCCTAGGTATCCTCCTGTGAATATCAAGTTTTGTAATCTGGCCTGGCAGATTCTGAGCCAGATATATTGAGTGCAAATTTCTTCTGTTCTGCTCCTTCCCATCTCTCTTCAGGAGCTGAGCCAGCCTTCATTTTAGGGTGTAACACACAGGGATGGGTAAATATGCAGACACTGGTTTCTCTCAGTTTCTAATTTTTCCCATCCTGAAGGTCAGTCCTCCACGTTTCCACATCAGTTTGCATTTTTGTTTCAAAGTCTCAATGAAAATTCACCAGCATATTTGTGTTAAGTTCTCCTCTTCTTCACAGTTTTGTATGCAATTTTGAAAAGTAATCTCTGTTAATACAATGCATATTATGTTATCTTCCTTGATATATGCATTTTTGTACACATTATGTGGTTGAAGAACTGCATTGCAAATACTGGAGAAGTGCGAATTCTGAAGAATGGTTGCGATTCAGTCGGCATATTGTTTCAGATTGTATGAATTAGGTACATTTGCCTTTAAATGTGAACAGAACCTAATTTCTCCTCTATCCACCATCCCTAGTAACTCAGCCTTCTTGAACCTGCTCCTTTCCAGATACTTTGGACGACAATTCCTATCACCTTAGCCAGCAGAGTCAACTCTCATCATTTAAAGCATAAGGACCATCCCCTGCTCCTTTTAGGAACTAGGTAAAGGTAAAGGGACCCCTGAACAACAACAACAAAGGGACCCCTGACCATTAGGTCCAGTCGTGGACGACTCTGGGGTTGCAGCGCTCATCTCGCTTTACTGGCCGAGGGAGCCGGCATACAGCTTCTGGGTCATGTGGCCAGCATGACTAAGCTGCTTCTGGCGAACCAGAGCAGCACACGGGAATACCGTTTACCTTCCCGCCAGAGAGGTACCTATTTATCTACTTGCACTTCGACATGCTTTCAAACTGCTAGGTTGGCAGGAGCGGAGACCGAGGAACGGGAGCTCACACCATCACGGGGATTCGAACCGCCGACCTTCTGATCAGCAAGCCCTAGGCTCTGTGGTTTAACCCACAGCACCACCCATATCCCTATGGAACTAGGAACTGTGCAGTAGCAAGTAAGGCATGCTGCACCTGTGGAACTAGAAGTTTGCATAAACAGATGGTGGCACTTGTAATACCCTATAATTTTAGGAGTTGCTAAAACGTCAGCTTATTGTCTAGCCATGAGATCCCTCGATACCTACATTCTTTTTTTTTTTTTTATGCACTAAGGGTTTCTTGGTGATGACTACCTAACTATGCCAACAACTGTGATGTCATGGGCTGTTCACAAAGCCAATTGTTTTTGGGAAATGAGTGATGAATAAATGAACCGGGGTCAAACACAGAACCTAAAGGCAAGTCTAGCTACATATTTTGGCTGGGGTGGTGGTGGTGAGAGGGACAAGACTGCTGAGCGGGCACAGAGGATGCCATGGCAAGTCCTGGTTGATGAAGAAAATAAAAGAGAGTTAGCAGTGGGTTCAGCTGAAGAAAGGAGGTGCTAAGAAAGAACTGGGTTTGTGGAGAACTTGAATGCAGGGCTGACAGACAGGAGAGGCTATTCACTCTTGACAACAAGGGAGTAGGCCTTGAAAAGACAATGGGCCTGTGAAAGAAAAGAGCATAGGATTGCCAGGCCTTCATTCTGAGAGTGTTCCAATACCCTAAGGCTTAGGGACATTAGGTCTGTCTTCTTACATAGTTTGAAGCACTGTAGTTTGGCAACCATGAGAAGTCTGTAGCATAGCCTCCTCCAACCTGGTGTGCTCCATATTTCGCACCAGAATTCCTATCAGATCCAGCAAATGTCAGGGATGTTCACAGCTCTAGTTCAAAACATCTAGAGCAGTGGTGCCCAAATTGTGGTCTATGTATCACCAGTGGTCCCCAGGCTTCATTCAGGTGGTCTACTGAGTGTCAGTGAAGTTATGGTTGAAGGTGGAAGATGGCACAACCATCACATTGAATATTCATATTGATTTTTTAATTGTGTTTTTTTGGCTACTTTTTTGCTTATGTTTTATTTTATTGAATAACAATTTGAATTCTATGGAATTACAATTGCTGCAACTGGCAGGAAAAGCATCACGTGGTCTTCCAAGACCCTCAACCATTTTCAAATGATCTGTGGAGGGGGGAAAGTTTGGGAACCACTGATTTAGAGAGCAGCAGTTTGGAAAAGGCATCTTTAGGGTGAGCAAACTCTGGGATAAGGGCCAAATTTCACATGCCAATCCATTATTTAATTACAGGCCTAGCTTCTAATAGTACAGCAATAGGACTTTTATAATGAAACTGGATGAATGGATGCTGACTCAGTTTAAGCCTAATATGCAAATTTTCCTTATGAGAAATATCTCCACCCCCACCCCCTGAGGTGAGGAAAATATTGGGTTCTTTTATCATCATCAAATGTCTTGGCAAAGAGAGAAAGAGAGTGGGTGGGTAGCTTTGGAAATTCAGTGGAGAGAGGCAAGGGTGTTACACTTTTGCAAAATTGTTTAAATTAGATTTGGATCCAACCTGGCCAGAATTTTCTGGGTTCCTAATGACTGGTATGTCACCTTTGTGTGGACGAGTGAGTTCCATACATAATCAGGAGGGAAGCTAGGGGCTAGATAGGCATAATGAAATCAGACAGTGCTGCCATTTTGGTACCTGAGGCGGACTCCAAAATGGAATTTCCCTCCCAACCAGGGAAGAAGGGGGGAGGGGAGATCAACATCAGGATTAAATGGGGGGGGGGAGATCAACATCAGGATCTGCTGCCCTGGTGGATCCTGGCACCTGAGGCAGTCACCTCACGTTGCCTCATGGGTGGGCCAGCCCTGGAATCAGAGCAATGTGGATTCTGAAATACACTCCTTTAATTGTGTATGTTACAAAAATGTGCAGTGACCAAGCCACATTCCATAGAATCCTTTGCTAAACTGTGCAGAGGTTGGTTATTCAAGCCATTTAATAAAGCCATATAATAGCAACATATGCTAGGAATGTAATAAGTGGAGTCAGACCATTTCTCCAGTGGGGGCATTTTCAGCCCAAGGGTCATATTCCCTCATGGGCAACCTTCCAAGAGCCACATTGGGATAAAAACCAGGTAGACATAATACAGCATGTATAATAATAACAATAAACGAGGACCCTATCTTGTACTCCCCACCCCCAACAAGAATCCTGGGAGCTGTAGTTTGTAAAGGGTGCTGAGATTTGGTAAAGGTAAAGGGACCCCTGACAGTTAAGTCCAGTCACAAACAACTGTGGGGTTGCGGTGCTCATCTCGCTTTACTGGCCGAGGGAGCCGATGTTTGTCCACAGACAGTTTTTCCGGGTCATGTGGCCAGCATGACTAAGCCGCTTCTGGCGAAACCAGAGCAGCATGTGGAAACACCGTTTACCTTCCTGCCAAAGTGGTACCTATTTATCTACTTGCACTTTGATGTGCTTTCGAACTGCTAGGTTGGCTGGAGCTGCGACCGAGCAACAGGAGCTCACTCTGTTGCGGGGATTTGAACCACCGACCTTCCGATTGGCAAGCCCTAGGCTCAGTGGTTAACTTTAGACCACTGATTGTTAAACCACTCTGAGAGCTCCATCTCTGTGAAAGGAAAGAGGGGTCTCTTAACAACACCTTTAACAAATTACAGTTGCCAGGATTCTTTCAGGGAAGCAATGATTGTTTGAAGTGGTATGATGCTGCCTTAAATGTATGGTGCAGGCAGGGCCAATTTTATGCCCTTGCAATACACCTTTTGGTGAAAATATGAAGATACAACAGTGCTCAATCTGGCAAAGAATGCAGGGCATCAAAGTCTACTTCAAAAAGAGCCAGGTTATGGAGCTATTAGTAAAATAATTAAAAGATACACTATGCCACCACTGTGCTGAAGCTACAAAGTAGGTCTTGGTGACTGCCTGAGAATCTCATATACCGTATGTCACCTTGGTTTATCTACATTATTTGAAAGACTTTTCAAATGGGAAGAGTGGCTGGGGAAACCCAGCCAGATGGGCAGGGTATAAATAAATTATTATTATTATTATTATTATTATTATTATTATTATTATTATTATTTCTCTGATTGGTATAAGATTTCCCACCAGCCCCCCTTTCATTTCCATGATTCAGCTACACAGCTGCAAATAAAACGTTTTTAAGTGTGTTGTAAAGTACATTATACATATGGGACACTAGATGGTGATAGTGAGCTACGGCAAATTCAATATATTTTTTCAAAACTTTTATTTTAAAAAGCATTTTCACAACTTTTTCTTATATGTGTCTAGATTCCACCCCAGTGGAGATAACATTCATGGTGAAATGTGGCTGGGACTTAACATAATGCTTTGGTTCTTTTTGTGTGTGTGTGTATATGTTAACCACTTTCTTGGTCACCAGAACACCCAGAATAGTGAATAGTAGTCAAATAAAGGGTTGCCAAGCAAGAAAGTCTTAAGCAGAGGGAGCCAAAGTGGTGCCATCTGTATGTTGTAGGACCACAACTCCTATCATCAGTGTTGGAGTGCAGGATGAGCATTTGCTGCAACATTTTGTTGCAGGCCCCACTTGCTGTTCTTTTTCAATTATCTCCAAGATTTGGGGCTGAAGAACAGATTCCTTTCCTTTCACACGCGCGCACACACACACACACACACAGCAGTAGCACAGCAGCAACATAAGCCTAGCTGAATGACCCCAAAACTGCAAAGCAGCACTTTGAGGCCTGACTGATGGCTGGCACACACACTGATTCACTGGTGAAAACGGACCAACACATTGCAGCGTGGTCAGCGATTTTCTTCCTGGCTGTTTGCTGCTGAGTTGCAGCCAGTCAGTAACAAGAGGGTATATTTCCGCTGCCAAGCTACTGGAAAGAATGTCAACTCCACTGCAACTTTGGATGGAAAGGGACACCCCTTACGCCCTCTCTCCAGCATAAAAGCTCTTCTGGGGAGTGAGGTACCCGTATGCCACAGTGACTAGTTCGGGTGTGTGTGTTATAAATGGCTTTAGCAGAAGAAACGTGCAGTGGCTGTGAATCAGAAGGCATTCCCGCTTGCTTGGAAAACAGAGAGCCCAATGGGAGAGGAGAAGGGGAGGGAGAATCAGACATGCATGGATACCTTTCTCTATCAAAATGCAACAGAAAAGGAGGGGCTAAGCAAAGCAAGGGGGGTAGGATAGTGAAGCTCCATGGAGGGTGGCGGCGGGGTGTGTGTGTGTGTGTGTTGGCATTGTATCCAACATTTCAAGTTCACCCACTCACTGTCAGTTCTGGGTGGATGGGATTTTCTCGCAGATCTTGGCTCTGGCTACAGGATTCCACCCCCCACCCGCCGCTTTCAAAGTCAGCTATTTATGATATGAAAGACTCAGATGAGAAGCAGGGCTCAGGAGATAAAGAAAGCCTGGGGGATGGGGAAAGAGAGGGCCTCTCTCAACCCAGCATTTTGTCATCTTAGCCAATGCACAAGTGCTCTCGTAAACATGCCTGGCCTTTGTGCTGCTCAAGGCAGCGCCAATCTCCCAGTCTTTGGGATGGGAAGTGTCCATCATTACCCAACATTCTGACTTGTTGTTTTAAATTCTCCTTCCCCTCCTTTATGGCGGCGGGGGGTGGGGGGTGGGAGCTGATATCCTCCTGAAGGATGTTCACATCCTAACCTGGTCACATCCTAACCTGCTGTACAAAAAAAGCACCTTTCTGCCCTCCCACATCTCTCAGATACACATCTGCTGGCCGAAAGCGAAGCACCCCAAAATGACAACACAATGCAAAAGGGGAAAGGCAAGAAGAAGAAGAAGTCATTTCTTGGCTTTGCTGAATGCAAGGCTGACTCCCCCACATCCCTCCCAGTTACAACAAAGGCAGCACTCACAGATCGGTGCATTTTGGACATCAGAGGTGAAGCTCGGCGGATTCCACAGCAGAGCTAAAAGAGGAGAGCCATCAGACGGCCTTTCTCAGTACTGGCTGCACAGCATACAAGATCATGTTTTGATTACAAAAGCCCTGTCTGGGCTCCCAGCCAAAAGCACTGGCTGCCTAATATACGAAAGCAGAGGCAAGCAATCAGAGCGCTGGTCTGTCCTCCTCTCCACTCTTCGCTCGCCTTGCAGGGGGAACGTACCTCTTGCTACTCCCTGTGACTTCTGAGCACTCCTCGGTGCCACAACCCACCCCTACCCCAAAAGTACACATCTTGAGGGACACAGAAAGGGCAAATCTGCATCTCAACAGCTGGACTTCATGTGCAGCTGTTTGTTCGTATGTAGCAGTGTGGGCAAAGGTCTTATAACTACAGACTCATACTGGGCCAATCAATCCACCCCATCCTATATTTAAAGCAGTGGTTCTTCTATGGTCAAGGGATCGCTGCTAGTTCTGGGGACACATTCCTATGTGATCATAAATAAATAAAATGGGAAGATGCTGGAAAGACAGAGACATAGAGGAAGAGGCATTCTTAAACTACTCAGAAAAGCAGCTTGCCTCTTCTGCTGTGCAAGCTGATTCACTGGAAATAAACTTCGCAGAAACTCCAGCTGTGTGCACAATTCTCCCCTGTGCATGAATTCATTGGGTCCTGGCGGCATTGTCTGCAGACAAGTGCAGATATTGAGGGTTAATGCATAAGTCTCCCATGTACCCTTCCATATGATAGCATTAGGGTAAGAAAAAAATAGGCAATCTGCAAAGCTATTCCTAAGATCTAATTAAATTATTACAACCATTTATTTTGTCCTATTCTGAAGGGATTGGGTTTTAAATAAAAAATAAAAAATTGTTCCCCGCAGATGAGGTTGCAACTGCGTCAGCAATCGCCTTCTTGAACTTTGTTGCCCAAACGGAACACATGATGCCAGATGGTCTTACCAGCTCCAGACAGAATGAAACTCCTCCTCCTCAGCTTTTGCAAATAAAAGATATCCTGAGGAGCAGAAGTCAACAACTGGTGGATATGTCACCTGTATTCCCTGCCAATCATTTTCTGCCACATGCTTGTAACTCTATGGATTGTTTTGTTCTAAGGTCTTCTAAGATCTGCTAGACACAGGCAAACAGGTCTTCCATTGGCTTATGCATTGGTTTCTGCCATTTCTTCTTGATTTCTCGTGTGTGTGTGTGTGTGTGTGTGTGTGTGACCATCATCAGGCTCTGCTGACTTGAATTCATGCAGATTGACCAAATAGTCTTTGACATGCTCGTTTGTTACCCTAGATGGGACCTGCCTCCTTTGATCCTGTCACCGCCACTAAATGCCTCATTACAGCTTTCCTTCTTTGTCAAAGCAGATGCTGCGTAGTTCAGTTTTTCTGAAAACAAAACCATCTGTCAAGGTCTTCCCTTCAAAGTTGAACAGTGGACGCAGTGTATCATTTCTCTCCTTATCCAGTTGTAAAACTCATGCTTGTTCCACTTATTTTTATGACTTATTTCCCCTTCATATTCATTCTGCATCAGGGCTGGGCCAAGACATTTCGGCTCCTCAGGTGAACCACAAAATGGTGCCCCCCTCCAGTCAGGGAAGAAGAGGAGTTTGGATTTGATATCCCGCTTTATCACTACCCGAAGGAGTCTCAAAGCAGCTAACATTCTCCTTTCCCTTCCTTCCCCACAACAAACACTCTGTGAGGTGAGTGAGGCTGAGAGACTTCAGAGAGGTGTGACTAGCCCAAGGTCACCCAGCAGCTGTATGTGGAGGAGCGGAGACGTGAACCCGGTTCACCAGATTACGAGTCTACCGCTCTTACCCACTACACCACACTGGCTCACCGGAAGAAGGGTGAGTGAAGGTCTAGATAGGGAACAAGAAGGTCTAGATAGGGAACAAGGGGGAGGAATCAAATCAACCTTACCCAATGGTTGAAGTGGGAATCAAAGGCGGCCAGGCGGGTGGGGGAGGCCCACCTCTGAATTGCGCAAGGTGGGTGCCCAGTGCAGGAGACCCCAAAGGAGGAGACCCTGGGGGGGGGGGAAGAACAGCAGTACCTCCTATCTGCCAAGAGGCAGCGGCAGATCCACCTTCTAAGGAGTGTGCTACAGCTGCCACTGCCACTGCCACTGCAGCAGCAGCAGCAGCAGCAAGAGGTAATACAGCCTTGGAGACCAGATCTACTGCCCCTATGGATCCTTCCACCTGAGGCAGTTGCCTCACCTTGCCTCATGATAGGGACAGCCCTGTTCTCCATCAATAAGCTAAGGATCAAACTGGAAGCTGGCTGGCAAACTTCAATTTGAGACACGGCTCTGTTGATTATGGAACATTGCTATGACAGAATACTGTTTGTACCTGCAAAGGTTTTGGGGCTGTCGTATTGCTTCATTTGCATTCAGTGCATTTCCCCGTAGCATCCTTCTAAAATCCTAAACCTGCTCATACTCCCAAATTGTATATTTTTTGTAGCGGAGGGGACAATTGTTTCATTTTAGTTGTGCTATTTCTCCTCCAGGGGAAGCACAACAACTAATTAATAAAGCAGAATAAATCCACCACTAAGGCACTACTATTGTGTCAAGAACATGTTACAGAATACTCCTGCAATAAAACTCCCGCCAAAGTACACTTACTTTGGTTTCTTCTCAGTTTTTCTTTTGATTTCCAGTCCATTAAAAAGATCCTGTTATAGGCATATTAGCTGTTTGTTTCCTTTTTATTTTATTTTTTAAAATTTTGTATAATAGTAAAAGAACAACAACAACAACAACAACATATAGCCAAACCACGCACCATGATGAATCTATGATGGGAACAGACATTGTGGTTTTCAGCTCTTGTTATCGAGAGCTAGGTTCAGAAGCGCTGTGCTAATGATGGGAAATTCTTACAACTTCTCCACTTGTATATTGGCAGAAGCAGGTGCATGGATTCAGCTAGTTGGTTCTCCAATCCTGTAAGGGCTATATGCTGGGCTTGTATTACAAGCAGTTCAGTGCATGCATTTGGAAGAATACGCCTCTTCCCCTTTTGCGCTGAGATTCAAAAGAATAGTTCAGCTTGTTGTCCCCAAATGCATCTCCACACCTGAGATTTTATGTATTTATTTATTTTTACTCTTTCATCATCCCCACCATTCCTCTTTCACTGACGAGGTTGCAAGAGACAGCTCTCATGTTTGTGATGGCGATGTTTCACCGCCCATATTTCACATTAGTTTCCTATTTCCCCGAATTCTTTTTCCTTTCTTTTCCTTTTTACTTTTGAGCTTTCATTCTAGGAATGCAGCACTTTTCAAGAGGCTGGACAGCAATCTGCAAAATGCAGCACGCAAAGAGCGCGTTTCTAGCCTTTCACACACAGAGATGTGGTACATTCTGTTTGCACCAATATCATTAGCAGGCTGTGGTGCTGTTTCTAAGAGAAACTCCACCATCTACCACCCCCACACCCCCACCCCTTCAGTTCCATTTCATGGCTTCCTCTGACATTTTGTAATTGATTTTTTTTGTTGTTATTTCCATTAGATGGTTTTATTAGTTATTTGTAGGTAATGTCACTCACTAGAACTCATTGCATTTTATTTAGTTTTTGAACCTTTGAGCTTCCTCAAGCCAGGAGGTCACTGACCAATTGTCTGATTTTAAAATTTATTTCTTTTATAGTGAAATAGTGGTTTGGGAGCTGCCAAAACAAAAACAATCTGCCCGCCCGCCCCGCCCCCCGTCCTCTCTACTCTGCTTTCTCATCCACAGAAGAAAAATGCAGGACCCCCTGTGGGAATGCACTCAAGGGAGCCAAATTCAGTTCTAAAAATGTGTTGTGATAAACATAGCAAGGGTCCTATACTGAGTCAGGCCATTTGTCCTCATGCACATTTGGAGACCTAGGAGCACAAGCTGCCGATTATCCACATAGAACTCTGGCTAGGCCTGAGCCTGTTAGCATAACCTTTGACAATGTTTTCATTAGACGGAGGCTGCAATCTGATGCACACTTTTCCGAGAGTAATCTCCATTGAATCCAGTGGCACTCCTGAACAAATATGCATAAGCAGCACATGAAATTTGGGGAGGCAGGGGTGTCATCTCGCCTTCATGATTGTGGGCGCCGGCCACTGCAACGCAGATGTGCAACGTTTGCACTGGGGTGGCCGGTGGCAGCAGCAGCGGCTCCTCCTCTTTGCAGCCAGAGAGGCACCCTTTTCCACAGGGAGGGGCTCAGAAGACTCAGAGACAAAGAGACTCTGCCTCCACGTTCAAGCCCCCCCCCCCGCCCCGCCCCTGCCGCCAAGGGTTCCTCGCTGCCGGGCAGCAGAGGGTGGAGCTGAACTGCTTCTCTCTCAGAGGCAGCACTGTTGCCTCCTGCAGGCTTTTTTCATTGACTTTGTAGGTGCCCAGCCCCCACAATCATAATATGGTGGGTGCCCAGACACCCATGCCCCCCTGGAGTTGGCTTCTATGTAGACAGGTTTCCCCACAGAAAATGCTACTGAAATGAAAGCTAGCAATACTGTACAATCACAGGCGACCAGACCAGTTTGGGTGGATACAGCAAGCAGGGATCTAAATCATCACCACTGTCAGCCAACCCAATGCTTTGCATTGTTGCCCTTTGCTTCAAGTGGGAAAGGGGAGCTAAAGAGAAGGGCTGAGGTCCAAAGACTGGTTGAGTCATGGAAAGAACCAGATCTGCTCTTTGACAGTTTTGTTGCTCCAGCACCAGACACAGGGCTTATCCACACTTAACTTTTGCCCCGCTCTTTCCAGGCACAGGTCCGAAGCTCTGAGCCTGAGCGTTGGGGGTTTTTTTGCCCCAAAGCTTTCCCTCTTTAGCACTCAACATGAGCAAATGTCAACTTGGAGTTTTCTGCGGATTGCTGTTTGCTCCGATTGAGCTTTAAAGAGCAGGTTTTCACAGGGAAAGCTCTGGAAAGAAAGAAAGAAAGAAAGAAAGAAAGAAAGAAAGAAAGAAAGAAAGAAAGAAAGAAAGAAAGAAAGAAAGAAAGGCACTCGGATAGAGTGAAGGAAAGGTAAGTGTGGATAAGCCCACACTCCTTTTTATACACAATGGTGGCTTGTCTTTTCATCAGTTGTTGGAAATGCTGCAGGGAAAAGGGGGGAGAGTAGGGGAGCTCTGGCTGCATTCAGACACGCATGTTGTCTTCAACTGCAGCCAAGGCCAAATAGGTTTGGGAACCAATGCTTTACCTCATCTTCCCTTATGGTGCAAAATCATGGTTGCAAAAACATGGAAACATAGATTTAGATTTGCATAGATTTAGATTTGATGTATTTAAAAGTCCTGTGATTAAACAATTATACCTATTTGATAACTGATTGATTAGTAATAGTTTTAATAATTGGTTTGATTTGGGGGGGGGGAATAATGCTGGTAAGGACATATGATCCTGATCATAGCTTTCAACTTTTCCCTTTTCTTGCGAGGAATCCTATTCGGAATAAGGGAATTTCCCTTTAAAAGGGGGGAAAGTTGACAGCTATGATCCTGATGTAGGTGGTACATCAGGAGTGATCAACCTTTTTGGAGCCTGTGGACACATTTGCAAACTGGAGAAGCTGTTGTGGGCACCACACGCATAGTGCAACCAAGTACACATGGCAAGATGTTATACTGGCTACAACATACAGAATGTGTCTTTGAAGACTAATTTCAGGGCAAAGGGCTCTGCAGGTGTCAGGGATGCCTCCACAGATGTCCCTGTTGTGAATGCAATGTTTCAGAAACTTCAATTCACACAAAATGTCAGAACTCCAGCCTATATTGTCCTTCACCAGTCTATGTGGCTGATTGGGATTGTTGTGACCTGTGCAGCCTGGGCAATTTGCACCCTGTGTAGGGAAGTCACAATATTTGAAAGCAGCCAGCCCCTTGCTTACATTTCTGTTGCATGAAATCACATCCCACAGCCACCAGAGGGAACCAAAGCTGTAGGAAATTTAAAATGGAATAATCAAAGATCACATTTCCTACCTCCCACATGCTTAAAATTCCAGCATAACATTATCTAAACTCTTCATACCTCTGATTTCTCTCAGGTCCCAGTGACTGCCTGTCTACAGAATCTGCCCTTTCTGACTTGATTTATCTGCATGTCAAATAGTTTGGTTTCTGCAGGATGTTATTGGAGACATCTGGGGTGGGTTAAGGGACAGCAGAGTCCTAAAATGGACTGTCTTCCAGGCCCTGGCACAGCACAGAGACAGTGGCAGCGCCGTTCCCCATCCTTAGCATCAAATTCTCATCACAAACTGCACTGGTTGCATTTTTATATTGGATCCAGTATGATCATGATTAATACTCTGCTCCTGTATGGTTAAGTGGGAGAGCTATCATATTAATGGATGTTGGGAGGAGATGGAGAGTCTGATACAGTATATCAGAGGCTTATAGCTCAGCTGTAGAGCATATGCTTTATGTTATGCATTTTTTCATGTTGTTTCCACTATTATATGCCCCTTCATCCATGCTTTAACCTAATATGCAAAAAATTTTACATATAACTTGACTGGATATCTGCATTGCAAAATTCAGAGAAGTTCAAATTTCAAAGAATGGCTGTGTTTTGGTTCACATATTGTTTCAGAAAATTCAAGTTCAGTAGGTTCACATTTAAATGTGAACAGAATCAATTTGCTCCTCCATCCCTACCCAGTAGCCTGACCTGGTGTAAGATAGCTTTCTATGTCCAAAGATAGGAGTTATGTGAAACCATGTGATACAGCATTAGTATCATAATGTTCCTTCCTGATCTCAGTACACAAGGTTACTAACATCTGGCAGGAGGGATGCTATAACGTTCAGATTAAAGCATTGTCACAAGTCTATCAGAATTTCCCATAGGATGAAACCACAAAGGGCACAATTCTGGGGAAAGTATAGTTGTCTGCTATTTTCTCTGTCTCATCTCCACTTACCCTGTAAATAGTTCCTACATGAATAAAGCCTTTGAAGTCCAAAAACTTTAAGGGATTACTTCAACCTAAACAAAATAAAAAATAAAAAAAATCCTTCCAGTAGCACCTTAGAGACCAACTAAATTTGTTCTTGGTATGAGCTTTTGTGTGCATGCACACTTCTTCAGATACACTGAAATAGAAGCCACCAGGCACTTCTTCAGATACACTGAAATCTGTGTATCTGAAGAAGTGTGCATGCACACGAAAGCTCATACCAAGAACAAACTTAGTTGGTCTCTAAGGTGCTACTGGAAGGATTTTTTTATTTTTTATTTTGTTTTGACTATGGCAGACCAACACGGCTACCTACCTGTTACTTCAATCTAAGTCACCCAAGCTATACAATTTGTCCCAAGCCTTATGTTCTCCTAGGGATGGCCCTGACTTCAGGTGGCAGATGCTGGGAAGTGGGAGGGGGACAAGATGTTAGACACTACAGCTGTTTGTGCCTTGCATAGCCTGTCCAAAGCTAGGCTGCTGTGCTGTAATCAGTGTTGGAATAATATCCCACTGCCTATCCAATCAACTTCTGTATGTCCAATACAGGAGTTTGGGCTGGGGTGACCATTTCATAAAGCCTTGGTGGGGCACTAATGCCCCACTGACCTCCGGTTAGTTGTGTTGCTGCTGCTTACAAAGAGGTAGGTGGGTAGGGGTGAGGAGACATTGGCAAGATTGGGGTAGTGTAAATGCACAGGCGGTTCCAATTCAGCACTCCTGCTGGTACATTTGCACTATGCCGACTTTGCAGCTGCTTCTCCCCAACCTTTCTGCCCCCTGGAAAATAGCAGCAACACAACCGACCAGAGGTCAGGGAAGTGGCAGTCCCCATCCACCCACCCATCAGCTACCACTTCAAGCAGCAACATATTTAGAGAGGGCCCTGCCATAAGCTAACCTTCAGAGGCCTGCAGAAGAAATAATCCCAACATAAACAATTGCCAAAAGCACACCTGGAAAAAAGCTGGATTCAGCATCTGTGTGCATCAGAACTTCCAACAGATCCGTGCACTGGTGAATCTGTTGTTTACTACGCAATATGGGGAGTTCTTGGCACAGAAACTGAATTTGCCACTATACACACAACTATAAAATCATTTCTCTTGCATTACCCTCTGGATATTCCATTCCATAATTTCTGCAGTTCTTTCTCCAGAATCCATGTGGCTCAGGGACATTTTGCAAATTTGCCTTTGTGCTGCAGAGCACAATAAAGGGAGAATTCATAGTAAATAATTCCACTGAAGACTTTCACAGGAGACTAAAATGGTTCCAGATGAATGTGTAGACACTGTATAGGTTTTAACAGAAATAGATTGGTTTTGCATATGTATGCAAAGCATCTTGCAAAGATCAAACTGTTCTGGACATACTGCATTTGCCCAGCATAGATAAAGCCACACAATTTATTCCTGCTTCCAGATCTGAGCCTATTGCATTTCATTACTTCAGAGTACATCTGCAAGGAAGATTTTTTATTAAAATCAGATCCAATGCAGGGGGGGAAATTAATTTTATGGGCTAGCCTGAACTTCAGAATCCTGAAAAAGTACATTCTTGCGTTCTCAAGTCCTGCTTGTGAACTTTCTGTGGGCATGTGGTTGGTCACTATGAGAACAAGATGCTGGACTAGGTGAGCCATCAGGGCTCTACTTATATTCTTAAGTTTCAGTCTCCAAACTTGAAGAGTGTTCATCTCTATTCTGACCAAGCATTTTTTCAGGACTCTGCTGGCTAAAATCTGTATTCCGCAGCAGGAGGAGTAGGGAGGTAGCAGAACTATGGCTGGTAAGCAAAGGGGTAGACAATGGTACTATTGGAGGGACAGAGAAAGGGCACAGAAGATGAGAGCAGATTGATAGGGTAGACACACTGCAGACCTTTTCCAGCAGGGGACCCTTCTGACCATGGAAAGATGTTATTACAAGAATTCTCTGTGTGGTGGTCATTCCAAACTCTCCAAGATAGTTCTTAGACCAGAAAATCCCAATGGAGCAGAAAAGATTGTTTGTGTATGCGACCACAGCTGCGCAGATGTTATTGGCCCAGAGATGAAAAGAAGATAAAAGTCCCGACCAGAGAAGAATGGCAGATTAAGTTGATGGACTATGCCGAAAGGCCAAAAATGAACAGAGGAATCAGAAATCAGGAAGACCAAAATTTTAACAAGGAATGGGGGAAGTTTATATATAATTTATCTTAAAAATCATTGCAAACAGTTAAAATCGTTAGTAGGATTGGAATAACACTTGTAGTTTAACGGTGAATTTTGGATATAATGGAGATGTAAAATGTTTGGATTATTGTAAAAGATGCAGCAAATGACTCACAATAGGACCCACAAAGGGGAGGAGGGAAGTCCAGGAGATTATTTGGAATCTTGTTGTGTTGTATGTTGGATATGTGCTTGAAAAACTTTAATTTGAAAAGCCAATTTAAAAGGGGGGGGATCAGTTTTTTCTTTCCTTTTAAAACAACAACTGTAAACCATGTGCTGTGTTTCAGCTTCGCTGCATAGCTTAGGGATTGCCATTGTGGCCCCTCTGGGCACAATGTTGCCCTCATAGTCTTTCCCTGGTCCCACAAAACATCTGAGTCTCCTCTCCCATACTCACTGCCCCCTAGTCATGGAGTGGTTGCCTTTTTTATCCTTGAAAAGTACAGTACTGTACATACAATTGAAGGAGGAAGCTGGAGAAGTTACACTCTTTCCAACTTCCTCTGTCAACTCTATGTACTTTTCAAGACTTGGATTAATTCCACCGGAAGTAGCCAGAGGGAGTGGCACTCACAGGGCTTGCTCAAAAATCCAAGCATGCCCATGGACCTCAAAAGGTTGCTGACCGGTGGGTATAGTCGGTCCCGTGACTGCCCCACACTTTCCTCCCAGCTTTGTGTCTTCCTCAGCACCGCATGATCAGGCCTACATATCCACCCTGAAAATAAAATCCAAAATGCAAGATTGGGGGTGAGCAGTAAAGCTTGCCTTAGAGGGAAAATGTGGGGGTTGGTGTAAATTACCTCGGCTTAGCAGGAAGTGATGGCAGGGAGCTTCCGAAGCTGCTCAGGAACCCGAAAGGGCAACAGAAATGACCACAGGTAGAGAACGAGGGAGAAGCCTGTGGTCTATTGTCTACCGACAATCATCAAGTGGCCAACCGCCAGGGCTTTGGCAGGTGAATCATGAGAGAGGAATGAGTAACAGGCCACAGACACAGAGCTTGCCAGGAGAGAGTGAGTAATGTGACATTTATTAGATTGCACAGCCTTGGCATCCGTCAAACTCAGAGAGCAGGAGAGTGACATAACTGTAGGCACAGAAGGCTGAGGGGAAGGGCTGTCCATATGCATCAGCCTGTTCCTTGCACCTTTGGCAGCGGCTGCTTTTTTGGAAGGCTGCCTAGAGCGGCAGCTGAGCGGAGACTTGTTGACAGTGATGGATGCAAAGCAAGCAGGCAGGCTGTTCCTGGAGAAGGCAAGGCACTCTGCTGGCTGCGGTGACAGAGCAAGATGCTCCATACCTGGAGTAGCTGGGGCTCATGGCAGAATCAGCAGACGCAGGCCATAGAGGAGAAGCCACTCACTTCTCTCCTGTTGCGATAAAGGGTAGAAGCGGAAATTGCCGGGTTAGACTTTCCCTCTGTCTCTTCTGGAGACAGGCACCAAGGGGGAATGCAGCAGAAATGGAGCAGGATGCAGAAAAGGTAAAACCAAAAACGGGCTTCCAACCTTCCCAGCATATTCCAAGCAAGGTACTTCCTTGAGGTTTAAAACAGAAAGCAAATAACAGAAAAAGAAGATTATAAAAATAATAATCTACTGTATGGAAATGACGGTGCATGTGGAAGGACCCAGGACCAGCCCAAGCCATTTTGCCTCCTTGCACACTATTGCACGATAGAACAGACAAAAATTCAGACAAACTTTTTTAAAAAATTATTTACCACATTCCTAGGCTGCTCAATAACAAAGTGTTCTCGGGACAGTTTCTGATAAATGAAAAACAAAAATGCTGTGCTCTAATAACTTAATGGGGACGCGGGTGGCGCTGTGGTCTAAACCACAGAGCCTAGGGCTTGCCGATCAGAAGGTCGGCGGTTCGAATCCCTGCGGTGGGGTGAGCTCCCATTGCTCTGTCCCAGCTCCTGCCAACCTAGTAGTTTGAAAGCACGTCAAAGTGCAATTAGATAAAATAGGTACCGCTCCGGTGGGAAGGTAAAGGGCGTTTCCATGTGCTGCTCTGGTTCGCCAGAAGCAGCTTACTCATGCTGCCCACATGACCCAGAAGCTGTACGCCGGCTCCCTCGGCCAGTAAACGAAGATGAGCACCGCAACCCCAGAGTCGTCCGCGACTGGACCTAATGGTCAGGGGTCCCTTTACCTTTACCTTTAAGAACTTAATGCAGGGGTGGTTAAAATTTGGCCCTGCAGATGTTCCTGGACTACAACTCCCATGATCCCTGATCACAGGCCATGCTGGCTGGGGCTGATGGGAGCTGCAGATAACAACTGGAACATCCCAGGAGACACATCTCTGACTAAATGGAACTAGAATATCGATTGGTGATGGATTCATTGATGCCGAATAGCAAATAGGACTGTTGATTTCATTAATGTACCAGAAATAATAATCTGGCTCCATATCTGCTATCCTTTAGGCATTTTCATATGTGAAAATATTAGCCTAACAGTATAACTGAAAGAAAGCAGCCAATTTTGAGGTGAGTAAAATGACTCAGAAACAGTCCAGTGGTGGAAGGCCCAGGAGAGGCCCAGTCTCATGGCTGCATCATTAATGTTAGAGGCAATAGCCAGTTTTCTGGGGTGAGGTCTGGCAGCAAGGTCTCAAAACGGTTCCCAGCAAGATCTGAGCCAGAGCTGCCTCAGGTTCCACTGCACCCTCATGGCCATGAATAAATAAATGCATTTAAACCAGTGGTTCATTACACGTTGCGTGTTATACACGGAAAATGCTGTCCCTGGGGCTGGCAGAGAGTGCCAGGATCTTGACTCGCTCTGCTCGTGCATTAATCTTTACAGATAAGCAATTATGCACTTCCATTTAATCAATACAAATGGGCCTCTAAACAAGGCTCTGCCATTCAGATTGTTTGATGTGGGCTGCAATTTGCCAGCTCTCTTCTGCTTGAACACCCAGCCCAAAGAAACCTGATAAAAGACTCTTCGTGCAATCAGTTGGGGTTGTGTGTATGTGTGTATTTGTCTGTTTCTATGTTGATAAGAAGTCACTTATACTCTGCCTTCCTCAACCTATGCCCTCTGAAAAATGTGGAACAGCACTCCATGCTTGGTTTTAAGCAAGGCAGATTAATCACCTTGGACTATTTGTGCATTCATGAAGTATAGCAAATTGCAGTATTCAAGTGTATTACTGTATATACTTGAGTATAAGCCTAGTTTTTCAGCACATTTTTTGTGCTGAAAAAGCTGCCCTCGGCTTATACTTGAGTGAGGCGGGCGGTGGGGGCGGCGAGAAAGAAGCCCTTTCTCTCTGCTTGTGCCGCCACCCGCTCTCCCCAGTCAACCATTCCTTAAGAAGCGTACAAGAACAGCGGTTCTTTACTCTCCCCAGGCAGCTTGTTCCATTCCTGAACTGCTCGCATAAATGCAAACTTGGCAAAGGAGGAAGAGGAAGGAGCAGCCCAAAGGGCTGCTTTCAGGCTGCTCGTTCCTCCTCCTCCTCCACAGCAGCAAAGGTGAACCGGCTTATACTCGAGTCAATAAGCTTTCCCAGGTTTTTGTGGGAAAATTAGGTGCCTCGGTTTATATTCGGGTCGGCTTATATTCGGGTATATACGGTAATAAGTGATTAGCAGTTAAGAGACTCTTCCTAAAACTGGAAATGGAGCTTCCTGTTCTTACTAACGACAAACCAAAACCTTCATAAGACCCAAAAGCCATGCAAATGGGAACCAGAATAAGCTTCACTCTGCACTTTGCCCCACATGCCCTTACCATTGAGTAATGAGCGCACAATAGCAGATTTAAGTTTCAGTTTGGGGAAAACTTTGCTTCAAGTCCCAGCTCTGCTACCGAGCCCCAAGAAAAGAGCCTCTTGCACATTATTATGTGGCTTTCTTTGTATATTGCACAGGCGGTGTATTTGCTGTTGAAAACTGCTCCATAGCCTATGTAAGCAGCTGACCATGTGGACTGAACCTATCAAGGGGAAAGGAAAGGCTCCCGGAACTGGATGGGAGGGCAAGGCAGGTGGGAAAGCCATCACCTGCAGAAAGGCTCTGTCCCTTCAGTTCCCCTCTGGCCTCACTGAGCCTCTTTCAGGTAGAAGCAGTTTGGGGTGGCATCGTTTAATGAAGAGTCATTGCTGCTGCCACCTGTCCACAAATGTATTATTTACAAATGTGAAGGTTGTGGTTTATAGGGCAGGGTTTGTGCGAGGATGAGATAGAGAAAGAAGCAGTCAGCATGGTCCAGTCGTGGTCTGCGAGACTTTGGCTTTTCTGAACAGAAGTGTGATGTCATGGAGAAAGTGGGTTCTAGCAGTGATCATTTTCCCTGCACAGAAACTTTGGATGGGGGGGACGGGGATATTCAGAACTACAGTTCTCCCCCCCCCCAGGCTAAAATGACCCCACCTCCCCCCAAAAGCTGTGCTGCATAGTTTAGTCTGTGTTGCACTTTTGTAAGTGAAATGACTTTGGGATGGCTTCACTACATGCCCATTTTACAGCTCAAAGCACATGACACCATCAGCATCCCCTCTACAGTGGTATTGCAAAGGTACAATAGATCACATGGCGACTTCACTGTGTGTTGGAACTCAACCTATGCCTCATTTGCCAGGCAGTATTCCTCCTCCCAAACTATATACAATACCCAATCCATATTATTATAAATGGCATTATTGTAAGTATTCATTTGTTAAAGAGGGGGCACCTTGGTTGACATGGATGGTCCAAAGATCTCTCTCTCCCCACACCCTTGAGATACTTTGAAGCTCTCAGACACTAGGGGCCCTAGGCACCTGAATAATATGCCTATTGACAAATTCAGCTGACTGCTTTGTAATAGACCAGCCTTTGCTTCTTTGCTTCCATGCTGGCGAGGGCTGATGGGAGTTGTAGTCCAAACTACTGGATGGCACTAGGTTGATGAAAGCTAGAATAGACTATATAAGTGACACAAACTTAGTTGCCCATTGTACTTGATGGGTTAGAGCCAGATGCAGTTGTGCTTAGAGTAGACACATACCAAAATCCATGGGACTGAAATCAAGTTCCATTGATTTCAGTAGACCTACTCTAATCATAACGACTAGGTTTGGGTGTAATCTAATTAAGTTTCCCTTCCACACTGCTTTCTGCTTCTACCACTTTCCCCCAAGGCTGCAATATTATGCCCCTGCACCTGGTGATCACATATTTTTCAAACATAAACTATGGGTATGGTTGAGTTATTCAGCAATGTGCAATTGCACAGAAGCATAAGCAAGACTCTCTTCTCAGAGGTTGCCTTTTGCTGCTGCTTTGGATAAGCGATATCTCTGTGAGTATAAATAATTGCTGAGTATAAGGATAATAGGGATTGTATACAGCTGTACTTACATTGCATACATTTAACCCCCCTCCCAGAAAAACAGACATTAAAGAACTTGTCTGTAAATTACAAAATAGCTCTGTACTTGGCAGAGCATTCCATATTATTTGAGAAACTGTGCAAAACACACAAAAATATAACCAAAGGGTCCTGTGTCTAAATTACCAGTAGCTTTGCATCTCTTCTGACATCTTAATTCTATTGTGTGACCATAAGAAATGCTGCACATTTCCACTGTGGACATACTGGCTGGATAGGTATTGACTGTTCCATAAATAAAGCCGCGTTTGGTTTATTTAATTAACTGAGTAATTTTACAAATTTATCTCCTTCACAAATTTAGCTACCTTCAATACCAGTTACTAGGCACCACAACGAGCAAACTCAATGACTTCTGTTTAACTAAGGGATAGGCTGCAATGGTCCTGTTAGCAAGCACCCCTAAAAATATCCAGCTACGATAGCCTGCGTTTCAGAAGGAAGTTTCAGTTTTCACCTGGAGAGACTTCCAGAGGGACGCTATTTTGGAAACCCAGGATTACGTGTTCCAAGCAAGCTGAGTTGACAGAGCATCTGGTAAATTTATTGTCCCCTTCCATTGCCATCCCTCCTTTATCATTTGCAAATTTAATAGTAAACAAAAGAACATCAGACTGTTTCTAAAAGTATTGTTATGAGTTTGCGGTGGGGTGGAGGTGGGAGGCAGGCTGTATGCCAAGACCCTTCCAATCCCTACATCCAGCAACTGTTAAAATCTACTCAAGGATTCAAATTCCTGCAATAGCCAGACTAGCTTCCTGGTGAGGTAATGGGTCACTAAGGAAACAAAGGGAGTGACTCTGTGCCAGAGAGAAAATGGCACAAATCTGCTAGCATTTAGAAAGATGAAGGCCAGAGTGGAGAATGGCATGATGTGAGCAAAAGCTGGAAGCTGGAAGCAGCAGGCTGGGAAGCCAGAGAGTCAGAGCAATGCCTGTTTTCTGTTTGAATCCAAGGCTGTGCTTATGGGGCAAGCAAGGCCCTCTTCGTTTGTAGATGCTGTGAATCCCTCCATAATAGACTCAGGTTGTATAGATGTGCAAATAAACCATATATCATAAAAACACCACAGTCTCCACTGCCCCTCATTCTCAGAAGACCAAATCCTGGGTAAGCGACTGGAATCCATGGAATCTCACCGCTTGGAGCTTGGAGTGGTGTGCAACAGTATTCAACCAAGATATGGTGCAGGACTCAATTAGCCTATCCTGAAAACAGGAACCCTGTGCAAGGTCTCACATTAGTGGAAGGGGGCTTCCCCCCAAAAAACCAATCACTCTGGAGAATCACGGGAACCCCCAGAACAGCCTGTGTGGAGAGGAGAAAATAGATTCACATATATTTGGGACTCTTTGGGAAAGAGCCTAAGGCTACTGAAACTTTTTGATTAGTAACTGGGGGAGAGGGAGAGGGGAAGGAGTGACATGTAGAGCAGAACTCAGTGTTAATAAGAATAAGAATTTATTATTTATACCCTGCCCCTCTGGCTTGGTTTCCCCAGCCACTCTGGGCAGCTCCCAACAGAAGAAGAAGAAGAAGAAGAAGAAGAAGAAGAAGAAGAAGAAGAAGAAGAAGAAGAAGAAAGCAATAAAAGATCAAACATTAAAAACTTCCCTAAAGAGGGCTGCCTTCAGATGTCTTTTAAAAGTCAGATAGTTGTTTATTTCCTTGACATCTGATGGGAGGGCATTCCACAGGGCAGGCGCCACTACCGAGAGAGCCCTCTGCTAAAACAATTGTTCCTTCCAGACAAGCATTTCCACCTGCCAGACAAAACAACCTCCCATTTACTGGGTTTGTGATTGGTGGGGCAGTGCCCCATTTGCCCTAATGGACAAGCCTCCAATGCTTATTTGCCTTGCTTAAGGCAGAAAGCAACCTTTTGCACCCTAACCTGATCATAAGCCCCGTGGAACACAGTGAGTTACTTTCGGGTAAATGTGCAATGGATTGTGCTGGATGACTGGATACTCATCTCCTGCCCCCTATTTGAGCTTTCTTCTTTTTCGATATCTTAATCCTAAGGGATAATGCTCCGTTGCAAACTATAGTGATGTCATTGTCCCATCCCTAGTTGCACTGGGAAATGGGAATTAACTGTGTCTTGCTCATTCCAGCTCCCTTAATAGCTCCATTTTGCTGAATTATTCAGCAGTTTAAGCAGCAGAGAATGTATTAGGTTGGGCTACTGAGACAAATTAAATCCTATCGTGGAAAGTCCTGAGCTTGAGCCAAATGGGATGTGTGCTGAGATTCAAAAACTGGACTCAGCAGCAGCATTCTGGTCCTTGATGTATCAAGCTGGATTAGGCTGCAATGCTCTTATAGGGAATATGCTTCCCTGAGCCAGCCCTAATGGATTGAAAGGAGAAGAGCTTGCTGAGCAGTGCTAGTATGAGAGGAGGCATTATTGTAAGTAATAAAGCAAACTGGCCTAGAAATATGCATAATGCACTGTGCTTTTTCTGTATATACCTGGTTGTTTGCTTATCCCACTCAATCCAGAGTCAAGGCAGTGCACAGCGGGGCGGGCTGGGGGGACATAGTGCTCATCAAATTTGCCGATGACACCAAACTGGGAATGGTAGCTAATGCCGCTAAAGACAGAATCAGAATTCAAAATGACCTTAACAGATGGGAGAACTGGGTACAAGCTAACAAAATTAATTTCAAAGGGGACAAATGTAAGCTTCTGCACTTAGGCAGGAAGAACCAGGTGCACAAATATAGGATGGGGGAACACCTGGCTTACCAGCAGTACATGTGAAAAGGATCTAGGGGTCTTGGTGGACCACAAGCTTAACATGAGTCAACAGTGTGATGCAGCAGCAAAAAAGGCTAACGCTATTGTAGGCTGCATCAAGAGAAGTATAGTGTTGAGATCAAGGGGAGTAATAGTACCATTCTATTCTGCCTTAGTCAGACCACACTTGGAATACTGTGTCCAATTCTGGGCACCACAGTTTAAGAAGGATGTTGACAAGCTGGGACGTGTGGAGAGGAGGGCAACCAAGATGATCAAGGGTATGGAAACTAAGCCTTATGACAGGCATGTCCATAGTCTATTTCAGGGGCCTAATCCAGCCCACCAGTCAGTTTAATCCAGCCCCTGCGGCAGTTTATTTCATGGGGTAAAATACTAAAAAAATATATATATAAAAAATCAAGAACTTCAATCCTAAGAAAAGCTCAACAACTTCAACCCTAAAAAAAGTTCAACAACTTTGGGGGTAAAATCATTTTTAAAAAGCTCACCAACTACGGTTGGCCCTTTGGCCAGCCCTCACAGCCCTTCACGTAATCAAATCTGGCCCTCTTTGAAAAAAGTTTGGACACCACTGCCTTATGAGGAGTGCTTGAAGGAGCTGGGTATGTTTAGCCTGGAAAAGAGGAGCCAGAGAGGAGATATGATAGCCATCTTCAAATATCTTAAGGACTGTCACATGGAGAAGGGAGCATGCTTGTTTCCTCCTGTTCTGGAAGGCAGGACTCAATGGCTTCAAGTTGCAGGAAAGGAGATTCCGGCTAAACATTCGGAAAAACTTTCTGAGAGTAAGAGCTGTTCAGCAGTGGAACAGACTTCCACAAGAGGAGGTGGACTCTCCTTACTTGGAGTTTTTTAAGCAGAGGTTTCTGCATTGGTAGGGTGTTGGACTAGATGACCCTTGGGTCCTTCCAACTCTAAGATTCTATAATTCTATGCTATATTGAAAACAACCCATAAGCTATCACAACAGAAGCATTAAAACAAAAGTTTAAAATACTGGTGAATTAAAATACTCAGTGCATGACTAAGTCATATGTCTGGGTAGGTTTCCCAACATTAAAAAGTTTTCAGCAGGCATCTAAGGCAATATAGTGAGGCTGCCTGCCTAATGTCAGTTGGAATCTACTTCCTGTTAGGATAGATTGCCTATGCCCAAATCTCTCTTGTGAGCAGGGCTTCCCGTGCAATCCTAGCCATGTTTATTTTTCAAAATTATATTTACATGTATTAAATTTCTATACCACCCTTCTTCCAAGGATCAGAGGGTGGATTGCGATATAAAAGCACAAAAATGCATAACAGTAACCAACAGTGTGTGAAATTCCAGGGGTCCTAGGCTCTTAGCCAGGGTTCATGTTTCCTTTCGGAAATGAGACACAGCTGAGACCATGGTGTCTTTATGATATATTATGGTCTATTTGGTAAAGGACCCCTGGATGGTTAAGTCCAGTTGAAGGCAACTATGGGGTGTGGTGCTCATCTCGCTTTGCAGGCCAAGGGAGCCAGCGTTTGTCCACAGATAGCTTTCTGGGTCATGTGGCAAGCATGACTAAACTGCTTCTGCCATTTCCATGCCCTATGGCTTCTGTCACGGTGGTCTGTTTCCACATATATACAATCTGAGTCTAGATGGAGGGGTTCATAGAATCATAGAATCATAGAGCTGGAAGAGACCACAAGGGCCATCCAGTCCAACCCCCTGCCAAGCAGGAAACACCATCAAAGCATTCCTGATAGATGGCTGTCAAGCCTCCGGCTTAAAAGACCTCCAAAGAAGGAGACTCCACCACACTCCTTGGTAGCAAATTCCACTGCCGAACAGCTCTCACTGTCAGGAAGTTCTTCCTAATGTTTAGGTGGAATCTTCTTTCTTGTAGTTTGAATCCATTGCCCCGTGTCCGCTTCTCTGGAGCAGCAGAAAACAACCTTTCACCCTCCTCTATATGACATCCTTTTATATATTTGAACATGGCTATCATATCACCCTTAACCTTCTCTTCTCCAGGCTAATATACCCAGCTCCCTAAGCCGTTCCTCATAAGGCATCGTTTCCAGGCCTTTGACCATTTTGGTTGCCCTCTTCTGGACACGTTCCAGCTTGTCAGTATCCTTCTTGAACTGTAGTGCCCAGAACTGGACACAGGTTCAAAGCAATTTATTCCAGGAGAGCCTCTTGCTTCTCCCACTGGCACAGTAGGCTTGGGTTTAAGAACAGAGAAATCTGCCATGGTTTCTGTCTCTTTGCTACAGTCTGTCACAATCAGCCCACATTGCGCTTCCTCACTCTCTTCCTCTTTCTTGTTGCTGCTAACAGACTGAAAAGAATTTCCCCCCAGCCTACATCATCCAAACTGAAATCCTAAACCTTTTTTGTCTCTGCCCACTAACACACAGCTGGAGGAGGGGCTCCACCCCTCTTGCTGTTGGCAATGAATGACTTGAGGGCTCATCTTGTGTCAGGTTAATGACTCGGCCATCATAAGGTGATTACCTCATTAGGAAACTGGCCTGTATTATTTTCATCTTGAATCGCTGCTGGATCTGGGAGTTCACTTATTGTTGTTTCATTCCCCAAACCTTGATTTAATTCTAGCAGCTACTAAATCTAGATTAAACTTGGGCACCCAAAACTTATAACATTATGCTTGTGGCTGCCACTGGATTGATAAAATGTGTGAAGGAGAATGCCTTGCATTCCTCCACCTTGTAGCATAGGGTTTACTTGGAAGCAATGTAACTCCATTCTCTGTAAGCCTTCATCTTGATTATTGAAGGCCTAGAACTTCCTTAGAAAGCCCTTGCTAACAACAGGCCAGTGGAAGTGATGATATTCCAGCTGAACTATTTAAAATTTTAAAAGATGATGCGGTTAAGGTGCTACACTCAATATGCCAGCAAGTTTGGAAACTCAGCAATGGCCAGAGGAGTGGAGAAGATCAGTCTACATCCCAATCGCAAAGAAGGGCAGTGCCAAAGAATGCTCCAACTACCGCACAATTGCACTCATTTCAAACGCTAGCAAGGTTATGCTTAAAATTCTACAAGGCAGGCTTAAGCATATGTGGACCGAGAACTCCCAGAAGTGCAAGCTGGATTTCGAAGGGGCAGAGGAACCAGAGACCAATTGCAAACATGGCGCTGGATTATGGAGAAAGCTAGAGAGTTCCAGAAAACATCTACTTCTGCTTCATTGACTATGCCAAAGCATTTGACTGTTTCGACCACAGAAAAATTATGGCAAGTTCTTAAAGAAATGGGAGTGCCGGATCACCTCATTTGTCTCCTGAGAAATCTCTAGTGGGACAAGAAGCTACAGTTAGAACTGGATATGGAACAACTGATTGGTTCAAAATTGGAAAGGAGTATGCAGGCTGTATATTGTCTCCCTCCCTGCTATTTAACTTAGATGCAGAATTCATAATGCGAAAAGGCTGGACTGGATGAATCCCAACAGGAATTAAGATTGCCGGAAAAAATATCAACAACCTCAGATACGCTGATGATACTACCTTGATGGCCGAAAGTGAGGAGGAATTAAAGAACCTTTAATGAGGGTGAAAGAGGAGAGCGCAAAATAGGTTTGAAGCTCAACATCAAAAAAAACTAAGATCAATGGCCACTGGTCCCATCACCTCCTGGCAAATAGAAGGGGGAAGAAATGGAGGCAGTGAGGATTTCACTTTCTTGGGTTCCATGATCACTGCAGATGGTGACAGCAGTCACGAAATTAGAAGACGCCTGCTTCTTGGGAGAAAAGCAATGACAAACCTAGACAGCATCTAAAAAGCAAAGACATCACCTTGCCGACAAAGGTCCGTATAGTTAAAGCTATGGTTTTCCCAGTAGTAATGTACGGAAGTGAGAGCTGGACCATCAAGAAGGCTGATCGCCGAAGAATTGATGCTTTTGAATTATGGTGCTGGAGGAGACTCTTGAGAGTCCCATGGACTGCAAGAAGATCAAACCTATCCATTCTCAAAGAAATCAGCCCTGAGTGCTCACTAGAAGGACAGATCCTGAAGCTGAGGCTCCAGTACTTTGGCCACCTCATGAGAAGAGAAGACTCCCTAGAAAAGACCCTGATGCTGGGAAAGATGGAGGGCACAAGGAGAAGGGGACGACAGAGGATGAGATGGTTGGACAGTGTTCTCGAAGCGACTGGCATGAGTTTGGCCAAACTGCGGGAGGCAGTGGAGGATAGGCGTGCCTGGCGTGCTCTGGTCCATGGGGTCACGAAGAGTCGGACACGACTGAACGACTGAACAACAACAAGAACTTCCTTCTCTAACCTGATGCCTTCCAGATGTTTTGGACTTCAACCCCCATCGGTTGCAACCAACATGGCCATGGAATTTATTTTACCCCTTCCCTATCCTGAGAGCTCAGCAAATCAATATGATGCATTTGATTTGCATTTATTAAAATAAACTAGGCACCATAAATTTAAATTCCACCCATATACCACCCTATGGGAGGAGTGCAGAGCCCAGAGCATGCAAAAAGTCCAGGTTCAGCTCCTGCCATCTCCAGTGAAATGATCTCAAGCAGCACCGTGTGAAAATGCCTCTTCCTGAGACCGGATGAGAGTTGTGGTTCAAAGAATCTGGAAAGCACCAGCTTGGAGGAGACTGGCCTAGGAGATGTTGCAGATATAAACTCGGGGATTTCCAACCATTGCTTTGGCCACAGCACCGTCCCTCCTTTCAGCTAGAGTGTTAAAGAGCTGCACTGCACCAATTAAGAACTCCGAATCAGGAAGTGACAAAGTCCAGCATCATCCTTTGGAATAAAGCCATCCTGCTAGATTGCAGCCTCCATAAAACTGCTAAGTGGAAAATGTAGTGACATGTTTACAAAAGCCTGTCAAGTCAATTCATCTATACATTTCAGTTGCTTTCTTAATTCTTGCTAACTTTTTTTAAGCATCAGAAGGCTGGGGGAGAAGAAGAATTGGTAAGCAGAGCTTTTCAACTTCAAATAAATCCTGTACTATCTTTTTGTCGAGCAGTTCATTTCGTTTTGCTGGGACACATAAACAATCTTGGATCTGTCAGCTGCCATCGCTGTAGTGTTAATCATCAAGCCTACTGCTTAAATGAATCAGACAACTTCTGTTGCCTGAATTCAGGAAGAGGGGCTGCTTCCTCACTCAGCATCTTTCACACTGTTGGTTGAGACTGCCATTATTACAGAGACCATTCTGTTTCCCCATATCCTGTTCTTAGGACTCTTCTAGGCTTCTAAATCTCATTATCTCTGGCTAAGAGAAGGTCTCTCCAAACTTGTATCATGGAACAGCTTATATGGTCTTTATGCTGTCTTAAGACTGCTATGGCATTAAAAGAGGAAGGGCTTACAGTATTCTAAACAGAAGGTGGATTACTGAGTTTCCACCACTCTTAACGATTCCTATTATTTATTTATTGTCCTCAGTTTTCAATGAGGGTGACACAAAGAAGATGTCATTATATTGAAAAGGCCAATGATACAAGAGTCAGTGTCAGAGGTTAGCCCAAAGCCACTACAATCACAGACAATTCTGCTATTCATTCCTGAAAGGATATAAATTGCGTTGTGAGGAAACTGCTTGCAATTGTGTAAGCTAAATTTAACTCCCTTTAATGTAAAATCACTGTTTTGTGGCCAGACCTCAGCTTGGATTGTATTACGTTTTGTTTATCTTCATTCCCTGATTTTTATTGCAGCTTCCAACATGCAAAAAACAAAACAAATCCATCCAACTTAAATTAAAAACATTCAAACAATAATCATCACTGAATGCACAACACCTGAAATTGGTTTTCTTTTAAAGTCAATTTCCACTTAAATCTTCCTTGTCACATCATTCACACGGAATCGAGTGTTAAGCCTGTGAAGGGACAGGTCTTTTTAACCAAGATGGGAACTTATTTATTTTGAACACACAACTTTTTAATCATAGGTAGGAACCCCGACCCCTTCTCAAAAACCAGGAATTAATGTTTAAAGCAGAAATTAAGAAGTGACTGGCATGTCAAGCTCAGGTAATGTTTACTGCTCCTGCTCCATTATCGGAACATCTGGTCAAGAAGTTTGGCTCAGAAACTACATTTATTCAAATGCAAGTTGCTTTTCTTTTCTGGATGGATTTGAGGTCTACAAAGTTACAGAATTTGTGGAAATAAATCCAGACTGGAAAGGCACCGATACTTCGAAAGCACCGAGGACCATAGGCCCATTATCACCTTCGTGGATATGATCTCGGCCATAATGAGGTCGACCAGCCCAACTGGCCAGCAGCCCCAGCCCCCGCTCCAAAGCATGTCTCCCCTCCCCTCTCCCTTCGCTGCTATTGGACCACGTGTCCGGCTCGGCCCGGTCCCCTCCCCAGCCGATTCTCCCAGGATTAGCGCACGCGCTTTCTCGGCCGAGGGAACAGCCGCTTTCAGCACCGCGGAACTGCGGACAGCGCCTTCCGCCCTCCCCACCAAGGCGGCGCTTTTGCGGTCAGGAGGCCACGACGCCGACGAAGACCATGGAGGGCGCGGCGGGCTCCCAGTCGCTGGACGGGGAGGCGGCTGCCGGCCAGAGAGCAGAGGCGAGGCGCCCGGAGACAGCGGGCTGCACCTCCAGGTAAGGCGAGCCTCCAGGGGGCTGCCCATCGGCCGGGGAAACGCCGCATGCCCATCTCCTCCTTCCCTGACCCTTCGGGGGTGTCCTTGAGGTGCATCGCTAATTTCCCCGCCGCCACACCACCACCACACGCTCCGTCCCCCGCACCTCCCGCTGCTTTCCCAGACAATGGAGCCGATTTCCCCTGGGCGATGGGAGGTGGGAGAAGGGCGGCGGAGTGGAGCGGTGGGGGGGGGGGTAGGGAGAGACGAGAGAGGGACTTTCTGCTTTTCCAGCACCCGACCCCACTCGGTTTGCATCGCCGCCGCAGGCCACATTGCCCCTGGTCCTCCTTCCTCGAAAAGTTGGCCTTGCAGAGCGAGGGGTGGTGGAAGGCGCGCGGCAGTGTCCCCGAGGTCCAACCCTATTGTTCTGGGATCCGCCGCGGGAAGGCGTTGCTCTGCGACGGCTTGGCGGTTCCCTCGAATCTCCCTCGCGATGCTCCGAGAAACCATACCCACCCGAGCCAGGCGCCTTCACACTGGGCCAGGGGGGCTGACGCGCCTGTCTGCCTGCTATGCCCGCGCAGGCAAAGGATCCCCGTCGGCGCAAATATCGCCACGCTGCGGGGCGCCTATTGATCCTCGATTCGTGTCGCCCTCGATCCGCGAAGAGGAGCTGTCGTTTCTGTCCGGGAGAGGATTCCTCCGCCCAGCAGCCCGGGATCGAGGGAAAGCAACGACTACGAGGAGCCCTCTGCTGGGGCGCCACGAACAAAAGGGACGACAGGGCAAGATTTCGCCCAGCTTTCCTCGCTCCGCAGTTTCCAAGAAGGCGGAGCCAAGGCTGGGCTGGGCTGCCTTCGATCTCTCGCCCTCTCTAAAATACATTGTGTCTTTGATAACCGGCTGATCAGAGGGTGCCGGATATGTAACAATGGCAAATGCTGTGATCTAGAAATATATCTGCCGCGTAAGGGGGGGGTGTCTTTGAAATTGGAGCCAACTCCTAGGGCCAAACCCCCGCCCCAAAGTTGATGGGCAATGCCATTCAAATAGTGTGTGTGTACCGTGTCTTGTGATCGATTATGCGGGGCGGGACTTGCCTGGGGTCCCCAAATATTTTATTCAAGTTGCCGCCACCCCCGCAGGGTGCAATGGAATGAAACCAAGCGCTATCAGAAGAAGAGGTCCTAACTACAGCCTTAAGAAGAGGTCCTAACTACAGCCTTAGAGGGAGAAATCAGTAGGGTGCTGGGACGTGGGTTCAGGAAACATTGCTTTAAGGAAGCTCTCTTTAAGGAGAGCTTCGTCTTGGATTCCCTTCACGGGCCATGGAGGTAGGTGTGTGTTTATAATCAACACGGATAGGTTTACACTCGAAGGGAGGGATGCAAACTCTGATCAATTCCTTCATGGACTGAAACAGTCTGAATTGCAGATTAACTTCGCCCCACCCCAATTAATCAAAGGTCTGAAGGCAGGTAGGGCCTGACCAGCCTGCTCCCTCCATTATTTAGGAACATAGGAAGATGCCTTCTACTGAGCTAGAGCACTGGTCCATCTAGCCTAGTGTTGACTACAAGGACTGGCAGCAGCTCTCCAGGGTTTTAGACTGGAGCCTTTCCTGGCTCTACTGGGAGATGCAGGAGGTTGAACCTGGGTGTAACCTTTTGGATGTAAAGCCATGGGCGTAGCCAGGATTTATGTTTGGGTGGCAGAACTTCAGTTAATCAAGTATTTTGTGTTGATTTACTTTATTGGGGGAGCAGCTGCCTTCCCTTGGCTACACCCATCTGTAAAGCAGATGTTCTACACCCAGCTTTCCACAATGGATTTAATGAAATGAAAGCATGCAGAGGAATTAACTGGCTTGCAACCCAAACTGGTCTTCCAAGTGGAGCAATAATGGCTTTCCTTCTAACGGTATGAACCATGGGCAGCTGATGCCACCCATGCCCATTACAGCATTTGAGCTGAGCTCAGTGTGATCTCAAAATTCAGGAAGGATGGATCAAGTGATGACTCTTAGTCATTCAAATTCTATTTCTCCAACTGAAAATTATCTAATGGGGAAGGGTCACAGCTCAGTGGTAGAGCATCTGCTTTGCTTGCAGAAGGTCCCAGGTTAAATTCTTGACATTGCTAGGCTGGGCTGGGGAAAAAACTCCTACCCAGATATGGAAACGGCATGTTGGATGGACCAGATGACTTTTGGTTTGGCCCAGCAGGGCCCTTCTTGTGTTCAGTAGCCATATATGTGGATCTTCTGCAACACTAATAGCCCTTGAACTTGTTGTTTTTCAAGGCATTCCCACATTGGTTGAAAAAGACATACCATACTTTTCCGTGTATCAAACTAGCTTTTTTTTTTTTACTAAAAAAAATGTTAAAAGGGGGGTAGTCTTATTCACAGGGGCAATCTCCCCTCATTTTCTTAATTCTGAGTTCCCCAAAATAGAGGGCATCTTATACATGGGAAAATACAGTAATTAAAGGCGGCTTTTGCTTTAACAAAGCCTAGCAGCTCTTCTTGGTCAAACCACAGTGAAGAGAAACACCTGTTCTTTCAGGATGCCCATGAAAGCACCTGCATTGTGGTTTTGCAACTCACAACTGTATTTAAAGTTAATGGATGGGTGGCTTGTTTGAAAACCAGTGCAATTAGTTGAGAGCTCTAGTGAGAGGACGTTATAGCCTAATGGAATTTGCATATACACGGGGTTGTCAGCAAAACATGCTAAAGGCATTTTACGTTTTTAGACTGGTACTTCAACTAGCTGGAAACAGGAAGGATTCCCAAACTATGTTCCATAACTTCTCAAAAACTATTTTCCTCTCTCTGGAGCATTAGAGATCATACACCTAGTTGAGTAGATAGGCTTAAGCAGTTGGCAGGTGGGCAGAAGATGGATCAGGCTCCACCGGTAGATCTCTTGGTGATTTGCATCAGCTCAGCAATGGTTTCTAACTCCCAATTGCAATAACAAAGTGGTTTTTAAGTGGTTTACAATGAAGGTTTTAACACCAATTGATTCAAAGCAACAAACCTACAATAATCGATGAAGGATAAAGGATAACGGACAACAAAACAAAAGTAAGGCTCCAGAATTTGCTTTCTGCATATCTCATTGACTATTTAAGTAATTTTCTAGTCAAATAAGATTGTGCCCATGGCCTTTTTGCTATCCACTTCCCTCAAACTGGGTTCTATATTCTATTGCTGTCTTTATATATAACTTTGTAGCCTAGTAAAGAGTTTTGTGGAACACAAACATTTGCTTCATTCTCACTCTGTACAAATAGGTTCAATAAAACACATTGCCTCTGAACTACGCATTTATGGCTGGCCAGTATAGAACCCTAAATCTCAACATGTCCAAAGCTATGTCATTGTGAACTCATTCCAAAATGATGTCATTGCTGGCTCAGCCTCCAGCACTCTCCTCAGATTTTCTGCTTGCTGATTTACAGCTACAGACTTGTTTGTGGAATGCTCAGCAAAAACAAAATTCAGAGGTTTTCTGACACTCACCTTTCCTCAGTGACTTAGTTGGGTCCTGCCTGATCTCACCATTATTTGCATACTGACAGGTCTCTGTGCGAGATGAAAATGGTCCCTCACAAAGAGGCATTATTGACAAGAGTTGTGGGGGGATAAAAATACATGTACCATAGTTTAGCATTGTACTATAACTATCTTATACTATGTCTTTAGCTGCTTTACTATGGTATTTCGTACATTTGAAGCATCTGTTTATATAGAAAATGAGAATGATCAGCTTTTTTGTGGGTGGCAGACGCATTTTAAAGATGCAGTGACTTCCTGCTTATGTCTCTTCCAGAACAGATGCAGCCTGGAATTCTTTATCAAAACTATAGCCACCGTATCTTGAGTGTGTGAATGGAAAGAAATCACATTTTCTCAATCCATGTTCTACCCTTCCTGTCTTAGGCATTGTACTCTCTTGACTCCAGAAGTCTAACCTTTTATTAAAATCCCATTGCAAGATTCCATTAAGAAAGCTTTTACTGTGAATCCCAGTTTTTCTTTTTTTAAAAAAATGAAATAAAATATGTAAAGCCTATTTAGAAACTTTGCAAACAATGCAAAATCATCGATCAGCAGAGAGAGGGTGTTTGTTTGTTTGTTTAGAGGAAATAATTGCTAACCTTAATATTTGATTTAGAGTCTCACTGCAGAGGGAAGCCAGTTTGAAGGAAAAGGAAAAACTAGTCAAAAAGGTTTGCAAGCTTTTATTCCCCCCCCCCCATTTTTTTTTAAATTGATTTTAGTGTAACACAAACAAAACACTACAGAACACTACATACAATAAAAAACAATATAACAAAATACAAAACAGAAACACTTCTGGTATTTAAACCTATCTATCCTTCTTTATAACATTGTAGATTGACTTCCTCTCGTCCTCTCCGTCTGCTTTCCTTGTAAATCATCTTTAGTAATTTCTTTACCTTTTTCTATTCTCATATTAACACTCTAATCCTCTTATCTTATTAATAATCTTAACATTGCTTCCTCTAATCTCCATTTTATCTATCTTCGTAATCTGAAACCTGACTATTTCCTCCTGTTTGTTTTATATACTAATTTTAGCATACTTCTTCAAATATAGTTTAATTTTTTTTCCAATCTTTCTCCACCATATCTTCCCTCTGGTCTCGGGGTTTCCCGGTCAGTTCAGCAAGCTCCATATACCGGTAGTCTATTACTTTCATCTGCCATTCTTCGATCGTTGGTATCTCCTCTGTCTTCCAGTTTTTTGCTAATAAAATTCTTGCTGCTGTTGTGGCATAAAAAGTTTGCCACCTTTTAGTGTTGTCTTACAATATAGCCACAGGATCCCTTTGTATTACTGGCTGGCATGATTCTAGCCCCCCACCCACCCCCTTTCTGGTTATAATAGCAGCTTTGTGGGCTGCAAGCAAATGCTAATCAAGGGGTTCAGGAATGAGCCAGAGGTTTCACCCTTTTTGAGCTTCTACAATCAAAAATGCTGAAGATGCAGCTCTTTGCTGTGGCCTGGGATATATACATTTAGGACACACCCTATTATTGTGGCTGTGATTTAAAATGCTGTGAACCGCCTTGAGATTTTATGATGAAGGGCGGCATATAAATCTAATAAAGAAAGCAAACTGTGTAATATTGTGTGGGGCCTTGTGGTGGAGGCTGGGTAAAAAATTGAAATTAATCATGATCATAATTAAAATCATAATACCTGGGTGAGATAGGCAGATACTGGATGAGGAACCTATTTCCCTGTGGGGTGTTTTGTCAGACTTTTGATTTTAAACTGCTTCCAATTGTTTTTTTCAACATACATTTTATGAGACAAACAAATACTCGTGTGAAATGAACAAACAAATGCAATCACTGGAACCCCTAAAACTGAACAATTTACTATTGCGGTGCCAGTCTCTAGTTTACCATTTCTTGGTCATGTGACTGAGCAGCCCATGGTGGTACAGATCTAGAAACCCCTGGATGACAGTTACCTTGGTTCTTATTAGGCCGCCTTTAAGCCTAGTTTGGGTGGATGACCTAGACTGGTTGATTGGCAGGAGAGTGAGAACCTGTTCATTCTCCTGAACCTTTCTGATGTTTTTGCTATCTTTAGTTATTGAGGCCTCCTGGCCATCTGGCAGGGGTGGGGGACACCTTCTTCTTCTCTCTTCTTCTTCTTCTTCTTCTTCTTCTTCTCTTCTTCTTCTTCTTCTGTGATCACTCATAGCTGAGTAAGATTGTCTTCCATGAACACAGTCTTAACAGTGAGTCCGTAAGTGACTATGGAGGCCAATTCTGGATCCACACAACCTTCCACAGTGGGAACATAGGTTTCCAGGTGGGAGTTGATCATGGTGAAGGTTTGCCAAGCATGTCTTCCTCTTAGCAGGTTTCTCCCTTTAGTCCTGAGTTGGAGTGTCTTCAAAGCCTGTGACACCTTTGGTACACTGGCGGAGGAAGAGGAGTGTGGGGGGGGGAGTGCACCGCCTCAGCAGCGTGGTCCCGGTGGGGTGCCATCGCGGTTACCACGTCCCCAGGACGCGCGCCAGTCCTGCCCCCGCCTGCTCTCCACCCCCTCGACCCCGGTGCCGGAGCATGAAGCTCCGCCACTGCTTTGGTAAAGGTTAGCACAAAATACAAAATAAAAAATAAAAAAATTCCTTCCAGTAGCAACTTAGAGACCAACTAAGTTTGTTCTTGGTATGAGCTTTCGTGTGCATGCACACTTCTTCATGCACACGAAAGCTCATCCCAAGAACAAATTTAGTTTGTCTCTAAGGTGCTACTGGAAGGAATTTTTTTATTTTTTATTTTGTTTTGACTATGGCAGACCAACACGGCTACCTACCTGTAATTGGTAAAGGTTGTTCTCCAATTGGAGTGCTTACAGGTCAGTGTTTCCCAGTTGTCAGTGTTTATACTACTTTTTTTTTTAGATTTGCCTTGAGGGAGTCTTTAAACCTCTTTTGTCGACCACCAACATTACGCTTTCCATTTTTAAGTTCAGAATAGAGTAGTTGCTTTGGAAGACAATAATCAGGCATCCACACAACATGACCAGTCCAACAAAGATGATGTTGAAGAATCATTGCTTCAACACTGGTGATCTTTGCTTCTTCCAGTACACTGATATTAGTTCGCCTGCCTTCCCAAGTGACGTGGGGGGAAATGCATTCTTTTCCAGTTTGTTTAGGGCACTGTTTAAGTGTTGGCCCTAACCTTTAAAAACCAAAAAGTCTAAACAGGCTGCATACCATACATTCTTCTGGGTGAGTGCCCTCCACATGCACTCACAGACTGGTACACAAAGATCCTAAAAAAAAAATGTTTTTTCTGAAGTAAGGAAGTTGATGGGGAAGGAGGACGATCTCAGCAGAGGTGCATACTTTATGGAATGTTCATCCCAGTCATGTCTAATATATTGTCATGATCAGGTGCTTTGATATTCTGTACTTTGGAAGACTGGGGGGCTTATGATGTCACAGGTGGCAGCCAATCAGTGCTTTGCACAGTCGGCCACTGGTTTGCCTTGAGCTCAATCCTCGGAAGAAGAACAAATAACAAGCGAATGCTTCCACATCAGCCCCACTACTCTGATTATTGTATGTTTGATTGCATCCCTTTTCTTCTCCCCTCTCCAATTATCACTGCTGGATTATGGTCAAGTTCAGGTATCTTCTCTACAATGGCTTATGAAAGGGATAGGAGAGACAAATAAGGGGTGGCAGTCAAGCAGCTGTGATACACAATTAGAGCTGTTGGCTCCCACCTTTTCTTCCTTGCTGTCTGCTTTGCTGAATATCTCTTTTGTTTCTTTCTTTGTTGCATCCAGCTGGTCTAGACAAAAACGGAGCTGTCAGACCATAACTTTGAAGCTGCAGGCTTTTACTGTTCCGTGGATGGGAGAACATTTCTGCTCCCACTGTAGCCTCAACAGTTCTGAATATACATTTGTACCATGACTGGGAATCTCACTGCCCATCCAGATCTCTCCTTTTGTTGCTTTGTCCTTGGATCACCATCAGTGAATTGATGGATGACCATAAATTTGACAGTATCGCAGTGTAACGAAAATACCAATTTCTCTTGATTAAATATGTCTGGCATCATCTTGATGTGCCGTCCAAATGAAGGGATAACTTGGATCCCTGTTAACAAATAGTGCTGGCCTTCCTGTTCATCATTGAAGGACACAGCAAAAAATGTTTATGAGTCTGTGAGTTTCCTTAGCACACAGTTAAGAAAATTGGCTTGCCATTTTCCATCAGGCAGGTGTGGGAGTACTGTTAGTAAATGTGGACTTTTCACTTACTCTATAATGTTTTTATTCTTAAACGTTTACACTCACATGTGGACTCTTAAAAGAACTGATACCCTGACATTTAAAAGCATTTGGGCTACTTTTTACATACCAAAATAACTTAGCATTGCTGTGCCACCGTGGGAACTAGAAACTTGCATTAAGGAAACAAAAATAGGCCCTGAAAAATCACTAAAAATGCTTCAAGGCTTATATGCAGATTTCCAGGCAAAGAGCTCACATTTTCTCAAAAGGTGATCTGAAAGTGGGGCAACCTTGCCACAATGTTGAGTGCCCCAATGCCCCACTCCTGATTTTCACCTGTTGAGTATAGACATCAGCAAAGGGGGGTGGGGCTGCACCCAAGCAGCTGCAGGTATATAGGTGACCCATGCAACCAGGACCCCTGCATGATCAGGAGGGGTTGTGGTCCCTCTCCTGCCTCGCACCCAGAATGAAATGCAGGATTTTTTTTGTCTGAAAATAACTAGCGGTTATTGTTGGTTTTGGGACGCTGGTGGCACTGTTGGTTAAACCACAGAGCCTAGGGCTTGCTGATCAGAAGGTCGGCGGTTCAAATTCCCACGACGGGGTGAGCTCCCGTTGCTCAGTCCCTGCTCCTGCCAACCTAGCAGTTCGAAAGCACGTCAAAGTGCAAGTAGATAAATAGGTACCGCTCTGGCGGGAAGGTAAACGGTGTTTCTGTGCGCTGCTCTGGTTCGCCAGAAGCAGCTTAGTCATGCTGCCCACATGACCCGGAAGCTGTCTGTGGACAAATGCTACCTCCCTCGGTTAGTAAAGCGAGATGAGCACCGCAATCCTAGAGTCATTTGCGACTGTATTTAACTGTCAGGGGTCCCTTTACCTTTACCTATTGTTGGTTTAAACAACCAGTCAGGTTTTAAAGAGGGAGGCGTTCTGTTATGCAGCATTGCTGCCCCTGCTCTCGCCAAGTTCAGAGAGAGGGGAGGCATCCCAGTGGCAGCAAATGTGGGGGATAGCATAGAGAGGGGGCACCATTCCTCAGGTGGTAAAGCAGGACTGCCACCCCTGACAAGGAGGCTTCCTTAAGGTTCATTCCCCACTTTATGAAAATGCCCAAGCTTTATAATCAGCCTGGGAAGCCCTGTTCTTTGGCCCATTGCTGTCAAAGCATCTTCAATTTATTTTAAGAAAAGCTAACAATAATTTAGACAATCTAACAGTAAGTACAGTACATACAGGGATGGAGCAAGGGTGGGGCGTTGGGGGCAGTTCGCCCTGTTTTACACCCTGGAGGGGGTGACACTTGGGGCCCCGACCCAGCGACTGGCGACTCCCAAGCTGAGCCCCTCCGCCCGGCAAAAACCTCGGTCGGCGCGGCCGGGCTCGCTCACTTGCTCGGTCGGCGCTTTGCGAAGTTCTCCCTTCCTGCTGCTGGCGGGCCCTGGGCGGAGTCGCGAAGGCAAGGGGC
Organism: Lacerta agilis; assembly: GCF_009819535.1. NCBI lineage: Eukaryota > Metazoa > Chordata > Lepidosauria > Squamata > Lacertidae > Lacerta > Lacerta agilis. The sequence continues at coordinate 40,361,432 of NC_046312.1, forward strand.
GGGCCAGCAAGGGGCGTCATGCCCGTGTGTCGTGAGGTCACAACGCATGCACGCTGTGGAGCGGCGCCCTGCCCCCGGGGGGTGCCTCCGCATTTGGTGCCCTGGGCAGCCAAGTGGCTCCGTTCGCCACTGAGTACATAGTAAAAACTTACGCACAGCCATGTGTACACTTCCTCTCAATTATTCTAAAGTGCAATAAAGGGCTTTAAAAAGTGCCTACAAATTCATTAATCTGCAAGATGCCTACTCCTATCAGTGTGTTACAGTTCTCTCTTTTATATTCATTGTAATGGATTGTAGTGATGAATAGCCAACCTCTGTCCATTCTCCATCTAATCTGTAGATAATACTCAGTGTCAGGGCTGTCTTAAATAAATCCGGCACCCTGGCACAAAGATCTCTCCGGCGCCCCTCGCGCTCCGCCGGGCAGGGCCAGGCACAGCGGGCAGACGGAGGGTGCGGCGCGGCGGGCGGGGACGCCAAACTCGCCGAAGGCCTCCCCGCGTCTGCATCCCAAAAAGAGGTGGGCGAGAGCGGCGCTGCTGGCGGGGCTGGAGGGCACAGGCGCTCTCCTCAGGCTGTGGCGCCATGGTGCCTTGCGCCAGTAGCCTCAATGGCTAAGATGTCCCTGCTCAGTGGTCATAAAATTTCCTATTTTCTTTGTACCATCTCTTAACTGCATATTGTTATAAGGGGGGGGGGGTGTTGGGGGGGAAGTAGGTTGTATGTGTAATCCTTCTAATTCCTGGATCCAGCAACTGTTAACATATATGCCAGGCTAGCTTTTTGTGTTGAGGTGATCACTGGGTGATGGGCCATTAAGAGAAACAAAGGAAAGGGGCTCTGTGTGAGATGGCAAATGGGTGGGACTCCTTTATAGGTGGGGCAAATAATTAGATAGATGAAGCAGAGTTTAGAGTTGAATTATGGTGATGTGGGCCAGAAGCGAAGCAGCAAACAGAGATGGGGTCATGTTTGATTTCTGTTTGAATCCAAGGTTTGTGGCTATGGAAGAAACAAGACCCTTTTGGGGTGTTAATGCTCTGAACCCCTCCATCGTAGGTTCAGGTTGTATATTATGTGTAAATAACCCATATATCCTAAAGACATCACAGTCTCTACTGTGCCTAATTCCAAAAGAAAACACAGGCCTTGGGTAAGCGCCGGGAGCCACCGGGATCTCGCACTGCTCAGAGATTGGGGTGGCATGCCACAATATCGTCGGCGTAAAACCTTCCGATACAGGCAGTCGTTTTGAGGGATAATCTTTTTGCTGGTGTTAAAAATCTTTTATGCTCCTTCTGTTCTTCTGTTGCCATTTCAGTGTTTTATTGGTTACTGTTCACGTAAGGAACTTCCTCTCTGTGATTGCCGAGACAATGAATGCCTCTTGGCATACATTTTACATAGGAATGCAATAAAGAAAAGCAAACCCATTTCTTCTCACAGGGAAAAAGTAAAGCCAAAGCTTTGTCAAAGTTGTCATAATGTGCCGGAGATCAGAAAGACGGAGCCGAGCTCCAATGGAGGCTCCTGGGAACGGAGATGCCCTGTCCATCACTGCCCGATTGATGCTTCTCCCAGCTCAGCGAGATACCATCAGGCCTCTTCCAGCCATATGCACGCCCCAATCTCCACTCGATCCAACGGGCAGGTGCCCTCTGGCTCCCAGGACTCCTTCCAGCCTCACCTGTATTACCACTGCAACCAGCAAGAAGCCAGAAACAGCTACGCCTTGCCTCCCCTGCCAGGGCACGGGGAGAGGGCGACCTTGTGCTCCCATCACTCCAGTGGGGATTCGTCGTCAACTCCCCAGCACGAGGCTGCGGACATGAGATGGAAACAGTGGCCCCACGACCAGCAGCAGTTACGGCCAGTGCAACACCATGTCGTCACGGTCAGGTGAGGACGGATGACTGTAACGGGTTACACTGCCTCCTTCATCAAGGGATAAGGAGATGGAGAGCACTATGTGCCTCTGAAATTCTCTTCAAGCATTTTGTTTTTCAGTGGGCACTTTAGGCCATCTTCTTAGCAGTGGAGCATGTGCTTTGCATGCAAACCCCCCCCCCCCGGCCCTCCTGTATCTTCAGCTCACAAAAGGACTAGGTAGCAGGTGAAGGAAAAGCCCAGAAAGTTTCTGCCAGCCAGAACAGACAATGCTAGCCTAGATGGACAAATGCAAAGCAGCTTCATTTATTTCTATGTGTACCTAGAACAGTGAATGCAACAAACACGCCTCAGTTTTACAGGTACACTCATTAGGCAACCAGGATTGGTTATGGCTCCCTAGTTGGGTGCAGATTCAGTGGCAAACCCGAGCATAGTTTTGGGGAGGGGGTAAAGTGGGTTTGTGGGCTTGCCTTACTCCCATGTTTTTAAAACACTTCACCCTTTGCTCATTTCTCGGAGGCACCTAGTAACATAAAAGCAATAGTCACTTAATTTTGATGCTAATACTCCTTTACAAGCTGAAACTTAACGATCTTCGTTCTGGCTCCAGGCCAGTCTAAGGGCTGTTTGCTGCCTTACTTTTAAGATCTGAAGACGCTCTTGGGAGTTAAACCTCCCTCTAAATCGCCATGAAAATGTCGTGCTTCTATTATAAATTTATGCAGCTCTCTCTCTCTTGTGAGCTGTTTCTGCGGTTTTGCACTTTGTGTGTTTTTTTTTCCTTCAAGAAAACAAACAGACAAGCCATTGTGTTTTAGTTTAACAATTAATTTTTTCATAACGTTGCAGAGGCAGAAACAACTCCAGAAAGTTCGCCCTGGTTTTTCAGACATGGTGTGAAATGCGAGTCTTAGGGTAGGCATGTGTGATGGTTTGCACAGGGAAGCTCTCAGTTGGAAGAACTCCTCTCTCTGAAGGGCTGCCCAGTCCTAGTCCAACTTAAAAGAAGGAAGAGCAGCAACGATCAGCACCTGAACTGAGGACTGAGTCACCTGAGATCACCTGGTGGCAGCCTTCCTCACAATAGTGGGGTGTGTTACATTTCCATATAAATTATAGTAATTATGCCTGAATTTGAATCTCTACATATAAAGTAGCATAGGTAGATCCATACATTCTCTTATAATTCTGTAGTGATGCATTTTGCATTTCCTCCTTTTTGGGTAATGTGCAAGTGGCCACTCTAGAGCCTAATACATTCCCCCCCCCCACCCAGTCCTCAAACAGCAGGATTCTGCTTTTAAATTTCATTGAATGGATTTTGCTATTCCTGTGTGTGTGCATCCATGTGTGTTCCTTAACAAAATTCTGAAGCAAATTCTTCCAATTCAAATTTACTTGCTCAATTTCTAATGAATGAGCCTCCCGATTTGAATCTTGTTTTCACTATTCTCAAGTTTTGGATACTATCGGATTTGGTTTTGGTTGTTGCTCTTAGTCTGTACTGGAAATCATATCTGGAAAAGTAATATTTATTTATTTATTTACTCCCTCCCCTTGGTGCTACCAAGAATACAGTGGTACCCCGGGTTGCGTACATAATTGGTTCCAGGTTACAGTTCGTAACCCGAAAAATAGCAACCCGAGGTATGACTGTACTTAGCATTCTCGCCTTAAAATTCATCCTCAAGGAAAGTTAGGACCTAAGATGACAATCCAGCGCCTTGCAGCTTCTTTTGCTTTTCCTCCCGCATGCTCTGTTCCGCATGTGTCCTCTGCCATTGACCTTTGCTTCCCATAGGTCCTTCTCCTACACTTAGAGCGGCATTTGTGCAAGAGCTCTGTTCCTAGTGCATTGCTCCGCAGCGGGTATGGACTGATTTGCGCTCTGCACTTTAAGATCAAAAGCAAAATGTGATCATTTAAAATTAAGTTGCATTTGAATTCTAAATGGCTGAACAAATTCATTCCTGCTCTAGCTTAATGGCTGTAGTCTGGCTTTGCAAATTCTTTGCCCTTCCTGATCGTGCCTCTCTCCCACCATTATGAGAGGTCTCCTTGGCAGTACAAGCTCACTCACCTGTACAACAACCTTGTCGTACTTCACCTGATCTATATGGGTTGGAATTGGGTAGCATCACCGAGGTTGTGCCAGTGTCAGCGGAGGCATGACACTGAACTTATAGGAGAACTTGATTGCGAGCAGCGTCTTCTCACTTAGGATGGCAAGTGCGTGAATGATGGGCCCTTCCCTGCATCTTTAAAAGTACAGTGGGAGGGGTGTGTACAACCTCTTTGCTTATTTACTTATTTTATTACATTTATACCCCACCTTTCTTCCATGGAGCTCAAGGCAGCGAACACAATTCCCCCCTTCCTCGTTTAAATCCCACAACAGCCCAACTGCCTCCAGACACTCACATAGGACCTTCACTGCCTTCACTGGTTCTGATTTAAAAGAGAGGTAGAGCTGGGTATCATCTGCATATTGATGGACACCTAGCCCAAACCCCCTGATGATCTTTCTCAGTGGCTTCATGTAGCTGTTATAAAGCATGTGGGAGAGGACAGAACCCTGAGGCACCCCACAAGTGAAGGCCCAGGAGTCTGAACACTCATCCCCCAACACCATTTTCTGGACACGGCCCAGGAGGAAGGAGCGGAACCACTGTATAACAGTGCCCCCAGCTCCTCTAGATGATCCAGAAGGATGTTATGATCGATTGTATCAAAAGCCACTGAGAGATCCAGCAGAACTAGGAAACAGCTTCCACCTTTGTCCCTAGCCCGCCGGAGGTCATCAACCAGCGCGACCAAGGCAGTTACACCACAAAGGCTCTCACTCCTAGATTCTGCCATTGTGCCTTTTGAAACTTATAACCTATATTCCGAGCGGATGTGGGGATTGTGCCCTGAATTCCTCAAGGAAACTTTCAGGGATTCCCCAGCTGACAGTCCAAGTCTTTCGCCAAAGGACACAAACTCCCACCATCCCTTGCTGTGCTGGTTGACCCTGGTGGAAGTTGTTGTCCGAAGCTGCCTGGAGAGCCATAGGTTCCCTCCCGCTGTATTAGATGCTTCAGCCTGGTTGCTGGTTTAACAAACCAAGTCAACAGAGGACCCCTGTAAGCTGCAGGGACAGCCAAGTCCATCATCACCCAAACTGCCAACCTCCCTGAAATATATTTGGAGTCAAATGTGGATTTCATACTCTTTATTCAGCTCATAGTAGCGAGGAATGGTAGTTCCCCCAAAACATCTGCTTTATATACATTATTTACACAATGGGCCCCACGTGATTGGCTAATTCCGGGATTCTCCTGTAGGCCAATCAGGTTGCGGATTCACTTCCACCTGGAGCTGGATTGGGTGGCTCCTGCGGACCAGTCAGACTGCTGCATTCTGGATCCTATCGTTCTAGGACCAATCAGACTGCTGCATTTTGGATCCTATTCAACTCAGTACATAACACTCCCCAACCATGCTATTTAGGGTTCATTGTCTCATACTGCATCCAAGACCTCTGCCTTTGTCCTTTGCCTGCCTGGAAGGGTTAACACTCTCATGAATGGAGACTTCTGCCTGGGCTGAAATTAATAAGCCAATGAATATCTTTCTCCCTACAGACATGACAAAGTGTTCAGGATGCCAAAGAGGTAGGTTACAATCAATCTCTCTACCCTATCATCATGTCTTCTCCTCCTCCTCACACCCTGCTATTAGGAACGAGGCAATGTATTATTCCTGGTGACATCCCAGGCAGGCAAAGAGCTGCAGCTACATTAGTAGGTTCACAGCTCCTCATTAAGGGCTTCCCATCTGTTTCGAGTCCCCCACTCCCCCCAACCCAACCCAACCCTCTTTGCAAGAGATGTACTCCGCAGCTTTAAGGAAAAGCTAGCCTTCCAGAGAGCTTTCCCCATATCACACTCGAACCAGGTATTGCTGTGTTGTTCTGCATGTATGGCCTTCCTTTGCACGTTGCACTGTTTTGCACGTTCGACATTTAGCATGCCCCATTATGCTCAACATAACACGTGAAGTGTCAACATTTTTTCCCCTTCACATCACAAGTGTTTCACACGAACATAATCAGGTAGTTGGAGACAGTAGTGGCTCCCCGTGGTGTTTCTACCGTGTAAATATGGTGTGCGTGTAAGATATGTAGTACTTTCTGTGTTGTGAAGCAGGCGTATGCTAACTTCTTCATTTGTGCCTATACTGAAATGGATTTAGTGCCCTGAAGCTAACATTAGTAGCTAAAGGCATTCGGAAACAGGAACCTAGGGACTGGCCTTCCAAAAAAAAAAAAAAAAAGTGCTTTCATTCAGCTGAGCATGCTGGGTTGAGCATCTTGACTCACTGCATGATATCGGTCTCATCTCTTCACTTCTGCATGCTACAGCCTCTTCATCTTCCAAGTGATGACACTGTTTATTTGCCTCAGCTAGAGATCTGCTACCAAGCTGCTCCTCTGACAGATGCAGCATAATGCAAATAAAATGTTAATAGGGAAATTCAGGGAAAGGTAGAGGGACTGGATGGAGGGCCAACATTTCTTTGACAAGAATTTTCAGATCGGATTTTGAAATGTTTCCTTTTGGGAGCTTCACCGCCAACCTATTGGAGAATGTTAGCCTGGCCCAAAGAATACTCAGTGAAAAACCACCCCAAATGTCTCTGGCCATGAATGAAAATGGGGGCTGACTGGCGCAGCTGTAGATCTAGTTTAATAACTGCCTAATACCATTTTCATCGTAGGGAAGGAAGCAGCAGTCTTGGCACCTGACCCTTTCAGTCTTACCTTCTCAGCTCGTTGCTTCTTTCATCCACTAATCTAGCTCCGTTCAGTATTACCTGAGCCAAAGGCTGTGTACAAACCATGACTTGCCCCCGAAGAATCTGGGGCACTGTAGATCATTAAGGGTGCTGGGAATTGTAGCTTTGTGAGGGGTAAACTACAGTTCCTGGGATTCTTTGATGGCAACTACATACTTTAAATCAGGAGTTGTCATCCTGGTCCCTACCGCCCACTAGTGGGCATTTCAGGATTCTAGGTGGGCGGTAGGGGGTTCTGTGGCACAAGCTGAATCCTCCTTCCATTGAGCACTGGTGGGCGGTAAGGAAATTTTTACCATCAAGAAAGATGCATTAGTGGGCGGTAGGTATAAAAAGGTTGACAGCCCCTGCTTTAAATGGATGGTGTGTATGGAGCCAAAATTTATCAGAAGAGAATTTCGAGAAACATTTGATAACATTCTTTTTGACCACCCCAGAACTATAAAATGAGGAGGTTCTAATTTTGATTGGAGCAGTACTGCTGGGGAAGGGAGTGTCTAACGTTTCCCTCCTGAGTCATTTCTCCCAAAGAGAAATCACTCCCAAGTTGTTACACTAGTCCTGCTGGTGAATAATAGGCAGGTACTTACTTATATTATGCATCTCTTTCCTTCCAGCAAGAGGACTAAATGCAGTGTGTGTGTGTGTGTGTGTGTGTGTGTGTGTGTGTGTGTGTGAGAGAGAGAGAGAGAGAGAGAGAGAGAGAGAGAGAGAGATTTCAATCCAGAAATAGCACAGCATCTCCCCTTCTCTAGCCCCACTGCTCCAATCAAAATTGCAGGCTTCACCCCTGCTTTAAAGAGGAAGCTGAGAGATGGTGACTTCTGTTTTATCTCTTACTGCAGTGAGAAAGACCAACCATTAGGCTGTCTTAGGGTATGTTCACATTAGTAGCTTGAAACATAGCAAGGTCACCCCCTTCCCCCTGCATTTCAAGCCCCATTTTCACATCAGAGAGGGAGCAGGGATGTCTAATATGTATGGCCTTTTTGGTCTGGAGGTTAAATGCTGAGACTTCAAGGCAACCGCTAGTTTGGCTGGACCTCTCCTCTAAAATAACTTGATAGGGTTTCCCTCTCAGCTTCTCCTTATTCCACCCCAAGAGGAATGGAATAATTTGGTCATGCATAGTGCTAAAAACTGAGCTCCATTACCACACAGTATACACCTCCTCTCCATCTTTGAAAATGGAGAGGGGACATGACAAACAAGATACCCCCAAGGAGCAAAGAATACAGGTCCCCAGCTGCAGGACTGTGCCACAAGAGCCCCCCCAAGCATGCATGCTAATGTCATTTCCCTAACCATTCTGGGATAAATAAGGCACATTTTAGCCACTTATTTATTTGGGGGATTAAAGGAAGAGCCTAATTTCAGGACAGAGTGAGGCAGGTAGGTGGCCTGTTCTCCAGCTATGAAGACTTGGGGAATAGTTACAGGTACAGCTTAGTATGTCGCCATGCGCTTAGGTAATCTGAACCAATAACTTGTGAACCCAGAGCATGAGCCAGTGACCCGCTCCCACCAGCACCCACCCTGAAACCTGGTGCCAGATCACACCAGTAACCAGTGTGGGTTTTCACTGGTAACGTCAAAAGAAAGAACCCCCCCCCTTTACCCACGAGAGAGAAAGAGAGAGAGGGAGAGGGAGAGAGAAATGAATGAAACAGCAAATGAAATGAAATGGCAGCTTCTTGTTTTCCTTTTGCTCCTTTCCAGTTTGTCCCAAGTGATTGCTGAGTGGCCAGTCGCTGTCTTAGTGCTCTGTTCGGTGACCGTGTTGGTCTGTACGCTGGTGAGCGTGTTAGTGGGAAATTTGCCTGATTTTTCTGAACCCTTGATGGTAAGTTCCTGCAGATGATCTGCCTCAGGGACATACAGTATCCTTCCATGTAAAGGTTGGTTACCTTTCCCATGCTTTAGAGTTGCCCTGGCTAATACTTGTAGGTGCCTAATGAGATTTCTTCTCCCCACATACTTCCAATAAAATATGTAAAGAGTGTCAGTTTGCATTTCTTCGTACAGAAAGTATTGATCTGATGTGTAGAGATCTTTCCTATTCTAATTAGCTCAAGAAGGTTCCGGAAGCTTCTCTGTGTGAAACAAGCAGAAGGTTCATGATGTTTGGGTTATTCCTTCAGAGAAGCTGAGTACAGCTGGTTCTGTTATCTCTTCTGTCCAGATCATGCTGACTATAAGAATAGGCCAGAAGGAGCCTGAGTTTCACTTTCTCTTTCTATCTCTCTTCCTTCTGGTGTGGTATTCTGTATATAGTGTTAAGGTTTAGACTTATTATAAGTTATTGTAAGTTTCAGTTAAGTCTGCTGCAGCTGGACTTCTTATGGACAATGCCAATCCTGAACATACTGGATTTGTCACCATTATGCTCATTTGCCTTCAGTAGCAGTGAAGCTCTGCTGGATGAAATATTAATTGCCTCTGGTCTATTTTTTTGGGAATCCTGCAACGTGTTTAAGTTTTTACTCTGCTAACTCTACATTGGAGTTCTGCTCTGGATCAATGTTGAGTAGAATTTCCACTACAAAGAGAACATGATAAGTGTTGTCTTTTTAAACCACTCTTGTAGATTTTCAGAACTCATTAAATAACCTTAATAAAGTCCTGGTGTAAATTATGGCCTTTTCTGGTGTGGGGAGGCTAAATCCAGACTTTGCATATTTGGCAAAATCCTCGTAGCAAAAGTCCTATTGACATGGATGGGAGCTGCACAAGAGATTTGCATTGAATTGAAATGAACTGGAATTTCTTCAATCCCATTGAAATTAATGGGAGATCTTACCTATTGAAACACTTCATTAAAATGGGTCCAGACTTGGTTTGCTCAGGATTAATTCTGGTTATCCAGTCTTGAAATCTTAAATTTGTACATGTTTCAGAAAAAAGGACTCATCTGAACATACACGTTAGATTAGTGCTGCAGCCAATGGTGTATTGTAAATAGAAATGTCCTTGTATAACATCTTGAAATGTGTACATTTTTATATTTATAAATAGGGATTTGAGCCACGAGACACCGACATAGGCAGAAAGCTCACCGTCTGGAAGAATATGAAAAGCCACACAGGCTATAAGAAGATTCTCTCTCTTTCCCCTCACAATGACAACAGGTACATGTTTTGGGGGCAGGGATATGGATTACAGATCTTCGATTACGACAATGAGATTGTTTTACTGCAAAAACAGATGGCTGAATATCAAAAAGAGCATTGGGGAATTTAATATAATCTATTGTATTATTGCATTGTGATCTAGCCAAACCCAGTTGCCCCAAAACTGAAAAGCCTAACAAACAGTGGGCCAAATTCAACTAAATAGTTTCACTAGTGGGAGCCAACACGAGCAATAGGATTTCCCCCTCTTTGTTCCCTCCACACACCTTTGCCAAATCTGCTTGAGAGGTTCAAGAGATGCCCCAGAACAGCGCGTGGGGCAAGGAGAGAGGGAATGCCTTTGCAGGACTTTCAATTCTGCCCATTATAATTAGCATCTCTAGAGCAGGAGTGTGGAACCTTTGGTCCTCCAGAGGTTGCTGAACTACAACTTCCATCAGCTCTAGCAAGCATAGCCAATGGCTTGAGATTATGGAAGTTGTAGTTCAGCAACATCTGGAGGAGCCAAGGTTCCCCACGCCTGCTCTAGATCAAGGGGCTCCCAAACTCTGGTCCACGGGCCACTGGCTTCCTTCAGGTGGTCTATAGCATGTTTGTAAAAATAGTTAATTATTGTAAGCCATGCCATAGTAGTTCATGGGTTGGTTACTTCCAGACTGGATTACCGCAGTGGTGCTCATGCCGGATCCGGAAGCTGCATTTAGCGCATAATGCTGCAGTCCGATTGCTGACAGGAGTAAGGCCTTGTCAGCATATAGCACCTGTGCTCAGAGATCTGCACTGGTTGCTGATTTGCTACAGGCTCAAGTTACTATTAGTATACCAAGCCCTTAACAACTCTTTTTTAAATATACTTTTCAAATATATACATTTCATTAATTTTTACAATCCATTGAACATTTCAAAATTGGACTTCCTTCCCCCTCTTTCTGTGGTTCCTAAAATGTATTTTTTCATATCTTCTGCATATCCAAATTCATTTAATTTACCCATGTAATTATCTATTGTAAATACCGGTATATACTCTTATAAAACTGCAGGTTATTAAAATAACTCTGCTAATGTTTTTATCTGTTTACAATTTATCTGTAAATATTCAGTAAACCATTTCCATTCTTTTATAAAGAGTTTGTTATCTTGATTTCTTAGTATTCTGGTAAGTTTTGCCATTTCTGCATATTCCTTAAGTTTTTGTATCCATTCTTCCTTTACTGGGACTTCTGTTTCTTTCCATTTGGGGGCAAGTAACATTCTTGCTGCTGTAGTAGCATACATAAATAGATTTCTATAAAAACTATAAAAACACGGGCACTGATCTACCCATTGGATTAACCAAAGTTGTTGACATCCCTGCTCTAGAAAGAACAATGGCCCATTTCTTATTATGTTATGTATTGTGGAACCATCAATATACATGGTGCTTAACAGCATAAAATAGGAACTGAAAAAAGACTGTACTCTATATTTCCACACTGGAGGAGGCAACAATATGGGGGGGCAGGAAGCACAGGGATAACAAACAAGAGGCACAGAGGCTTGTCTCCTAGATGTTAATGTAATGGGTTTCCTACCATATTTCTGTGAGTCAGATATTCAGGCAAGGTGTTTCCATGGAAACTAATCATTAGCCAGTCTTCCTTAGGTCTTCTGAATGGTGCAAAAGCTGGCCTCCCCTCCCCCAAGGATGATGATGATGATGCTAACCATCACCACCACCATTTTATTGTTTATACCCCACCTATCTGGGCAGCTTACAGCATATATAAAACATAGATGTGATCAAGGTGTCTGTAGGGCTGGCCTAAGGCATTTTATTTAGAGGAAAGAGCAAGACATTATGGCCAGGAGTTGTTTTTTTCGGGGGGAGGGGTTATTGAGCTTTTTGGGGGGGAGACCACAGGTAAAAAATCCCCTCAATAAAAGGACATTGCGGGGGACAGGCTTCTGTTGAGGGTGCAGAACCTCAGTGAATTATTTTTAATGCTTTTCAATAATTTTTGAGGATTTAAATTTTATGAGGATTTCACATGGGCTATGCCCAGTGCTTTTTTTTCTCCTTAAAAATATGTTTAGGGGTACTCTCATTTTGACTATAAAAAAAAAAAAATCACCATTTTATAATTCAAATCGGGGAAAATAAATACAGTAAATGGAGAAAAGTACTAAGATTCACAAAATGTTTAGGGGTATGCGTACCCCCAGGGAAAAAAGCACTGGCTATGCCCATGTTACCCACCCTTCTTGCGCAGTGGTAGTTAGCTCTTACTTCATCACTGGCAATGGGGCACTGCCCTTCACCCCTGAGACAAACAGGCGAGTTTAAAGGGTGCAGTACAGGCCATGCCACACACCTCTCTTCTCACCCCCACCCTCTCTCTGATGTGGGGCAGTGGATTTGGCTGCGCCTTGGAGTGCTCAGACTATCCCACCGCCTACGGCCAGCCTTTATATTTGTAAATAAATAAAAACATGACGCACCATGGGCTGCTTCCAAATAAAACAATGTCGGCACTCGGTAAGTGCTGCGTCCCTGGAATTTCCGCTGCTTGAAGAAGTTGGGTGAGCATAGGTTTAGGTGAAATTAAGGAGCATCACAGAAGGAAATTTCCTCCCCCCCCCCCTCGCCACAAAAAAGAAAACCTCTCTGTGGGGAAGAACAATGTGGGGTGAGGTGACATATTTCTAGGAAGAAGGAGGGGGCAGGAACTTATTTAAGTTACACTGTTGTTTACGTTCCCTCCAAACATATTGTAGGATCCAGGGGCGTCTTACCCATAGAGGCTAGTGACGCGGGGAACCAGGGCACCAAGTTCTGGAGGGTGCCAGGGAAGAGGCGGAGGCTGGACATGGCACCTCCCGGCATCAGCTCGCCGCCCTCACCCGCCTCCGCCATGCCGTGCCATGTCTGGAGTCTCCGTCTGCCATGGCCACCGCGGCACGAAGCAGCCAGCTGAGCTGGGAGGCGCCACGTCCAGCCTCCGCCTCTTCCCTGCCGGGGGAGCTGCCCTCCAGCTGCTGCCCACCTCCTCCAGCCCCGCCGGCAGCGCCATCCTCCATAAAACACTCTGGGAAATGGGGGGGGGTGCCGGAGGGAGTTTTGCACCATGGCACTGGATGTGCTTAAGACAGCCCTGGTAGGATCCAAGCCTGGCAAAGGGCAAGGGCAAGAGAGGAGGGAGAAAGAGAAGCCTTTCTTACAGCTCTGTATCGTAAAAGCCATGCAGATGAGTTGCAGAACAATGCTCAGTTCAGGACAATGTCGTTTCTTTTCTTTTTTTTTGCTAGCTACGGGGACATAGGCATGAACAGAGGGCAGAGATCCATACAAGGCGAACGAGAAGCAAGAATAAGGAGGATGGTGGAGCCAGACTATGAAAAGGATGGCTTCTTTTGTGGACCCCCAGGTAAGTTTTGTTTGAGATTGCCCCGCAGAACTGACCAAGGCAAGAAAACAACCCCCCCCCCACTTCCCACAGACACATTTAAAGGCTGCAGAATCTTAATCAGCTTAGAGTTGGCCAATATTGTGTGGTGTGTGTGTGTGCGCGCGCATTAGTATTAGTGAAAGGACTCAGAGATGCTTCTTATCCCCCAGCCTCAAAAACCCACAAGTTACAGCACTGGTAATCCAAGGACATGGGTAGAAACTGGAATGATTTGCTGCTTTGAGAGTTTTAAAATAAAATAAAATGAAGCAGTGTATAGATTTTATGAAATAAAACAATAAATAAATTAAATAAATGACCAGGTGCCAAGTTAACAGGAAAATAAAATAAAGACTAGATAGCTGTGGCATAGACCAAGTTTAAGTGAGTGAAGAAACCAATGGTTTAGCAAACAGGGTAAGTCTTGTATGGCTACTTCTTTGGAAAGCAGAGTTATACAAGGACAGTGGAAGCAGCCTATAGCATCATCCCCCCACCCCACCCCACATGTCTAGAGCTTGTTCCAAGTAGGTTGTCAGGTATCTTTTCTGTTACATAACTGTACCTACTATTTTGGCCCTTAGGGAAAAGTTATTCTCAGCTGGTATTTATGTCCACAACTGCTGGAAGCTTATGGAACTTGAAAGCAATACAATCCATGTGTCAAATGGAACAGGACAAGGTTGGTATTGCTGTAAGGAATATGCACACACTTATACTCCTGGATTGTTTCAACTTCAGGTTAATGCTATTGAATCAGGGTGAAATCCAGCGCCGTCTTAAAGGGATCGGGCGGCCTGGTGCGACGATCCCTCGGCGCCCCAGGTGGGCCGCCTCTCCGCCCACATCCCTCCTGCGCTGGCCGCCCCTCGGGAGGGGGGGTGGCCGAGCGGGGGATGAGGGGCGTGGCGCTGCAAGCCGCCCGCCCTCCGGAGCCCCAGCTGGAGCGTTGGGAAGGGTGCGCAAAGCCCCGCCGCTCCAGTGCCACGCCCCTCATCCCCCGAGGGGCGGCCAGCGCGGGAGGGAGGTGGGCGAGCGGGGGGTGAGGGGCGTGCGCTGGAGCGGCGCGGGGCTTTACGCGCCCTTCCCAGCACTCCAGCTGGGGCTCCGGAGGGCAGCCGGCTTGTAGCTTGCCCGCTGGCGGGCAGGCGCGGGTTGGGGAGGGAGCGCCCGGTATGCCGGCGGGCTCGCGGGGGCGCCCTGGTGCACCGCACCACTCAGCCCCTATTATGAGACGGCCCTGGTGAAATCCTTACTTACAGATATAGTTTATCTCTCTCTCTCTCATACACACAGAGAGGCACATAGGAGGTGCCTTAGTCGGACCATTGGCCCATCTCGCTCAATATTGTCTCCATAGGCTGGCAGAGGCTCTCCAGGGTTTCAGATTGGGGATATTCCAGCCCTACCTGGAGATCTTGGGGATTGAACCTGAGACTTTCTGCTCTACCACTGAGCTACAAGCCTTCCCCACAAATTCCGTAGAGCACTACATCCTGAAACACAACACTATGCTTTAAAAGATGACTGAAACAGGGGACGTGTGTGAACAAAATCTTTAAAACTCCCCATCCTCAGAACAAGACATTTGTCAAAAGGATAAAACAGAAAAGGATGTGGCAGTGGGGCAGGTCTAATTCATTCTTTTCCCCTTTGGCTTTTCCAGATCCGTTCTCATGCAGAGTTTGGGAATCTCTGCCAGCGTACTGAAGCCAACGAATGCTGTCCAAGTTGGTCTCTTGGAAACTTTATCGCAGCCCTGTACAACCGGTCTTCTTGTTTAGAGGTTACCGAAGCTGATGTTTCCCACACCCTCGTGCTCCTTCGTTCGTGTGCCCCCGACTATCACAAAGGTGTCCTCGTCCCTCCTTGCATCGGTCCCAAGACTGAAAGAGACAAGCACGCCCAGTGCTCCAAAATCCCTGAGAAATGCACTCGCTTCCATGCTGTTTACCAGCTTCTTCATTTCCTCGTCGACCGAGATTTTCTCAGTCCACAGACAGTGGGATACCAAGTGCCAACCCTGAAATACAGCCTGCTGTTCTTGCCTATGATGAAGGGAGCATCCATGATGGGCATCTACCTGAACAACCTTGAGTCGTGGGACTTGTTTGATAATTACACCTCCATTACTGGGATGGACCTGGGCCTTAAGCAGACATTATTCCAGCACTACCTATTACTGGATACCGTGTATGCAGTCTTGGCGATACTGGCCATATTTCTAAGCATATTTTTTTATTTGCGCTCGGTCTTTATTACTTTTATCACCTTAATTATTGTCTTTGGTACCTTGATGATTTCCTATTTCTTGTACAAGGTGGCCTTCAGATTCTCCTACTTCCCTTTTGTAAACCTAACAGCGGTAGTCATTCTCAGCAGTCTTTGTGCCAACCACACCTTTGTCTTTTTCGACCTCTGGAACCTGAGCAAGAGCCAGAACCCATCCGCTGGGCTACTGCAGTGGGTAAGACTAACCATGCATCACTTTGGGTATCTCATGCTAGCATCTTGCCTGACGACTGGTGCTGCTTTCTACGCCAGCTACATGAGTTACATAACCGCCATTCGATGCTTTGCCATCTACATGGGCACCTCTGTCCTGGTGAACTTGGTCTTCATGCTGACCTGGCTTCCTTCAACCGTTGTGCTGTATGAACGTTACCTAGCAAGGAACTGTGTCTATAAACCAGAGGGCTATTGGAATAACAGTGGGCACAAGAGTGTCATTCTCTCTCTCCACCACATTCTCAGGCATATCCAGAAAACCTGGCACGAAACGGCCAAGTTATTATTTGAGAAAGTTCTTCCTTGTGGGGTGATAAAGTTCCGCTATATATGGATCTGCTGGTTTACTGCCTTGGCTATAGGGGGTGCCTACATTTCCTGTCTGAACCCTAGGCTCAAACTGCCTTCTCTAGAGATGTCATCTGTGCAGGTTTTCAGGCTAAGCCACCCCTTTGAGAGGTATGATGCTGAATATTGTAACGAGTTTATGTTCGAAAGGCTGGAGAGAGGAGAAGACCTGCACATGCCCGTCACTATTATATGGGGTGTACTCCCAGTGGACAATGGGGATCACTTTAACCCCAAGAGCAATGGTACTCTGGTGATGGACCCAGCATTTACCATCGAAAATTCTGAAGCTCAGCTATGGCTGCTGGACTTTTGCCAAAAAGTTAAAAACCAAACTTTTTACTACTCTGAACTGGAACAAAAACCCACCGTTTGCTTCATGGAAGAATTCCACCGGTGGATGGATAGCCGCCAGTGCTCTAAGAGAGATCACAGCTTCAACCTCTGCTGTAATCACTTCTCCTTCCCATACAGCAGAGAAGTCTTCCTTCATTGCATCAAGATGATGATCATGGAACAAAACAGAGACGAGGCTGAGACTCAGGACCTAGGCCTCAGATTTGATGAAAGAGGCAACCTGGTTGCTTTGGTGCTACAGTTTCAAACCATTTACCACTACAGCTTCAACTATAGCAAGGCCAAGCATTTCTATGATGAAATTGGCCTCTGGATAAGAGAAGAGATGAAGGCAGCCCCCATGGGGCTTCAGAACGGCTGGTTCACCAGCAAGCTGGAGCTCTACAATCTCCAGCACAGTGTGGACACAGAGAGTATGGTAGTGCTGGGCTTATCAATAGCCATCTCATTCATGGTTCTTTTGCTCACAACTTGGAATGTCCTTCTTAGCTTGTTCTCCGCCGCAGCTATTACAGGCACCGTTCTGGTAACTGTCGGCCTGTTGGTCCTCCTGGAGTGGCAGCTCAACGCGGTGGAGTCTCTATTCATTTCGGTAGCAGTGGGTCTCTCCGTTGACTTCACGGTCAACTACTGCATATCCTACCACTTGTGTCCGCATCCTGATCGCCTGAGCCGTGTAGCCTTCTCCCTGAAGCAGATGAGCTGTGCCACTGTCATGGGGACTTCGGCTTTGTTTTCGGCAGGTGTCATCATGCTGCCTGCCACCGTGCTGGCCTACAGGAAGCTGGGCATTTTTGTGATGATGATCAAGTGTGTCAGTTGCGGCTTTGCGAGCTTCTTCTTCCAGTCTCTCTGCTGTTTCTTTGGCCCGGAGAAGAATTGTGGACAAATAATTTGGCCTTGCACTCGTGCTCTGAAAAACTATTCGGACGACCCGAGCTCTTCCAACAGAACGTTTACCTGTGGAGGAAATGAGAAGCAGAGTAGGTTACAAAAAGGTCAGGAATCCAACAGTGCAAATGAACAGTACGAGCTCCAGCCTTTGGCCAGGAAGCTTAGTGACAGCTTTGACAACAGCACCTCTACAAGCAAGTTGTCCAATCGTCCATCTGTCTTATCTGAAGACATTCAGCTCCAAGATAGCAAGTGCTCTGGAATGGAAATTCATCCTTCCTCTGAAAAGGACAGACAGAAGCTGGAACAGAGTGCAGGGCGTCATGTAACCCTTTGCCAATGTCCAGCCCTGCAAACATCTTCTCCTTACAAACCTGGAAGCAGCTCAGGAAATGAAGCAGAAAGTCATAGGGACAGGCCTTGCAGAGACTGCAGATGTAAAAAATATGGCCATAAAGCTTGGGACCATCTTCAGTCAGCCAGCACAGTTGATGACAAACTGCTGAATAAATCTCACTCCTCAAGCAACACCGATCAACAAAAATCAGATTATACCTCAGAAAATAGTAATGTACCAGAAACTGAAATGTACGAACTCCACAGATGCCTTTATTCCACTGGCAGCTCTTTCAGTGCTCAGAATGTCTCCAGTGAGACATCCCTGAGTGACTTTGAACCAAGCGTAAAACTCATGGAATCCGCCAGTTATTGCCCAGGTCATTTAGATGTAGCCGGTTCTTGCTGTCCAACTCAAAGAGGTCACCTGAATGGAAAGAGAGACACCCTGAGGCTGGACCTGAGGGAGACTGTCTTTGACACATCTGCTTCAGCATCCCAGCAAAACAGCGGATTGAGGAAAACTCAAAGGTTAGGAGTAGGGGGCGAGGATCCAGTTGTCTTGCCAAACAGCAAACCAGATATGCCTGATGTTTGGATCAAGCGTTCTGGCGCCCAAAACTCTGGATACTGAAATGAACATCTCAGAGGAAATAATTGCTATTTCAGGGGCAAGGATAATTAATTTCCATTTTGAGTAGTGAGTATAAAACTTTTCCAAAAACAAGAACAGGCTGCATTTTTACAAAGCCAGCAAACCTGGTGCGGATTAGAGGCAGATGTTATTGCAGTGTCAGCTGTTCAACTGCCTGCTCAATACAGTGCCATATTCTCTATTATACTGCAGGTTTATTAAGCAAGAGTTCTTTGTCATTCTCTCCAGTGCAATTCGTTTTGGAGTAAACGGAGAGGCATGATGATGAGTGGAATAAGTGTGAAGTAAATGGCTCAAAGGATATTTTAAAGACAAAGGAAAACCCTTTTCTAAAACATCATTGCTACTAACCGACTGAATATTGATGGCGTGACACAAAAAGTGTATTTTAGCTCAGTCATCGCTCTTTTCACCATCAGTCAAACAAATCTCCTTGGGGAAATTGTATTCAGATAGCTGAAAGTAATATTATCTGGGGTACTTTCTTTCAGAGAAGACTAACCAGTAGCCCTTCAAAAACAATGGTGGTTGCTCTCCCCTACAATTTCCCCCTACAATGTAATTTACAAGTGGAACCTGCAAGAAATTGTTTTGCAGCGTGGAACATTTCTGTTCTGGGGTCCAGCCAGCCATGCCTTTCCCTAGATATACTGTTTCATTACACACACACACACACACCAGTTTTCCACCTCCCTGCCAGTCAGGATTCTGTGGCCACTGAGCATGCTCAGTCCTCATTGAGTCTGCTCCTCCTACTTATTTTGTGCCCTTCTGCAAACCTTAGTCCCCCTACTGATAACTTCCTCTTGTGCGTGGATGGTGAAGTTTTGGCTGCAGGAGAGACCTGGCACGCAGAGAACAAGTTTGTTACTAACATATAAGATCCCTAAATCAGAAATTAAGCATATTTTTCTCTTTCCCACTGACAGTGTGCTTAAAGTTCATCAGACATTTTTCTTGTAATTCTTCATTTTCTGATATGGGTAATTTGTGTTTCACCTTAGCTGCTAGTATTTCATTCAAAGCTGTACAGAGATGTCTAAGTTTGCATATTTATGGAATCCTGCAATTTACTTTCTCTCTCTCTCCACTGGCCATGTCACACCCTGCCCTGGCCCTCTCAACCATCACAATATTTTTACATTTACTTGTCAAAGTGATATCCCAGCGTAAAAAATAAACATGTTTCCTAAACTGGGCTCAGAATCTTAATTATTTTTGTTTGCACAGCTAATCGTGTGATTTATATTATTCATACATGGACAGAGTTCCTTCCACCCACCACCCACACCAAGATCCAGGGCTCTCTGTACTTTCACACACACACCCCAGTCCCTCCATCACTATTTAAGTACCACTGTGCTCTTCCCTGAGGGTTCACATGCATTTTCTCAGCAGGCCAGTCCTATCCTGTAAGCAGACAGAAGTGTGCATTAGTTGAACAGATGTACTAAAAATGTAAAGGAAGCTCTTGCTAAACATTTTTGCTTACTGAATTAAATTAGAAAGGGGGCAAGGCTGTAGGTTTCCCTTGACACCAGCCTCCCACAAGCTGGTGCTCCACATGCTTTGAACTCCAACTCCCATCAACCCCAGACAGCATGATCAACAGTCAGGGATTATGAGTACACTAGAGTACATCTAGAGTACACTAGAGAGGGGATGTCGGCTTCACACAATCCAATGTTGCCACAATATTGCTCTCTGGCTGTTTGAAGGGGTACACTTGCACAAAAGCAGGACATACCCCCACAGAACATCTGTGGCATGAAACGTTACAGGATTTCACCAGGAAGCTGTTGGGCATGCACTGCCTGGCCATATATGAATCTCAGGCTAGAGTGCAACAAGCCAAACCAAGGCAGGAAATAATCAGGTTGTTGACTTTTTGTTTCTCGGCTAAAAAAAAAAAAGCTGCACGACAGGAGTATACACCAAACACTTAACCCCTAGCTCCACCAAAGAATCACGGGAGGGAGCTATATTTTATTAAACTGGAAACTATAGCTCTTTAAGGGGTAAATCCCTGGATTCTTGTGGGAGGTAGTTCGTGCTTTAATTTTATGGCGTGTACACGATCATTGTCTAACTACCGGGAAGGTGCGAGTAGAGTGGAGAGTAGCCGGCATTGCTAAGTGTCAGTCACTACTACAGGCTGCCTTGTTCTGTCCACTTGTCATCCTAGCTGAGGGACACGTGTATTGTCACCTTTGCAAAGCAGGACACGTCTCAGCAGGGCTGCATTCCCCTAACCTTAAAGCCCGGCAGCGACGGAAGAAGCGACACTTGCTGGCACATCTGCTTTCTCAGCAGCGCTGAAGGTACAAAACGCCCGACGCCGGGTGTGTCCTAGAAATAAATATATAGGCTAGTGAGTAGTCCACC
The DNA here is from genome assembly GCF_009819535.1 of Lacerta agilis. Classification (NCBI taxonomy): domain Eukaryota; kingdom Metazoa; phylum Chordata; class Lepidosauria; order Squamata; family Lacertidae; genus Lacerta; species Lacerta agilis. The sequence goes on from NC_046312.1 coordinate 40,382,203, forward strand.
CAAGTCTGCAACCCGAGGGGCACTTCCTTCGGAGCAAGCCCCATGGAAATCTGTCCGATATAAGCCTCACTACGCATCGCTTCAAAGCAGAGCAACAGCAACCAAAACATCCCCTAAACGATAACACGCCCTGTCGTGCAAAACCTTTATTAAGCCTCTCCTCGACCGCTTCCCACAGCAGCGCAGGGCAAGATCCTCCTTCAGCGCCGGAGTCGGAAGAGGCTTCACTTTTCATCCTGCGCAGGCGCCGCTTCGTCGGGTTGGTGTGGTGGGGAGAAAGCAGCGGGGAGCCGGAGAAGCCGATTAATTCGGCGCCTGCGCAGCGGGCTCCTTCTTCGGCTCGCTCGAACTCTCGCGTGATATCGCGGTGACTGGAGTCGGTTTCCGTTCAAACGCTGGCGGGAGTTGGGCGGCGCCGGTCCCGATAAAGCGCAGCAGGAGGAGGGGAGCCGGTTGTCCCGTTGTGTTGAGAGGGCATTGTCCAATTAGGCGGAGGGAACTATTGTGCTGCGGCCTTTGCCCGCTAATACGCGGTGCGCTCTGTACATGCCCAGGAGAAATACTTAACCTCATTGACGCTTGTTATCCACTGAGCCGTGGGAAGCTCCCGGGGTGCTGCTCTTCCTTGGTGGTTTGGAGGCCTCCGGAGACTTAACGGTATGTGTGCGTTGTATTTGCAAATACGTGGCTGGGGGTGCAGCATTAAACGACACTACCCCGCAAAGGCCATGGCTCCCTCTTGACCCTCGGGGAGACCAGCTCTGTCCCCAGCAGGGCTTTTCCCCACCCCAACCTTTGCATTGAGCTGGTAGGCTGCTGTTTTGTCTCTTCTGTAGGCAAGGTATAACCAGCTCCTTCAACCTTTCCTCGTAGGATCTGGTCTCCAGGCTCCTCAACATCTTTTGTCTCCCCCTCTAGACACCTTCCAGTTTGTTGACGGCCTCCCACAGCTGCCCACAGCTGCAATACTGGTCGGTATGGGTATTTTCCTTGTAAGCTGCACTTTGCCTGTGATGTGTACGGAGCTATTCCCTTGCGGGGAAGTGGGCAAGACATATGTTCTGGCCTCGTCCATGTTGCTTTCCCCAACATTTGGAAAGGTCGAGCCTGCTGTGTCTCTGCTTCCCTGCCTTGGATAACACAGCTCTTTTAAAATGTTGTTGTTGTTGTTTGTTGTTATATTTTTATTAAAGATTTCTTAGTTTACAAAAATCCATGCATCGTCTCTTTTTTCAAGTTGCGTTTTCTACAGATGTTTCATTTGTTGTGAGACATTAGTGTTGCGTACAGTACAGTATTAGGTTAGGAAGGAAAGGGAGGGAGGGAATGGTGAGTGGGATGGGGTCAGGTGGTTATGTTTCTATTGTACTTAGTGTATATGTCAGCGTCACTTGTATAGGTTCTCTTACTATTTGCTTGTTGTATTTCCTTGGTGTTGAGAGAGGTTGGGGGTGGCCTAGGATGTGGTTTGTTGTCTTTGGTTGGCTGTAGTGAGATTTGTTTTCGTGTGTGAGTGTATGTGTATTTTTGGATCAGGTTAGCCAGATTGATTCGTATGCTGTCAGCTGGTTGATAATGCAGCTCTTGAAGATGAAGCTGGCCTGCAAATAAAATGATTAAAATCAGTCAGTCATGATAAAACTTATAAAAGAGGTGCTGTGGATCAAACTTGTTGGGAAATGATGACTTTAAATTCTAGGCTATCAGTGAAAACCTAGTGATGGGGTTGATGTGTTTGTGCATCTTGAAATGGGACTGACGTTTCCAAATTTGAGAGATGAGCCAGCACATTCAAAACAGATGCCATATTGTATGGGCATGCCCTTTTTTCAAATCAGCCCTCTGTGTAGTATGCAAGGAGCATGATTGAAACAAGGGAGGTGACTTCCTGCTGGGTTCTTTATTCTTCATCCACTGCTAGATGTTGTAGTGCTGTTTTCCTCTGGTTTGTTTCATTCCTTGTGCCTGAGGTGGTCCCTGCACTTCATGCATCCTATAGGTTGCAGCAGTTTGACTAACAAACATGGAATGCTTCTTTCCTGTTCTCATAGGCTTTCAATATGCAGAATGAGATGTCCAGGATTCCCATCTACAGCTTCCAACAGCCCAAAGTGATCAGTATGCCAACAGGTCTGTTAGGCTCTTGAGAGAACTACTGTATTGTTACTGTATATCTGTGTGTGTGTGTGTGTGTGTGTGTGTCCCCATGTTGCTCATCTTCAAGTGCTCATCCTAACAGCTGTGGCAGCCAGGATGAATCTCCCAGGCTAGAGGATGGCTGGAGAGCTTGTGGTCCTCCAGATGTTGCAGCACTCCAGCTCCCATTGGCCAATAGTCAGTAGTGATGAGAGCTGGAGTCCAGCAATTTTTAGAGGCCCACAAGTTCCCTGCCCTGTCTAGAATTTTCTAATAAGCTGCTTGCCCTGAGTTGAGCTCTACCGTGTGATCAAACCTTAAGTTGGCACCATGTGCCCAGACCTTCACTGAATCTGCATTGAAATATCATCTAGGTAAAACAAGGGCCAAACTATTTACCTTTCTAAATGCCTGGTGTAGTTGTGAGTTTTTAGGGAGAAAAAAAGTGGGTCTTCAAATGCTGTTTAAATGTGGAGACTGAGGGAGGTGCTGTCAATAGTGTGAGTTATTGAGTTTCCTTTTGTTTTTAAATGGATTCCTTATTTGCAGATCCACATTCAAAAGAGCATTGTTTTGTCAAACCTGACCTGGGCCCCCTGAAAGCTCCTGATTTCACTTTTGGTGAAAATGTTCCTGTGCGTGCTGCCCTCAAAGACACAAATCAAAGGTAAGTATAAGTGTATACTACCTACTGAACGTGCCCTAGACACCTGAGTTGCACTTGACTGGGATATGAAGAAATAGACAGCTTTCTTCAAAGCCATGGCTAGTTTTTGGAACTCCTTACCCATTAAGGCCTCTCTTCTACCAGCTGATCTGTTGACATTATTGTCTCTTCTCTATTTTATTATTGATAGTCCTGCCTTCTTGTCCCCGCTATTTTATAAAAAACATATTTAGATGTGCAGAGTGATCTGAGCATTTCTTTTAATGCAAAGGTGTTGTAAAATACCTTTTAAAAAGCGAACAAAGCTTGTAATCATTGGTATTTAACAACAAACCTGACTGCTTGACATTTCTCAGCAAATGTGCTGCTTTATCCTAGAATCAGTAGAACTAACAGCACTAACAGGAAGCTTGGAGGTCACATTGTCCATCCCCTGCTTGATGCAAGCTGCAAGTACAGTATTCCTGACAGATTGCTATGCAGCCTCTGCCAACCAGCTTCTGGTTTAATGTCCCAGTGGTGTCCAAACTTTTTTCAAAGAGGGCCAGATTTGATGAAGTGAAGGGCCGTGGGGGCCGACCAAGGTTGACCTTTTTTCAGGATTCCCCCCCCCCAAAGTTGTTGAGGTTTTTTTAGGATTTTACCCCAGGAAATAAACTGCCACAGGAGCCAGGTTACACCAACTGGCGAGCTGGATTGGACCCCCAAAATGGACTTTGGAAATGCCTGCCCTAAGTGAATGTGAGCCCATCACCTGATGGAGCCTGTATTTTTCTAAGTTCTTTTACAGCTCAGGACCAGGTTACTTGAGAGACTGCCTTATCCCTTATGCATCTAGTAGATTGTTGCAGTCTGCAAGTTTCTCCTGCAAGTTCCAAAGATATCTGAAGCCTGCTCCATAATAGCTCGGAGCAAAACTTTTAGTGTGGCTGCCCCTGTTCTGTGAAATAGCATTTCTGTCAACAGCATTTCTATCTGCACTTTCTGGAAACAGTTGAAGGTTATGTTCTGACATACTTTACCAGCTGCTGGAGAGCCAGTGTGGTGTAGTGGTTAAAAGCAGTAGACTCGTAATCTGGTGAACCGGGTTTGTGTCTCCACTCCTCCACATGCAGCTGCTGGGTGACCTTGGGCTAGTCACACTTCTTTGAAGTCTCTCAGCCCCACTCACCTCACAGAGTGTTTGTTGTGGGGGAGGAAGGGAAAGGAGAATGTTAGCCGCTTTGAGACTCCTAGGGTAGTGATAAAGCGGGATATCAAATCCAAACTCTTCATAATGGATCTGTACCCTGAATGCCCACTTGTTGGGATGATTAGCCTTGTTTTAAATGTATTTCCTTTTTTGTGTTCTGAATTGTTTGAAATTATTTTATGTGTAAAAACAACTGGATATGGTGGTTTGGAAGGTTTAATTAAACATAATCATAATCATAATCATACAGTAATAATAGGTTTCTCATAATGTTTAGCCAAAAGCTACTTCCTTGCAATTTCTACACTTGATGAAATGTACCAAATGGTATGAAGGATTTTTGGATTTAAATAACGGCAAATGTTCAGAGGATCAAGCTGCTAGTTGGTTTGGTTTTGTAATAATAATAATAATAAAAGCTACAAATATCATTATTTAACTCTGTTAAGGTTCATGAAGAAGGCAACACAGCCACCACCTAAGAAAGCAGCAACGTCAAATGCTCGAACGTGAGTGCCCCAAAGCAAAGCTGTTTTTTACGCTTTTTCTTTCTCTGCTTCCTACTTGTTCACAACATGAATATATCTGTATATAGTTTTGTATTATGTGATTTTTTTTTAAAGTCACCCTGCAGCTTCAGTGTGCAGCTATATACATTCGTACCTTGGTTTTCGGACAGCTTAGTTCTCGAACATTTTAGCTCCTGAACGCCGCAAACCTGGAAGTGACTGTTCCAGTTTGCAAACTATTTTTGGAAGCCAAATGTCCGACGGGGCTTCCGATTGGCTGCAAGAGCTTCCTGCAGCCAATCCGAAGCTGCACTTTGGTTTCCAGATGTTTTGGAAGTCAAACGGACTTCCGGAACGGATTCCGTTCGACTTCCAAGGTACGACTGTATATACTTCTGAATCCACGGTGAACACTGAAATGTCCAAGAGTAGTAAATAGCAAAGCTGTGAATGCTGTTATCATAGGCTGGTCAGAAAGTGCTTCTTGGTTAGAATATTCATCACATAGGGTTCTAAACTAGGAACTGCAGGTTTGCTGGATCTTCATTTTTCATACATTTAAAGGTTAAAAAGATTTCGGAGCCCAGTCCTTGCATGCAAAAATGCACCCCTAATTACACCCAAGCTTTCTTCATTTCAGCTGTGTAACTTAGGGCAGGGATGCTGGGAGGGAGTCGTTTTGTTGCTGCTATTGATAAATAGTTGGGAGTCAGAAATCCTTACCTGGGTACATTACCCAAAGATCTGGTACACCTGGATCTACCTTTCTCCCCTCTGCCTATGTCTTAAATGACAACTCATGTATATTTACCTCTTTCCATCTATGGTGTTGTGTGTGACCTTAGTCTGAATGTTAAATGCAGACAAACTGCTCATCCACGATGCATCAGTGATATGTTTTTGATCCTATAGCCCTATGAGCAGATACAGACGGGAGGCTGAGCTCAGAAACAAGAACAAGCAGTTGGAGTCTGCTAAATGGGAAGTGAGCTCAAAGCTGATGGAAGCAGAGGTAGGAAGCAAACTTGATTCTGATTATCCTAAAATGATCTCAACTCTGTGCTGGGTTCCCCCCAGATTTCTAACACCCTTCTAAGAAGATTAGGCAAATTCATGGAGAATAAGGCCATGGATGGCTACCAGCCATGGTGACTGTATGCTACCTCCCAAGATCAGAGGCATGTTGCCTCTACATACTAGTAACTAGAGAAGAACAGTGGGAGAGGGCTGATGCACTCATGTCCTCTTTGTGGACTTTGTATAGGAATCTGGTTGAGCAGATGCAATCTTGTCCCGGCATTGGCTCATTGGACTGTACCTGCCCAGTGGGTCACACTGTGTGTGTGAGGTAATTTAAAAATATGTTACCAGATTTAAACAGGTTTTGAAAAGGCCATCCAAGAAATTGGCTTGTAGAAATACAGTATTGTTAATGCCTGCTCATGCCAGCGGTCTATGCAGGGTGGAGGGCAGGCTTGCTTCCCTCTAGTGTGCAGTTTTTCATCCCTCCTGCACCAGGCAAGCAAATCTTAAATGCTTGAAGGCCTAATAAAAACTGGTGCTCTGCTGTTTGGTTTTGTTATCTGTACTTGCAGAAAGATCTGAAGAATGTGAAGGAGCAGTGCGATAGTCTGGAAAAAGAAAACCAGAAGCTGAAGAAATTTCAGGAGAGCTGCATGTTGATCTTGGCAGCTAGGAATTGTGACCCGGGTATAAAATAAAGTTGCTTCTCTGCTCGCTCTCCTGTATGTATACATCTGCAGTATACCATCACTTTCCCAAATGTCTTAATGGAATTGAAATTCCTTGGATAAAGTTCCCTGTGATATCTATCTATCTATCTTTCCTTCTTTCTTTCTTCTTACACTGGATGCAAGGAGGTTGCGGGGCCTTTTGGGGCCTCCTGTGATCAGGGGTCATGATTGCATGGAACACATACACAGGAACACCTGTACACTTCTAGGGGCTTCTTTTTGGTTATCCCACTGAGTGCGTGGCAGTGCTGGAAGCAGGGTCAGGGGGATGTGCTGATATTGGGACCCCAGTGCCCCACATTTGCCTTCATGTATTCATGGAGGAATGTGCAAAAAGGACTATGAGCTGGGTTTCAGTACAGGTTAAAAATCAGAGTGAATGTATGAAACTGTTTTAAGGTTAATTTGGACCATTGGTCAATTGAGCACAAGCTTATCTACTGATGGGCAACCACACTCCAAGGCCTAGAGCAAAAATCTTTCCCAGTAGTGTGGCTTTAAGTGGAGATACCAGGGCTTGAATCTTGTGCATGGAATGCATATGTTTCACTGCTGAACTTATAGTCCCTCCCCATGCGATCACACAGTGATCTGCAGAATCTTTTAAATTCTTAATTTGGTGTTTTAGATGGAGGAGGGGGTTATTGGTTTGTGTGGGGAGGTGTTCTTGTTTTTATTATGTATCTTACTTTTATCTTGTATTTTTATGTCATGAACTGCCCTGAGATCTATGAATGAATGGCAGTGTATAAATTTAATAATAAATTTTGAGTTGCTTATTAAGGGTAGTCCCAGAACTATGGGACTGGAGGCCATGCTTCTGGTAAATTAACGGCAAATGTATGGTTCTGACTTGTAAATGTTTCTTTTCATGCCAATTAGCTACAGGTGACAAAATTTTGGAAGAGGATGAGGAGAACCAGAAGACACAGGCTGAAATAATGGTGAGAGAATGAACCTGTTTCCTCTTCCCTAGGAAACTGCTTGCCTGTCTCTCTCCCTCCACCTGCAAAGTTTCTTCTATGCATTTTGCTGAGTTCCAGCTGTCATGGGTCCTAAATAACTAGGGAGATACCTTCTGAATATCTCCTGGACAGGATTTGACAGAACTGCTGTCCCTGATGCATGGCAGTCAGTGTGATGACCACTACATGTTGCTAGGCGACTGTAATCATCCCTGACCATTGGTCATGCTGGCTGGACCCCACCTTGTCAATCCCTTCTTGTGCCTTTTCTTTCAGGATTTGATGGAGAAGCTGACTAGTGACCTTGAACTATTCACCCAGATGGCAAAAGAGCAAAAAGAGAATCTTCAGGTATAAAATATGAATTTTCTTCCTTCTCCATTACTGCCAACATGCAGAGCATTTAAGCCTGACCACCACCACTGCTAGGTCTCCAGACACACAGCAACACCACACAAATTACTTTCTTCTAAATGTTTTTTTCTTCTCTGCTCACTTGACGCTAACCACACCTCCATATATATATGCAAACCTCTTACTTCCGTTTGGCAAGAGGGGAAAGACCTGACAACTTCGCACTGCAAGCAAGTCACTTTGCAGAGTGATCTTGTACCTGCTAACTGAATACAAGCCATGTAAACCTTGAAGGCTAGCAAATTTATTATGGCATAAGCTTCATGGGTTTCAGTATTTAACGTTTTTGCTGCCTTTATGAAAACTGAAAATACAAGTTGTGTGTACATTAACTATTAATTTTCTTTCCTTGTAGAAGACACACATCAAATGGAAGCAGGTGGAGGAGGAACAGGCCCATTTCTTAGAGCAGGAGCAGTGTTTTCATAGAGAAATGGAAGATTTGTTTGCCATCTTGGATCAGGCAGAGGAACTTGTTAATTCATCGTAACAAGAACTGAGCCATGTAATCTTGTGCTGATCTGCTTCCTTATTGGACTCCAATATATAGAGCAGGGGTATCCCTTGGAACTTTATAGTTTTAATAAGGTTTGTCTTTGAAACCCTTTGGTTTTTTTCCTTTTCTCTTTTTTTGTAATTAATTTTTGGGGGTAATTAATTGAATAAAATAAAAGCAAATCAGAATCATACGTAGGATTTCTTTTTTGTATTACAATGAAATAAATGAAAGAAGCAATATAAATACAATTTTAAAACACAGCATCTAGCACAACATATTACAATTGCTACATCAAATATAGAAAGCATTAAGTGGTCTGTCAAGGCCATCAGCAGTTTTCAAGTAGTTCTTGGGGAAGTTTGGGAATCAGTGCAGTAGTTCCCTCCTTTAGGAGGGGGAATACTTTGGTCAAATTAAAAACAGGATTTATTCTGTATCTATTCAATGAATTCACTCCTTTCTGCTTGGAATAAATGAAAATATTCCTGTTTATTTCAATACTGTTTACAACACTAGTATTACTGTACAGTCATACCTTAGAAGTCTAACGGAATCTGTTTGGGAAATCCGTTCAACTTCCAAAACATTCAGAAACCAAAGTGCGGCTTCTGATTGGCTGCAGCAAGAATGTTTGGGTTACACTGACTTCCAGGTTTGCGAAGTTCAGGAGCCAAAACGGCCGAGAATCAAGGCACGATTGTACTTGGTTTCACTTTAGTATCAGGGCGATGAAAGACAATAGTAATGCAACTGCAGACTTGTGAGGCCTTGTTTCCTTAAAAACCGAATTTACACAATTGCACCTGTTTATTCTCGTCCTGATGCTTGACTTTTTAAAGGGGAGGGGTCCTTATTTCAAGCCTTATTTCAAGTACTCAAGTTTAGCTGCTCATGAGCTATCAAGTACAGTGGGTGTATAAGATGCAAACTTGCTATTGGCAAAGTAATTAAAAATAGGAAAGACTCAGGTGGCAAAGCCTAGAGGAAAGGAAACAAGGTTGTGCAAAAAATTGTCATGTACACGACCAATCCACACGACATGAAATAAAAACCATACCAGATGAGTTCCACATTTTGTGGAATAATAATTAGCATACTCATACCCCCCCCCCCCCGACTTGCCATTTTTCTAAATTAAAAAGCCTGAAATGTTACAACATTTACTTGCAGGGGCAGTTATTCCAGTCTCCTTGGTAATTTCGGTTGCCCTTTCCTGCTGCTTCTCTAGCTCTATAATATCGTTTCATGAGGCATGGTGTCCAGAGCTTCATCTTTTATTTTCGATCGTCTTCCCAACGATCCCCACCATGGAATTTGCCTTTTTGCCCGCACACCGGGAAAGTACTTTTGAGATTTCACATCAAAAGGGTTGTGGGATAGCGCGGGAGCGAAGCTGCTGCCGCCGCCTGCCACGGGCCCACCCAAAGCCGATTCCTTGGCTTTGATTAAAGGCAGCGTCCTCGCAGCGATTGGCTCTTGTTTCTCCCTCCCACCCCTCTCATTGGGCAACCAGTCCCCACCCGCTAGCGCTGGTTGGTAGAGAAGGCCTCTGGGGCGGAGCCAGGATCCACGGGCCTGGCGAGTCGCACAAGGAACAGAGATGGCGGCGGCGGCTGCAGCGCTGAGGCGAGGGGTGGCCGGCTGGGCCCGGCGCCGCTTCTTGGGAGGACTGTCGCAGGGGCGGCGAGGCTGCGCCGGAGCCCCACTGGATGATACGGTTAATGGGTTGAGCGAGGAGCAGCAGCAGGTACAGCGGAGCCCTTGCTGGGCTGAAGGTCGCTCGCCAGGAGCCTTTCTCTCCCCGACGCCCCGTCTGCGCCTGCTCCGCCCAGACCCCGCGCAGGAGTCGCGCTTCAGAGCTGCGCTCCTGTTGGCCTCGAAGGGTTCCGCCCCTTGGGGTGCTCGCGCAGGGCCTTCTCCCGCGACGGCCAGTTCTCAATAACAGCTTTGCTCTGGACCATAGGGAGCAGTGGTCGGAAAGACGCGAGCGCCTCTGAGCATCTGCAGAGTGCCCACTCCACCCCTCTAGCCTCGGCATTGGGTTATCGTGTCTCCAAATTTCTAATACGGTGGAGGACGACTTCCGAGTTTGAAAGGGCAACTCGTAGGCAGCCCTGATCCCCTCTTCTTCCCAGCGCAGCAACTTTCCTTCTGTTATTTTGCAGGGCTGCCCTTTATATTTCCACAGCTGTAAGTCGGCCTGGGCTCTGGAGCAAATGAAAGGGTCCCAGTGTGAGATCTCATTTTGATGTGGACACAGATTTGCACCCTTAGCACAGCAGTTAATTCGGAGTAGCTGCCCTTCCTTAGTTACAGTCACCACTGCAGATTAATGTCTCTACTCCTCTCCTAAGTGTACTAGGAAGGGTCATAAAAGGTCACTCTTTTAATGACCAGACTAAATGTAGTGAATTGGTTTTCTTTCTCTTACAAAAATGCAGCTAAAACAAAATCGAAAATTCTTTCTAGTAGCACCTTAGAGACCAACTGAGTTTGTTCCTGGTATGAGCTTTCGTGTGCATGCACACTTCTTCAGATACCAAAAATGCAGCTGTGGAGGTTGTGATTGAGCTTTTCTCCTCTTCTGGGTTTCCTGTTAAAACAAGTGCTTCCCACCCACTCTTTTCTCTCTCTCCTGCCCCCCCCAAACTTTGGTTAAGGGGGTGACAGTTAACAACCAACAGCAATAACAAAGCCACCAGATAGGAAGGAGTCAACAACACACACACACACACCCCACACACACACCTTGTGACAGTCCTCTGCTTTAGATTGCAGGTCGATTCACACATGAAATACCTTTGGGTGGCAAAGTCACATGTAGTTTAGTTCAAAAGTTAGGGGGTATATGTTTTGCTCAGCTCTATCTGGAGAAACCTGTTAAAGCTACTAGATTTCAAAATGGCTCAGGGAACTAGATTTTCTTCTAGGATGGTGTAAGCCAGATAGCTCTCCCAGGTTTTTTCAGTCAGTGAATAAGATAACAGAGCTTACCAGCATTCTATCAGTAATTTTCTATATAAAGGAGGATATTTCCACTATCCCTATCCTTTCAAAAGCACCAAAGAATAAATAAAAGTGCCTTTAAGGGTGGGTGTCAGTTTCCACCAGTTCATTTTCTTCCTTTGTGTCTCTTTGAAAGAGTGTGCTGCTAGCCTTGGAAAAGAAGGTGTTTTCTAAATCTTAGTCAGCAACTGGTAGCTGCTTACTGTCCTCGTGACACAATGGCAAGTCAAGGGAGGGAGTGTCTAAGTTTCAGTTAGGCTCTTGCGGCACCGCTCTCTTCAGATGCAATTCTAAGAATGATTTCTTGGCAAATTAAATTGTACTGGAACCAGTAGGATTTCCAAGTAAATACGTTTGCAATGACTTAAAACCAATACAATAAACAATATAGATCAAAAGTAGCATCTGATACAAAGACAAAAGGACTCGGCAATGAAATCAATAAAAAGTTCGTTAGGGGGAACATTTAGGGTCTGTTTTGAAGGCCTGCAGAAGTGAGTCAGACTTGAATTTGTGGGGGAGGGAATTCCACAGATGTGTTTTAAGATCAGGTGGATTGTCCCTTACGTTTTGGGATTACTGCTCAGTTGTAGAACGTACGTTTTGCGGGGTGCAGAGTGCCATCTGTGATTTCGGTTTCCTGTGCTGGAATTATATCTGGAGGGCCACTACCAGTTCAGAGAGGCGGGTTTGGGCAAGATAGAAAGCTGATGTGATGTAGTATATACCGGTACTAGCTCCAGTGTAATCTTTATAGTATACAGTGTGTGTAGCAGTGATGTAGTGAAACCTTTTATAGCTTATCAAGCAGTGATTTGGCTGTAAACCTCTCATGCTGCGTCCATCCATTTTAGTGGTTTGTTTCTCCTGTAAAAAGTGGGGCTAATGATACTTGATCATACAGGTTTTTAAGTGAGACTTTTTTTAAAAAAGAAGAAGTCTTGGTTGTGCCCAAATGATAGATTCTTGTTATGTACATGCTAAAGCATCTCATCCAATAGTAGTATTACAGAGCAAGTCCTAACTCCCACATCAGTTAAAAAGAGGCTGAGATGTTCCTCTATCAGCGGGCCCTAGTATATTTGCAGAAGGCTTTATGAATGTAAATCTCCCCTCCGTGGAAGACCTCAAAACGGGGTTTCAGGGCCAGTGACAGCCAAGGCCTTCTGCTTCTGAGGCCTCTCCATTTTCCTGAGAGACCCCAGGATCCCATCCATCAGTTCGGCTCAATCAGCAGTCTTGGGCCATGTATTGCATGCAGCATTCTTTAGAATGGCTCTGTGGGTTTGGTTTGGTTTTGCTGGCTTTGGGACTTTGAAATGTCACGTTGCTTGCTTAGTTGAACATTACTTTTTCAGTGTTGGCATGATGCATAGATAGGCCCACGGGTAGTTGGGAATTAGTGTGAACTTTTTTCTACCCATCCACACACCCAAGTTCTTTTGGTATATTTTAGTATAAAATATTTTAAACAGAGCCAACAAACTTCTTCATGTTACTAGGTAGGGGATAACTGTTTAAAAACCAGATTAAACCTGTTTTAAACTATCAAGAGATATACATTGTAGACTAGATGGAAAGTGCTTTGTCAGTAACTTCACAGGTTTCAGCTGCCACCATAGTTAGCGCTAAACGGTTTTATTGACCATAAGTGGGAATTTAATAGAATATTCTATTCTGGGCTTGATATATCGAAGAAAAACAGCTAGGGAACCTTTTTGATAGCATTCAAAGGAAGGAACTTAGCAATTGTGATTTATAATGTGCACTTTTACATTTTCATTTCTAACAGCTTCGGCAAACTATGTTCAAATTCTGTCAGGAGCACTTGGCTCCAAAGGCCCAAGAAATTGATCAGCAGAATGAATTTGAAGGCATGAGGGTAAGTGCTTTAGTACTGTGATCTACTTATTATATAACATGACTTTGGGAGATGCGTGAATATAATTTAAAGGATGCAAATATGAAGGGTTTGAGAAAGTTACAAAATGCCTACCCATTAGAAAGAATAAACAACTAAATCCATGAGGGAAAAGGACATGTATGCTATTCAGCAAGAATGAATAAAATATACATGTTTGGTATTGTTTCTGTCTTATTTTTCAAAGTTTTCTGTCTCCGTCACCTAAAAGAGTGTGTAGCCTCTCCTGAGCATATAAATCTTTTCTTGGAACCTTCTTCAGGTTGTAAAGAGTTAACTGTTCCAGATGTTGGGTTTCTAGAATGTGGGATTTAACAGATTCCTTCTTGTGTTAATTGTTAATGAGCTAGAGATATTTTTATGGGACTTCCTGCTTCTCACTGTTGCTTTTATAAGCCTTTCAGTACTTGGAAAGTTCATATGTACTAGAACTTTTATACCTGCTGTGCTTCACAGAGAATTACTTTAAAATGTTTGCAATAGCCTTTTATGGAACTGATTTTTGAGTGCTGTGGGACCTTGCAGTTGAATTATATGGTGTCCTTCACCAGGATAGCTTGGAAAGGTAACCAGTTCTCAGAAGTACAGAAAGTAAACAAAATGACTACAGTTATTGGCAATTGTACCATTTCCAGAAGGTCAGTCATGCAAAATAACCATTACCAGTAAGTCACTTTGTAATTAAGCCCACAAAAGTTAGGAACCCCCCCCCCCCGGAGGGGAATTGTAATGTGCTGTTGGAGTCTGGAAAATGGCTCTGTCCGTTTTCTGGCAGCCCACTTGCCTTCTAGTCTGGGCACAGAGAAAGGGCAGGTCTCCTATCTGTCCTCTAACATAATTATGTAACTTCTCCTGGAGACAGAAACTTGAAAAGCGTAGATTAAAGGGTGACACCTCCAGAAATCAGGGCCATCCGTCCTGACAATGTTCCAGGCCCAGAGAGCAGCTGTGCTGCAGTAAAGTGTTCGTCTAGAAAACCACTTGAGGACTACTGCAGTGTCAACGTATCTTAAGGCAGGGGAAGTCAGTTCCCCTTCTCCATGTGCCTCCATCTTCCCAGGGCAGCTGGGACATTTATGAGACATCAATTCCTTCCTTGCCTTGTATATACAAGCAAAAGCCATCCAATGAGTCCCTCCAAAGGGAAGGACAGTAACTCAGTGGCAGAGCACATGTTTTCATGCAGAAGCTCTTGGTTTCAATCCCTGGTGCCTCCCACTAAGCTTCAGCTGCTAAAACATCCAAGGTTGGGACAAAGCTTTACCTGTGATCTTGTATAGCTGCTGCCAGTCAGAGTAAACATTATTTGTTTTTGTTTTGTTTTTTTAAACAGAATTTATTAACATTTTCATAATATAACACAAACCCAACCCCACACCTACAAATACAAAAACAAATACAAATACACATAAAGTCAGGATTCTTCTTCTTATTTGTAACCTTACAAAGAAAAAAAAATTCTAGTTCTGAATCTTGACGCTTGACTTCCCCCGCCTTTTCACCTTCGGTTTTAATTCAATATACTATTTCCTTAACCACTTTTCTCTGTAGAAAATTTAACTTTACTTAAAAAAGAAAAAGAAAACATACTTATCTCAATCTTTGCATTATACCTTAAATCGTAACCAAATATTCTTATAGCTAAACTTGTTTCTTCTGTCCTTTATCATGCTGCTTTTAACTTAAAATTCAACATCTCCTTACTTATTTAAAATAAACTTATCATTAACAGACTTCACACTCCGACTTCGGATACCATGGCAGACCATTTAGATTATACATTTAATTCTTCAACCCACACCCCCTCTGTCCATTGTCTTCCCCTGTCTTTCTCCAGCGCCAAATCTCCCATTGTCTTCCTCCAAGTGTCCACAGATCCAGGCTGCATCCACAGCAAACCCCGCATCGAGCCTCAGGGCGTTTCTCATCTGCATTCTGGGCACCTCCGTTTCTCTTGCTTCTTCTTCTTGTAAAAATTCTGATTCCATGTCCCTTGCCCCCGAGCTGCCACCTCGGGGTCTGGATATTGTAAATTTTCCCATTTCCAGTTGCTTTTCCCGGATTTGCCCAGCCATCTCAGACCATCTTTCAAGCGCCCCTCCCAGCTCTATGCCAAGGCATGATTCCATTGTGTAGAACTTTTGAAAAGCCTCCTCTGTGGAAAATAGATCTTTTTTATGGATAATTCCACTCAAGACTTGTAGTTTCCGATCAAGCAGTTCCATCTGCAAAATAGTGAGCTTTTCCTCATCCTTTAAATATGAGTTCGATGCCAGTGTAAGCGCGAAGTCCAGCATTTTAAGAGAGAGGGTGAGTGTCAGATTTCAGTTCCTGTCTCTTCCTTCCTTTGTTTCAAATTTTTCCTACGACATACCAAGTCGCCGCCATTTCTCCGAAGCAGGAGTATAAAGGCCAAAACTTCAAGCGGAGATATTTTTCCCCCAATTAACCCCCTAAGGGAGATCTCAACAGACTCAGTTTTCAAATTCCAAATACTTTCTGTTGATTGTTGTGGCAGCAGTCACTTAAAGAGTTAATTTCTTTCGCCAGCCGAAGGGAGGGAGGCGGGCTGCCTTTCTTCTTTCCCCCAGAGCATTCCAAAGAAACAAAGAGTCAATCAATTACTCACAGCCTCTGGGTTCTTATCAGCTCCTTAATGACAGGTAGAACTTAGACGCTCATCACAGGCTTAGCCGCCGCATTTGCATCCCGGTTGGGGCATTTCCCCTGTAGCCCGGCTCCGTCGTCCCTTCACCCCCACTCCCCCTTTACAGGGGGAGCGGGGGAAGGGTTCGGAGCCACAACGGGCACAGCCGGGGAGCCCAGAGTGCGGGACGCTCTTCCCGCACCCCAACCGGAGCCCCGCTTTGCGGTAGCAGGGCTCCTAACCCCCGGGATGGACTGGGTGCTTCGCAGCCGAAGCAACCCACGACCACCCGCAATGGCGTCCGCCGCCGGAAGTCAGAGTAAACATTATTTGACTGGGTGGACCAACAGCAGCTTTGTGTGAAGTTCAGTTGGGCATATCCCACACTACCAAAAGACCTGTCCTTTGCTGTTTCAGATTCTGGCTGGACAGGCAGAACTAGGAGGAAATCATTGTGAGATGTGCAGGTGGAAGAAACTCTTCCTGGATTCGAGCTGACGTGACAGAGGAGTGTCAAATACTGAGAGATCCCAGAAGCTTTTCTAAAAAAAAACAAAGTGTTCTTGTTTCTGAGCTGATCTCCTGGTTATAAGTGGGTGGCTCCTAATTTGAAATGGTTCGGCTTAATACTGCCATGATTCCCTGTCACCCTGCCAGTGAGGAAAACCTGCTGGTGATTGGCAACCTGTCATATTTTCCATTGTGTCAGGAATGTCTTGGGAAGATGAAGCATCACTGCAGAAGAGACAGTGCTCGGCGGACAGTGTGTCAGTTCTGGGAGATGAACGTTGCTATTTAATTGGTGGTGGTGACTCATAAGCAAAGGTTGATCTAAATGGTGATGTGCATGTAGAGCTACACTAAGTGGGGGGAAATAGTGCTGGTTTTATTGGACTGTAGGCACGTCTGCTTGGAGCAAGATGCACTAAAGATAATGTTCATCAAACTTTTTGAACTCTTGCTTCTGTACAAAACTACTGTGCTTCTCCAAACCCCTGAGCCACCTCTTCAGCCAGCAAATGCACCAAATCCTTCCTTCTAGCAGCCACAGGTCTGTGGTTCAATGCTGCACAAGGAAGGATGTGTGGATTGATCCAACATTGGCATTAAAGGAAGATTATAATAGGGCAGCACAAGATTCCTTTCTAAAACCAGTTAGCTAACCAGGGAAGGGAGCAGGAGGAGAAATCTGCTTTGCTCCAAAGTTTGCAAATGTTTTGGTTTCTACAGTTACATCCCCTCTGGCTATCTGTGTTGTACAGTAAGCCAACAACTTATGCCCATTTACCTTGGTGTACATTCAACTTTATGCACATGGGAATATATTAAAAAGTGGGCAGGGTTCCAGGAAAAATGTTGTTGGCAATCTTAGCTGCCCTGTTTAGGAAAAAAACAAAATAAAAAATAAAAAAATCATTCCAGTAGCACCATAGAGACCAACTAAGTTTGTTCTTGGTATGAGCTTTTGTGTGCATGCACACAAAAGCTCATACCAAGAACAAACTTAGTTGGTCTCTAAGGTGCTACTGGAAGGATTTTATTTTTTATTTTGTTTTCATAGAATCATAGAGTTGGAAGAGACCACAAGGGCCATCCAGTCCAACCCCCTGCCAAGCAGGAAACATCATCAAAGCATTCCTGACAGATGGCTGTCAAGCCTCCGCTTAAAGACCTCCAAAGGAGAATCCACCACACTCCTTGGCAGCAAATTCCACTGTCGAACAGCTCTTAATGTCAGGAAGTCCTTCCTAATGTTTAGGTGGAATCTTCTTTCTTGTAGTTTGAATCCATTGCTCCGTGTCCGCTTCTCTGGAGCAGCAGAAAACCACCTTTCTCCCTCCTCTATATGACATCCTTTTATATATTTGAACATGGCTATCATATCACCCCTTAACCTTCTCATAGTCAAAACCATAGTTTTGACTATGGCAGACCAACACGGCTAACTACCTGTAACTGTTTAGGGAAGTTTATAATGTTTGATGTTTTATCATGTTTTTAATATTCTGTTGGGAGCTGCCTAGAGTGGCTGGGGAAACCCAGCCAGATGGGCGGGGAAATAATAATAATAATAATAATAATAAACCCAGTGGGTTTTAACTACATGCAATTTTGACTTTAGGTGTGATCCATGGAACATAACTGTCTGCCACATAAGTTGTGAGCTTACTGTATAATCCTGTCCCTTCATTCCTCCTCCTGTGTCTTGTGTGCCCCATCCCACAGAGACTTTTATAGCGGATATGTGACACATGTTTTCACTACCTGGGATCACCTTGTGGAAAATAATGTTGTATAGACTCCTTTGATCTTGGTGAGCTAATGATTGTCTGCAAAATGATGGCAGAGTGCTTGTTTTGAGCTTGCACCAGAAATGCCATCAGATTGGGTTGCAGAAGAGCCAGATGTCTGGAGCCATGTACATTGATGGTGCTATATAAATAAATGCTTATAATGTTCATCGCATTCATGTAATGCAAGTTAATACGTTAATTTATTTAGGATTACAGAGTGCATCGTTCTGGTGGCTCTAGCTGGGTAGCAGCATGGAAGAAGTTCGTTGTTGGTTTTTTTAGTATTTCTTAATTTTTATGGAACAAATCTTTAGTGGATGTGAAGTATTCAAGGTGGCTGTGAATACATGACAACCAATATTTTGCCCAGCTTTTTGCTTCTGTGGGGAGAAATTAAAATGATATGTTCAGGGAGATGATAAAAAACCTGGTTCCTGGTCTTGTGAAAGGTCAGAGCCTCTCTAACAGCTTTGCTCTGCTCTTTATAGGCATTCTGGAAGAAGCTGGGTGATCTAGGTGTTCTAGGAATAACTGCTCCAGGTGAGTGTGTAGCTAGCCCTGCCTTCCTCATTCTGACGAAATATGGTATATTTAAGTGGGAAATGCTGCAGTTAGTAATCTGTGTGAATGAATAATTGGAGAGCAAGGGCTTGAGGGAAAAACAGACCCGATTAGCTCACTGGCAGTTTGTCAAAGGCCAAGGCTGTTGAGGTCTAAAAGAACACCTTATGTATGACATGTTTTCTATATGGATATTGCCTTTGTTTGGAAGAAATGTGTACTTTTGTTACATGTGACAAACATATACGTGCCTATGATGGAGCATGCACACACAGGGAGCCCTAGTTGACGCATGTTGCGTGTGCCCCTAGGAGTTAGTCGTATGAAATATCTCCCACCATTTCCTAAAGTTGTAACTGTGTAATTCATTCATCACTGCCTGCTCTTTGTTGTTTGCTTCCCTCTGACCTCACTTCTGCCCCACCTCCTGATGGTATGTGCATATATGCCTGCCAGTTTGGGATTACACTTTACGCATCTGATGAGTGGAGTGTAGTACAAGGAAGCCTATGCCATTTTCATAGAATCATAGAGTTGGAAGAGACCACAAGGGCCATCTAGTCCAACCCCCTGCCAAGCAGGAAACAGTTAAGATTTTAAATCTTAACTGTGTCACAAGGCTCTTTGACCGTGGTCTGTTGTTGTTCAGTCATTCAGTCATGTCCGACTCTTCGTGACCCCATGGACCAGAGCACGGCAGGCACCCCTATCCTCCACTGCCTCCCGCAGTTTGGCCAAACTCATGCCAGTCGCTTCGAGAACACTGTCCAACCATCTCATCCTCTGCCATCCCCTTCTCCTTGTGCCCTCCATCTTTCCCAACATCTAGGGAGTCTTCTCTTCTCATGAGGTGGCCGAATTACTGGAGCCTCAACTTCAGGATCTGTCCTTCTAGTGAGCACTCAGGGCTGATTTCTTAAGAATGGATAGGTTTGATCTTCTTGCAGTCCATGGGACTCTCAAGAGTCTCCTCCAGCACCATAATTCAAAAGCATCAATTCTTCGGCGATCAGCCTTCTTGATGGTCCAGCTCTCACTTCCGTACATTACTACTGGGAAAACCATAGCTTTAACTATACGGACCTTTGTTGGCAAGGTGATGTCTTTGCTTTTTAAGATGCTGTCTAGGTTTGTCATTGCTTTTCGACCGTGGTCTAGGTAAATCTATAAATATTTTCTTCTCCTTACCAGCTGAATATGGTGGCTCTGCGATGGGATACCTGGACCACGTGTTGGTGATGGAAGAGATTTCTCGGGCTTCCGCAGCTGTTGGGCTGAGCTACGGCGCCCACTCTAACCTTTGCATCAATCAGATGGTGAGGAACGGCAACGAAGCACAGAAAGAGAAGTACTTGCCCAAGGTATGTGGAATTGTGGGGTTTGATGTATCCAGGGAACTGGAAGCATGCTGGGTAACAGCTTCAATTACAGAACATGTTTCTTAGAGCAAAGAAAAATAATGCTCCAAAATTGGACACTTTGCCCCCATCATTTTATTTAAAATATAATTTTATATTTCCAAGCATTTTATTTATTTATTATTAAATTTCTATTTTGCCCTTCCTCCCCTGGGGTGGCAGATATAAAAAAGATTAAATAATATAGTTAAAAATAAGAAAACATATATAAAAACCATCTAAAACATTAATGAAAAGTCAATTTTTTAAAAAAACAACTCTATATCTTTTTAAAAAAGAAATCTTCTGTTTTGTTGCTGCAAATAAAAGTCACGTATCTTTGGTTTGAAATCCAATTGTGCAATGAAAGCCTAAGTTCATTTACTCCACAGCAAGTTCCACTGAGTTTCATCGGACATATTTAGAATTGCATTCTGTTGAACCAGACTGGCATCCTCCTCCCACCTTCGGCTTGGAAGGTGCAAGCTGGAAAAGTCTGCATTCTTGGCTTTGGTATCCCTCTGCCTTTTTCAGAATTTAGTTTAGAATAGTTAACACACAGGCTATTAAGTAGAGGCAGGAACGGCATCTGGATTTCCATAAGGTTGAGTAACACATGCAAGTTGATCACTTGGTGGATGATCTGTCACAGAGCAAACATTGTGAACGTTTCATATTCATAAACTTGTCTGTCCTCCTGTCAAACATGATGCTTTTCAGTGGAGTCGGTTCACGTACCCAGCTCTGAGTCATCACTGTTCGAAACTGCCTTATGTGTTTCATTGGGAGCAGGAGAAGCTGTTGTCATATCTGTCATATAGCACCAGACGCACTTTGGTCCCCTGTAGTGAGTCCTAATTTGCTTTCTAGAAATTCAAAACTTCAGACTGTTCTGACATGCTCTGCACACAAGGGTATTTAACCAGCTCGTCCTGCAGCTTGTCCTTTGCTGCCATGGATGGTCTGTGGCTAGTTTCGGGAAGAAGAGGAAGCACTCGAGAGTCATAGGATGCTTCTGCTGGCAGAAAACAGGTTGGGAAAAGGCCCTGACAGCATCATCCTCTGTTGTGCCCTTGAGAACAAACCAAAACTTCAAGGCTAACTCAATCTCTCCTTGCTGTTTGTCACGCAAGAAAACTCCCCGCCCCCCCCCCCATGATCAATTTCCAGTGCGATAGTAAAAACACTAAAAACAGCACAGCACTATTAAAAGACCTTTCCTTAAGAGCAGTCAGTTCCCAAAGGCCTGCTGGAATAAACAGTCTTCACCTGCCAGGGGGATGTGTATAAGAAGACTGATGACTAGGAAAGGTAGGGTTCTCCAACTGTTGTTCTTTATAAAGTGTCTACAGGGGCCACCTGAAACAGGGTTTTTATTTAGTTTGGGGTGAATTACGATGGAACCCGATTTTTTATTTTATAATACATTCCTTTTTCTTAATCTACTACCATCACCCAAATGAATGAACAGTTTCCACTTCTATATCTTATAAACAGCCTTTGCCCATCTGAGCGCAGGATGAAACTTGTGTGGTTTGAATCTCGGTAACCTGAGACACTTGTATTCGACATCCCATTATATATTTGAAATCATAAATCAATATTAGTAGAGGGGTGTTGCAGTTGGCCATTATCTCACAAGTGATTGGTTATGAAATCTATTTCACGTGTAAACCAAAGAAGTTTGAAAGGGAATAGACTTGGGGGGAGAGAGGTGGACAGGAGGAAATTGATGGGGTGGGGGGAGAAGGCAGCAGCTGCTGTGCCAGAGGGTGGCGTACGAGAGCCCAAAAGAAGGATCACCACCTGCTATTCCATTGCAAGGGTCAAAGACTTTTAGTTTATTGCCTACCATTCTGGCGTCTCGTCCCATTCCCCTGATTTATTCCATACACTGGAGATTCTTGTTCTTTGTGAATTGCCCTTTTTCCAAGTGTCTTCAAACTGTCTACCCCGTCCAGTCATCCATTTTCAAAGGACAGCACAGGATAGGGAATTAAGAGGGACACCTCTGTCCCCTAGCACGGTTTGCTTGGCATTCTCTCCTACCTAAGGAATCCAACTAAAACTGTAGGTTTTAGTTTGCCACGTCCTCGTGAAACAGCAATGTCTTGATTTTTGTGCCATTTCTTAAATAGTAGACCTCATTGGAGAATTCTGCCAAAGGTAGTGTCCCCACCATAGCATGAAAACACTTTCAGGTTTATTGTGATCTGTTTTTTAAGGCAAGAGTGGGAACGACTGCAGGGAAACAATTCATTTTATACCTTTCTTGTCACCTCTCGTCCCTTCAGCTGATCAGCGGGGAGCATGTTGGAGCACTAGCAATGAGTGAATCCAATGCTGGTTCTGATGTTGTCTCTATGAGGCTGAGGGCAGACAGAAAAGGTAAATGCCACCGATTTGGAATTTGCCACCTACAGTGGCCTTTGGACATTGCTATTTAAGAATTTCTGATCCTCTATGCATTTTGTTTTGTCCATTCACTTCCAACACAAATCTGTGTGTGTGTTTGCATCCTCCCAAACAGAATAGCCAGTGTGGTCTAATGGAGACCAAGGTTCAAAACTCCACATGGCCATGAAGCTCATTTTGGGCCAGTCGCTGTCTAACCTATGTCACAGGGTTGTATGGGGATTAAGTGAGGAGAGGGAAAACTGTGTACACCACCTTGAGCTCCCTGGAGAAAAAGATGGGATATAAAATGTGATGAATCAATAAATTAAATAGCAGGAAATGGAAAGGGATAATCCAGGTGCAAGATGGGCATGAGCAGGCCAGAGGTTCCACACCCCAATTTCAGCTTCATTGGGATTGCTGAAAGGCAGGAGTGGAGAAGACAAATTTCTGGTTTCCAGAGGTCCCATGGCCTTAAAATAGAGATTAAGTGGTATTAGGAACAAGAGCTGGGGAAGAAACTGTGTATGTAGAAGCCGGGTTCAGAGACAAAAACTCCAAAGTTAAGGGAGTGTGTGATGTAAATTACACTATTCAAGATACACTGGCCTTGTAGGCCAGGCATCCTGTTGTGAATATTTTGAGAATCAATATATATTTTAGCATGTATTTATTTATGAAAATTTATTATATAGTGCTTGATACTAGTAAAACCTCTAAGTAATTTACAAGAAATATTTTAAATTATCAATAAAAAACAGTTAAAAGCAATTTGAAACATTTAAAAATAATTAAAAATTAATATTCAAAAAGCATTAAATTGCATCAGCATCTGCAAGTCTGGACAGCTTTGCCTAAACAAAAATGTTTTAAGAATGGGGGCAATTCTAGCCCTACTTTCCAAGAGAGCTGGCTGGTTATAGAAGAAGCCAGCTACAAAACTGAGCTGTGTAGTGTCTGTATTTTTTTGCAGTAGAAGATGCAGCTCTGGAAGTTTTTCTTGTTCTTGATATGCTAGACCTAGGAATGGGGGAAATCAAATTTCCAGAAATTGAGAATAATAACTTGTGAATGTCAAGTTGTCATGTGGGTCTTAACAGAATTTTCTGCTTGTTTCATCCTTTCTAGGAGATTATTTTGTTTTGAACGGGAACAAATTTTGGATTACCAATGGTCCAGATGCTGACGTCCTAATTGTTTATGCTAAAACAGATCCAAGTGCTGTTCCAGCTTCTCAAGGGATAACAGCATTCATTGTGGAGAAGGTAGGTTTATGGCACAGTAATGCTTCCTCTTTTTATCCCTAAGGAGGATATTTTCCAGGTGGTGTCTTGTCACGCAGTTGCGAGATTTCTTGGGGGGGGGGTGTCACACTTTTGTTCCTAGCGCTTGACTTGCACTTCAGAATGTTTGTTGTTAGAAAATAGAATAGAATTATAGGAGATTATGGAAGTTACAAAAAAGGCATTTACAAGGGACGCAGGAGGAGGAGACAGGAGGAAGTCCCACTAAGATGTGAGGAAGTATCATTATTTTCAAGAAATGTAATAAGTTGTTGTTTTTGTTGTGTTTTTGTGTTTGTTGTTATTGTAGTTATGTTTTTTCTTTATGTATTTTGGTTAAAAATTTAATAAATACTAATTAAAAAAAAAAGACTTGCACTTCAAATGAATTCAAAATTCTTCCCTGCTGAATGAATCTACAATGGTTGCTGAAGTAAGCTGTACGCAGGTGATAGCACTTGTCGTTTCGAAGTTTGCCGTGCTGCTCTGTGGCACATGGAACAGAGCCAGGGAATCTGTGCTGATGTTCCCTGAAAGTTCTGGGCAAATGCCACATTTGGGTCCCTGTGATGAGAGGATTCTCCTGGGCCAGTTCTACCGATGGCAAAGTTGGACATTTGGCAAAGGACCTGCCATCCAGTGCTCCACTTCGAGAAGAAGACACGGGGGCTCAGGTCTGCCTGGAAACAACAGAGTTCGCTCTGATTGGAGTTTTCTTCCCCTAATATCTGAAGTTCTTGACTTGATGATGGAGGAAATAAACTTGGGTTTATCTGTAGGCACTTTCATGTTTTCTTCTTATAATGAATATTTTAATCCTCTCCCTGCTTATCCTCTGAATTGTCATGCAGTGTGCCATCATTCAAACGGCCTCTTTATAAAAAAATGGATTTTCCCAGTAGTTTTTCCTCCCCTTTTCTTCAGGGTACACCTGGTTTCAGCACCGCACAAAAGCTTGATAAACTGGGAATGAGAGGGTCAAATACCTGTGAATTGGTCTTTGAGGACTGCAAGATTCCTGGTGAGTGATACTGAAGTTGCATTGCCTCCCTTAATCCATGGCAACTCTTTCCTTACATTTTCTAGTCATTGCAATGTTCAAATATGTATACAATGAAAAGTCAGAAAAAATAAAACCCAACATGAAAAGCATATGTTATTAAATAGTTCAAGCAAGTGATATATAAAAGCATCATCAAATCTACTTGGCTCATCATTAGTTTTGTTTTGCAATATTAATCTTATCAAGCTTGTCTAGAAAGGAAGGTCTTAATTGTCCCTTGAAGGGGGCAAGCTTGTGGACCTGCTCCACACTTCTGGAAAGTGGACCAAGACATGAGCCAGTACCCAACTTGAAGGTGATATTACTATGAGGCCATCAGTTGAAAGACTAGCCAGTACAGGCTACCAGGTTTACACTCCCTGTGGCTGATTTCTGTCCCGTGGGAAAAAACCAAGATCTCTTCCTTGGTTCCCTTTGTGTGGCAAGTTCTTCCTCAACCACCCCCAATTTGCAGTTGTTACTAAGAAGCTCCAGGACGGATTGCTTGCACCCTCTTTCCCAAGGACAGCTTGGCAGATTTACAAACTTTTTAGGAACACCAATTAAATGGCTGCCGGGCTGCCATTTTTCCTTACAGTCTGCTTCCGATCCTTCCAGTGTGCTCTCGTGGCCACAGGCTCCCTCTCCTCGGCGGAAGAGATTAGTAGCAGTAGCAAAGAACGCGTGTTCTTTTTGAAACTCCCTCTGATCTCCCAGGACCACTTCAATCGTTGCTCAGTGTCGAGCTGCTTCAGTAGATTCCTGCATCTCCAACGCAACATTTCCCTTAGATCAGAGTGTGCTTTTTAATGTTTGCCACCCCCTCTGCTGTATTAGCGTGCGGCTTTGTGTCATTGGCGCTCCACCAAGTGTTGCGCAGGTTCCTTTGATCGTGAGTGCTGCCCCACGGAGTCCCACACTTAGGTCAGGCAGCAATGGTCAGGAGCGGATTTGGAAAGCTCATCTTGTATTTTGCCCGAGGCATAATTGTTGGAGGTACATTCAGGGAATTCAGATGCAGCTCTTTCCTTTTTTGTTTTTTTGTATTTCACAAGGAGTTACTTCATGCAGTTTCGCCATTCAGCAGCATTACCCATGCTATTTGCCAACTGGGTTTTTAAATGTTTAATTCTGTGCTCCCACCCATGAGCCCCATGCTTCCTTCCTCGGTCCCTGCAGGTTGGGAGGAGAAAACGCATGTCCAAATTCAGCAGTTAAGATCAGTATGTGGTGTGGGTTCAGGCACCATTTGTAGTGCATAAATTGATACAGTACTGGCCTCGTGCACATGGGATGCCAGCACATGCAGGAAACAAACAACACTGGCTTAGTGTTATGTCTGAACCAGCGATCCTGTTTTGTTCCCTACAAACCATGATCTCTAGCTAAGGTTTGTCCTTGGCTCACTGATCATGAGTTGCTGGAGCAAAACAAATCACTTGGATATAATGCCAAGTCTGGAATCATGATTTCCTTCTTGTGAAGGAGGAGCAAACTGATGAAGACCAGCGCTTTTATGGCAAACCATTAACTATGGCTTCCCATAATGTGCGAACAGGGTGAAAAAGTTGGCTTAAGTCAACTGAATGCATATGTATGCCGAATTTTGTAATACATATATATTTTAGTCTAGAACTTAAGTGTCTCCTGTCTGTAGCAGGCATTTGGAATCATGCTGCGTTCAGCACTCTGATCACCAGCAGATTAAAACAAGTTCCCATTGAAGCTAATTCATGCATAATTTGATCTGTCCCTTAGTAACGATGCCAAGACATAGGCCATAAACACACTTAGCTGTTTTGTGCAAGGTACATGAGCAACTGAGATCGTGTTGCTGCTTTCTCTCTGTTTATGTTGCTTGAAAATAAAAAGTGATGTTTGAGTGTAAGGTGTAACTGTGTTTGTGCTTATTTACCTGTGCATACTCCTATGTGAGCACACATACATAGAGACACAATCTAGGATTGTGTAGGTTTGCCAGGAATCAACTTTCCCTTGCTCCTCACAGCTGCGAATGTCTTGGGGCAACTGAGTAAAGGAGTCTATGTGTTGATGAGTGGCTTGGATCTGGAGAGACTTGTGTTGTCTGGCGGACCCCTGGGGTAAATATGTATTTATTTATTACTCTAGTGACATGGCTTGTTTTGCATCGTTGGTTCTATTAATACATGGAATCACCACTGCTTTGATGGCTGGAGGGGGATGCTCATCTTTTTATGAACTAGTGACCTCACACAACTGCTTTGCTACAGTACAGCTTGAAAACAGCTGTAGTAATTGTGCAA
The DNA here is from genome assembly GCF_009819535.1 of Lacerta agilis. Taxonomy (NCBI): domain Eukaryota; kingdom Metazoa; phylum Chordata; class Lepidosauria; order Squamata; family Lacertidae; genus Lacerta; species Lacerta agilis. The sequence continues at coordinate 40,409,172 of NC_046312.1, forward strand.
ATCCCATCAGCTATGTGGATAGTCTCCTGTGTAGACAACGGCAGATATTTTGCTCTCTAGTGAGAGGACCTACCCTTCTCCCTGAATGTAGAGATGCCATGGGATTCTCCCTGACATGAAACTCTTGCCTTTGGGAATCCTTGAAAAGCAGTGAGGCCTTGGCTAAGTCTTAAGGCCAGCCACAGTTTGTGGACCCTGGGTTAATACTATTGCCAATGACAGTAGAATGGCCTGTGGCATATTTTTTGCCCCTTTTATTTTTAATATCCAACCTGATGGAGACTTTTGATTAAAATTGAAAGCTTCCCCCCTTCTTTGTAGCTTCTTAGTGTGTTCTAATAACAGTAGGATTACAGGCATCTGCCTTGGATCACAGAGGACTCTTTGTCCTTTTGGCCATTACTACCTACTACATGGACCAGTGGCAGCTTCCGAGGATCTCAAGCAGAGAGGCCTTTCCCATCACCTGCTACCTGGTCTACCTGGTGATCCTATTAACTGGGGTTGCCAGTGATCTAATACAGGGTTTTCTGAATAGATTAGTGCCACCACTAAACTGGTCCCTAACCTACTATGACTTCTGGATTTATTTAATTATTTTTAGTGTACAAACAGAGCTACATGCATTTGTTAAAAATTACAGGTTTCTCTATGGCAGGAGATGTTATCCTATCCAACCATCCATCTATCCATCTAAACATACCCACGTGGGTATTGCAACATCTCAATTGTGACTTTTTCAGTTTATCTGTAGGCTACTTTTTATTGTTATTCCTGCTTTTGCAGGCCTTTTAGTTTTTATGGATTGTATTTTCAAAGGCAGGATGGAAATCTTTAAAATCTGCATGCCTCTTTCCCTTGCAGGATCATGCAGGCTGTCCTGGACCACGCACTCCCATATTTACATGTGAGGGAAGCTTTTGGACAGAAAATAGGCCATTTTCAGGTGAGAGCCATAAGAGGGTTGCCAGTGAACTTTAAAAGCCTGCTTTTATAGTTTGGCAGAGGCCTGCTTCCTTTTACAGTTGTATAAAACTGGTTTTGGATCAATCTGTCTTCCTCAGATAAATTTTTCCACCTAAAGCTGTGATGCTGCTTATTTCCTAACAAGCAATTCTGAAGCTAACCATTTCCCCCAAGTCCCTTTTTAGTTCCTGGCTGATTTTAAAGTAACACTGAAATGTCTCCTATTGCTAGAACCTCATGATAATGTGCATTCAGAAATTTAGGGCTTCGGAGAAATTCAGGGTTTGGTTTCGATTTGCTGATTATGGCAGCTGATGTTAGCTTTGAATAATCAGGTAACTATTTCAATTTTAGTTAGTTGCAGCCGTTTAGAGTCGTCAACAAGTTTTCCACACTTATCAGCCTATCACCCATTCCCACCACCCTTCTGAGTAATACCCCTCCCCACTCCCCCACTATATTTAAGGATCTGGTGACTTCTGTTTCAGTGTATCTGAAGAAGTGTGCATGCACACGGAAGCTCATACCAGGAACAAACTCAGTTGGTCTCTAAGGTGCTACTAGAAAGAATATTTCAATTTTAGTTACAGGTGGGTAGCCGTGCTGGTCTGCCATAGTCGAAACAAAATAGAAAATTATTTCCAGTAGCACCTTAGAGACCAGCTGAGTTTGTTCTTGGTATGAGCTTTCGTGTGCATGCACACTTCTTCAGGTATCTGAAGAAGTGTGCATGCACATGAAAGCTCATACCAAGAACAAACTCAGCTGGTCTCTAAGGTGCTACTGGAAATAATTTTCTATTTTATTTCAATTTTAGTTGGATTTGGAATTGCAGTGTGCACTACAGGTTTACTACTGGATGCTTGTCTTTTTAGTGGTCAGTGAAACTTTATATATATATATATATATATATATATATATATATATATATATATATATATATATATTGGCAGGTACGTTTAAGTCTTGAGTTTTTAAAAATAGGATTCAGGTTGCTGCTGTCCGAATGCTAAACGTATGCAGCAAGCCGCAATTTACATGCATTTAACTTGTGCACATTCAGCTTTATGCACATGGCAAAATAAATAAATAGATAGATAGATAGATAGATAGATAAATAAGGGGGCGGAGGAAATGACTTTGGCAATCCCACTTGCCATTGAACCTAATGTGTTTTGACTATACACAACTTTGACTTTAGGCACTATTCCCGGAACGTAACCCCTATGTAAGTTGCAGGCTTCCTTAACTTTTAACTTGATGATTTTTATTGATTTATTTTATGTGTGTATACTTGTTGCCATCTTAATTGTTTTTATACTAAGAACAGCAGCAAGGGGTGATAAAAATTGTGAAAATAAATCCAAATCTCTCTCTCTCTCTCTCTTTATGCTCTGATTAGCTCATGCAGGGTAAAATGGCTGATATGTACACACGGCTGATGGCTTGTCGACAGTATGTGTACAATGTCGCAAAGGCCTGTGATCGAGGACACTGCAATGCAAAGGTGAGCTCATGGGTGCTTGCGACATTTCTTTTTGACCCTTCTGTATTTTGTGTAAGCAGGAGGGGTGAAGAATCAGTAGTGTAAGAGACCTACGTCCACAGTAGAAAACACATGATGTTTTGAATACTCTCTTAAAGGAGAAGAATACTTCCTTGCCCACTTGGCAATGGCTTTCCTTTGGCGTATAGATGCAGCATGTGAAATTGATGTGGTACTAGAATATTTGTGCCACTTGCTTTTGCCGCTAATATCATAGCTTTCATGTGCTCTAATGATGACAACCTAATAGGATGGACAACGGAAGTGCTGTCTTAAATTCCATGTGTACCTAAACTCAACGTAGCACAAAGCCATGAATGTTGTGGTTTCTGTTGCAATTTGCAACTGGGTGGGGGTATTCAGAGCTTAAGGGACGCATAACAGTGCCCTCATTTCGGAAGAAAAGGTGGGTGGTTCCCTGTTGGTAACCATGGTGTGAATTCGAAATATGGTTTAGCTAGAAAGACGGCTGGCTTAGACAATTCTGCCAGTCATTGTGGGGGGTTGGGGCTGGAAGAGCTGAACGTCTATCTTGGAAGTTCTTCATTGAAAATGATCTTGTCTGCTCCACCAGGACTGTGCAGGAGTAATTCTCTACTCTGCGGAATGTGCTACTCAGGTCGCTTTGGATGGAATCCAGTGTCTGGGTAAGATCATAGATGTGCATGTGGTTGTCCCAACAAAAGGCAGGCTTACCTAGCAGGCAGTTGCGCAATTGCATGCCATCTTCTTGTTACCCTGCTTTAATCATGGAATTGGGAGCAATTATTACTAAAATTATTAACTTTATTATTTGTACCCCACCCACCTGACTGGGTTGCCCCAGCCACTCTGGGCTAATAAGTGATTTCTATTTCAGTGATTTCCATTTTGGCCAAATTCAGCATTCATCATCCCACAAGCTGCTGCCCCCAGGATCCAGTCTGCATCCAGGAGCTCTGTCTCTTGCTAGACTTTAAGGTCTGCCTTCTTGTGTTGCAGGTGGAAACGGCTACATCAATGACTACCCCATGGGTCGCTTTCTGCGCGATGCCAAACTATATGAAATAGGGGCAGGAACCAGCGAGGTGCGGAGAATCATCATAGGCCGGTCGTTTAACGCTGCCTTTAAGTAGCGCTGTCATTCGAGGAGAATCACACTTCAAACCGAGAGGCCTTTTATTTCTAAGACTGTAAAGCGCACAAGCATTTTTCCGCTCCCGCTACCAGAATGACCACCTCCACTTATCTCTCGACCTTCTGTTCTCAATGCAAACCCAACTAGATTCCCTAAGAACATGTGATTGTATTACAATTACAGTGGAATACAGTAGGAAGCTCAAGTGGAATATGTGGATATCTGCCAACATGGCTTGCTTAGAAAGGGAGAAATTTTGTACACTTTAAAAAAGATTATCAGTTTTGTGAACCATTGAAGTACCGGTAGATTTTTCTCTCCCCCGAACGTGTTTTTAGTGAATGGGATTAGCAACATGGTGTTCTGTTGCATCACACCTCCAGAATGCTAGCTGACTTTATGGGATTCTTTTGGATTTCAAGGGATCAGCCACCCAGGCAGCATTAAGGCTGCTGCTGAAACATTGGTAACATGGGAGGCATGCATTTTTGTTTGTTCCTATCCTCTCTTGCTGCTTACTGAGGTATATTAATACCCCGCGAAGCCTTCATTCATTTGATGGACTGCCACCTCATGCTTGATTCATGCGGTGATGTCACCATCTATCATTCTGGAAGCAGTTAAAATGTCAAAACACTACAATGTGCCGGCCAAGAGTGAATTGGGGAGGAGGCAGAGGAGGCAACTTGACTGGGGAATGTTAGGTGCTTTTGCAAATCTTTCCCTCAGTGAACATAGCTGCATGTTTGCTCTGCCTACTAGAAGAAACGAAAGCTCAGCTGACGGAGAAGACGGGATAGGATCTAGTGATGCTTTACACACCATCATATGAGGACTGAAGGGTTTGTTTTTCGTGTTTTTTTACTGGATGATAAACAGCGTGACACAATTTCCAAAGATCTTAAAGTCCAGGCAAAAACAGAAGTTGACTAGGATTTAAAATGGTTGTCGGCTGGATTATTGTCTTCGCTTCCATTGATTTCTCTCTCTGGGCAGTACCTTACCATGAACTTTTAGTCTGATCCTGTACTGTCCACATAAAGGATGGAAAGGGAGGCAGTATAATGAAAACCAGCAACTTCCAACACTTGGGCTGTATTTATCTTAGACCAGTTCATGAAGGGATTGGCGTGGCTTGAATGTAACTGGTATGCTAGAACACACAAGGTTTATGTTGGTAAGCTGGTCTTAATCATTCTATCCTCATATAATGCATTAAAGTTTCTAACAAGAGGGGATCCTTTCACTGCAAGCAGATGTGTTTGCATCAGCCAGACTTCCTTTTATTTTTCCAGTTTTACATACCACTTTTCACCCAAGTGATTTTGAAGCGGGTCACATAGGTTCTTATGTGCCAAAAGTAGAGAACAGGACCAGGCACTGTGGGCCATGCCTGTGGGACAGAAAACAACCCCACAAACATCTAAAGCTCAAATAAATTGTGGAAACCCTTCAGATCTGATGGAGCCATGGGGAATCTTAATTAGTAATAGGTAACCCGGTCAACTTTTTTCAGACCCAGGACACATGTTTAAATCCCATATGCGCAACATAGGATTGGCTTAAAAGCTTTTACTGTTCATGTACAACTTTCCCCTTTTTTCTTAATAAACTTTTTTTAAAAGAAGAGGTGGTGACAGCACTTGATGGTTGAACTGGACCTTGAAGGTGGAAATCATGACAATCTCCTTGACCATTCAGAATAAGATGTTCTTTTGGGAATAGCCTTGGAGCATAGCATATTTGGTCTTCAGTGTTATTTAAGTCTCACAGAGTCTCTGAGGACACTAGCTTTCATTTTAAAAGATAAGTAGTGAATGGGCAGAGAGAAGTTTAAAGGTGTGATGGCCAAAGTTGGCAGTATTGCACACTCAAACAAATTGCCCCTCTCTCAGCATACATGTTCCTTAAAAATTCATGGAATCTTTGCATCTCTCAATTGCATTAGATTCTGCAGCCTTCTGCCTCATTTTCAGAAAGTATCTGTTAAAGGGCAGTTATTGGAAAAGAGACAGAAACAGGAAGCATTTCTAAAACGCAGTGAAATGTTTCTTTTTACCCATTTTGAAATCTGAATTGCAGCAGGATTGTTTATACATCATGAAATGTGGTAGCAGGTTACAGCTTTATCACCCAACTTTGTCCAAAGCTCCACTGAAGTGAATGTAAAAGCTGAATAATACACAGGAACGAACTCCCTCAGGAGGTTGTGGACTCTACTTCACTAGAGGTTTTTAAGCAGAGGTTGGTTGGCCAACCTGTCATGGATGCTTTAGTTGAAAAACCTGCATTGCAAGGAGTTGGACTAGATGATCCTTGAGGTCCTTTCCAAGTCTACAGTTCTATGATCTTTAACACTCTTGACTTCTAAATTTGCTGCCTGGCGCTTGGGCGAGCTTCTTCACGGAAGGGAGATTGCTAATAAAACTCTGGATGTATTCATAAGTCAATGTGATTGAATATATTGAGTGGTTTATTCAAAGGATTCTTTCCAATGTAATGTGAAACATGGAGAAATTGCTGACTAACGGATGGCTTTGTTGAATGTATTAATGTTGATTAAACTATTGCGGTACAAACAAATATATGCTCTCTATTCATGTATCAGCTATTAGCATGCTCTAGATCTAGCATCTAGATCAAGGGAAGTAATAGTACCACTGTATTCTGCTCTGGTCAGACCTCACCTGGAATACTGTGTCCAGTTCTGGGCACCACAGTTCAAGAAGGATACTGACAAGCTGGAACGTGTCCAGAGGAGGGCAACCAAAATGGTCAAAGGCCTGGAAACGATGCTTTATGAGGAACGGCTTAGGGAGCTGGGTATATTTAGCCTGGAGAAGAGGTTAAGGGGTGATAGGATAGCCATGTTCAAATATATAAAAGGATGTCATATAGAGGAGGGAGAAAGGTTGTTTTCTGCTGCTCCAGAGAAGCGGACACGGAGCTATGGATTCAAACTACAAGAAAGAAGATTCGACCTAAACATTAGGAAGAACTTCCTGACAGTAAGAGCTGTTTGACAGTGGAATTTGCTGCCAAGGAGTGTGGTGGATTCTCCTTTGGAGGTCTTTAAGCCGAGGTTTGACAGCCATCTGTCAGAAATGCTTTGATGGTGTTTCCTGCTTGGCAGGGGTTTGGACTGGATGGCCCTTGTGGTCTCTTCCAACTCTATGATTCTAGTATGCCCAGCAGGAGGCAGGTAGAAACTTCATGTGCTTCTTAGCATTAAATCACCACAACTGTGAAGCAAACCTCCCAACCAGTACATCCTGTATGGGTGAAACTGGTGTGTATGTTGGGGAGGGGTTCACTTTTTTAGCTGCAGTACTCCTTCCTTCGCAACACATTGGGCAGATACAGGGACCTTTGATCACTGGGGAGTCATAACAAGCAGCAGGCATTACCGGTATATAAGGCCAAACTACCCAAACATGTCTTTCTACTGTTGCATTATGTAGGTAAGTGGCCATTTTGCTAATCCTATTTATTGTTGCCAGATGCACTGCTTTTCACAAGATGCGCCTTCATAATTACTGTGTTGGGAGGATGGGGCCACAGGGAGTTGACAAGAGAATGCCAACCTTATTTAATGTTTTTAGATTTATGGCTGGACTGGTGCAAGAACCTGTCGTTAGGCCTTGGGCCTGGATTCGAACCCTTGTTGCAGCAGGGAGGAGTAATTTGCAAAATTCCTTCTCTGTAAAAAGGAATTACCTTTCTCGTAACTGGGGGTCTAGATTGTAATCTAAATTACCAGGATCTTTAACTTAATTGTGTAGGAGCCAGATATACCACCAGCTTTAATTGTGAATTTTTCACCCTGTTACACTTTGCAGGCAGCACTGAGGCCCCATACGCTGGCAGCACTTCCAAGCAGTTTCTAATTATTCTCATTATTTCAAGTACAGCATGAGACACTTAATATCGGGGTCTTGGGTTTGAGTCCCACGTTGGGCAAGGGGTTGGACTAGAACAGTGTTTTTCAACCTTTTTTGGGCAAAGGCACACTTGTTTCATGAAAAAAATCACGAGGCACACCACCATTAGAAAATGTTAAAAAATTTAACTCTGTGCCTATATTGACTATATATAAAGTAATTCTCTTGAATTTTTCAATTTTTCCCACGGCACACCAGGCAACACCTCGCGGCACACTAGTGTGCCGCGGAACAGTGGTGGAAAAACACTGGACTAGAAGACCCTTGTGGTCCCTTCCAACACTACAATTCTATATGATTAAGAATTTTTCACCAACTTACCAGCAGATTGGTGGTCATTGCTACCTCCTGAGGCTTGCTCCACGGAACAGAGCAACTTGTATTAAACCGAGCGTGTGTGTACTATGCAGGCAGTGGCAGCTCATGCCCATTGAGACAGGTAGGGCAGAAGGTAAAGAGAACAACAGTAGATAGAGCCAGATGCAGTGGCTGGCAGAGCCAACTAATTCAGCTGGACAGCCTTTCCCTACTCCCTGCCCTTGGTGCAGGATCACACTCTAGGGGGGCATCGGTATGCCTCCTGCACCCTGCGGCTCACTGACAATGGCCAGCACAACCCCTTTCTGAGAAATTGCTGTGCTGAAAGATTAGGAAGAGGGCTTCACTTCAGCATAAAGGAGCTAACAGCTGTGAAGAGAAGACAAAAACATCATTGAGCGAAGCAGACAATATTGTGCAGGGTGGAAAGAGGAGTGGGGATTACCGTTAGCAGAGCTGCGATCTCTCTTTCTTGCACCTGCTGTTTGCTGAAAGGCTAATTCTGGGGCCCAGTTGTCAGCCAGAATGAAAAAGCCTCTGATCAGTACTCTAGTCCAAGGAAAAGGCAGCCAGGCCATCCACGCAGGCAGAGCCAAGAGCAGAGGGGAGGGAGAGGAAATGCAACATGTGGAGGCAAGAGGCTGGCGGGCAAGGTGCCCGATTGCCTCAAATCTCCATCCGCACTTAAGCACCAGGTAGGTGCAACACTGCTGCAATGGGATAGGTGTAGCAAGAGGCGGGCGGTGGAGATGGGCAGATTGCACTCAAATTTGCAGGCGAGATGCACTGCAAGCTAGCTGCTTAACGCAAACTTAATGGTAGAAAAATAAATCTTAAGTAGCTAAGGGATTCTGGGTGCCTACAAATGGGTTTATATTGTGGGATCAGTGCTTCTGTAGACATGGGTTTTTCTATATTTGCACGACTTTGCCATGGCATCAAAATGACAGCCTGCATTTTCCCCATTTAATTCCTTTCCAGGAAAAATCCTGTAAATTAAACTCATTTGCGTTCTCTCGACAGGTTGTTTTCAATATTAAGTCCCCAACTGGAAGCATTCTCTGCCCATGAATCAGGATGTTTCTAGTTCAGATCCTTCCTCAGCCATAAACTTGCTAGCAAAAGTACAGGTAATCATGTGGGTCCATTGACAGGCAGGAATTAAAATGTCACACAGTACGGGAAACATCTTCAATGGGGCCAACTGAAATGTCACAGAGTAGTGAGTCTCTCTCTGCCTCACCTTGTCTGCCAAAGTGGAGTAATACAGAATCATAGAATCATAAGAGACCACAAGGGCCATCCAGTCCAACCCCCTGCCAAGCAGGAAACACCATCAAAGCATTCCTGACAGATGGCTGTCAAGCCTCCGCTTAAAGACCTCCAAAGAATGAGACTCCACCACACTCCTTGGCAGCAAATTCCACTGTCAACTATTGCATCATTCCATATTGCCTTATGGCTAGGATGTTTTAAGGATTACAAGATAATGCAAGGGAAGGTCTTTGAACGGAAGTGCTATACAAATGCGAAGGACGACGACAATTTAGTAATTCCATTTCATCGTTCAGGTGTGATGCTAAAGTTGTTGACTGTAAGATGAATGAGGTTGTTTCTGTTAGTCCCAGGGCTGCGTATCAGTGCAAAGAAGCAAGTTGATTTGTTGCACATGCAATTGGTTTCTTGCCCAAACTAGGTTCTGAAAGTCAGGCCTCAAAAGTATTGCTGCTTTTATTACGAGTTGTATTGAAATAATTGTTATGAAGTCCTTGTTCATTGTGTTGTAAGGTTCCCTGTGGTCATTTGGTGAATGGCGGTATATGAATATCCTAATAAATGTTTTTTAAATGACATTTTCAAAAATGCACATTGTACTCATTTTCAAAAATGCACATTGATGCAGCAGCCACAATCAGAGTGGACAACTTTATGTAAAAAATGAAGGATCTTTCTGATGCAAACCAGTTGCTGAGAATGTTCATTGTTATGTACATCTCATCTACATATTTATATTCGCTGCTTGAGGTGGCTTATAGAACACCTGAAAGGAAGCTCATTTTGATGTATTTCATAATAGTTTATACACTAAAGCTATCCATGAAAATCCCAATTTCAAGGTTCACTGCTAATAAAACTACATTTCCTTTCACTGTTAATAAATTTAGGACAAGCAGATTGTCTGTTTCTGCAAATTCCCACTTGGTTTACATTAATCCTCTTTAGGGGGGAAATTATTAATATCTACAATAGGACAATGCATTTTCTGCAGCAGCATGAAAAACATGAACAAGGAACCAAGATTAATTGGGTTAGTGTGTTTGTCAACTCATATTTTCATTTACAAACATAAGCACGCACTTGCTCCTCCCTCCACCCCTCCTGAAATTATGGCTATGTACACAACACCGACTTAAAATCCAGCCAGGTCGTTCAGTTTCTCAATTCAGATCAAAGCTGGTTTGGGTAGATATGAATCAAGATGCCGTATTTCATAAGAAACAACAAGGTAGTTAAGAGTATATGGATTGTAGCTTAAGATAATGTGTGCACCACTTCCCAAGCGAGCAGTCTGAGCACACTGGACCCAGATCAAACGGGACTATGTGCACAGCCTATATTGCTACATAATTTTGTATCCTCTGTGAAGATCAGTGGGCATTTAAAGCAGCTTATAAAAGGTAATCTATGATCATTAGTGAGTTGTTGACCTGGGATTATTGCATTACAAGGGAATAATTTTAAATAGCATCCTCTCATCAACATTAAAGAATTTGGAATTACCGGTAGCAAGTGAGATCTGCAACAAAGTGTTGCAGAGTACTGTATCTTCACCTCCTTGCAAAATTGCTCTTGTCCAGGGTGATAGGATGAAATAATCCTCTCCTGCAAAATATTCCATCTCGCCTCAATTTTCAATTTTTCCTGACACTTTAATGTTATGTGGCTACTAAACACATTTATTTTTCAGTGGACTGGCTTTTTTTTACCCTTAGAAGGGTTTGGTAAAGACTTTTTTGTACTTCTGCAAATACTGGAGTTCCCTGAGCTGCTACCCCCTGCTTGTTTCTTAGTGGTCCCTTTTTGGCTATACATCCATCACTACCCACCAGTTGACTTTTGCTGTTAGCAGTGCTGGGAACTTGTTTCATCTGCAGAACCTTTTTGAGGCAGGGCTTGAACACACGCTCCGTTCCTATTTTGATGGGATGTTTTTTTGTTGGGTTAAAAAAAAAAAAACCACCTTAAGAGAATGGCATATGAATGGCAGTGCCAGCTACCAACCTAGATGGCTTGAAAAGAGGATTAGACAAATTCATGGAGGAGAGGGCTATTGATGGCTACTAGCCACGTTGGTTTTCCTCTGCCTCCACTGTCAGCAGCAGTAATGCTTCTGAACACCAGTTGCTGGAAATTACGGGAGGGGGAAGTGCTCCTGTGTCTGAGTCCTGCTTGGCGACCTGAGATTCATCAAAGCAATTACTTTCAAAAAGGCTCCAAGCTAGTGAAGGCGTGGCTTCCAGCTGTCCAAGATAAGGCAGCTTGCTCATTGCCCCGGCTGACCCCACAAAAGCTTCCTAAAACCCAGAAACTCAGACCAACACACCCTGTGTGTCTCAGACAGTCCTCATATAAGTTATTGAGAGTTTAAAGGCAGATCACACTCCAGACTCTCCTCCGGATCTCAGAAGAGCGCCTGCCCCCTTACAACTGTAATTCTAACCTTTCAGTAGCATGCAATTCTAAGCACCTAGGCACGTGAGGATTCTAAAACCCCGAGGTTGGGCAGTTACACACAATTCAGTGGTCAAATTAGGGAACATTATTTTAAAAGAGGGAAAGCAGGCAAGTCGAAACAGAATACCAAATACAGTCGTACCTTGGAAGTTGAACAGAGTCCGTTCCGGAAGTCCGTTCAACTTCCAAAACGTTCAAAAACCAAATCGCGGCTTCTGATTGGTTGAAGGAAGCTCCTGCAGCCCATCAGAAGCTGTGGAAGCCCTGTTGGACGTTTGGCCTCCAAAAATAGTTCTCAAACCGGAACAGTCACTTCTAGATTTGCGACGTTCAGGAGCCAAAACATTCAGGAACTAAGGTGTTCGAAAACCAAGGTAAATAAGAGCACTGGACTGATCCTAGCTTAGCCACTACAATATGGTTCTACTTGATTTACAAGTAGGCAGCAAGGAAGTTCCATTTCCCCAAAAGTCCAGTCTGGATTCCTGATGGCGGGATGGAACAATTTTTCAAGGGCAGCTCAGCTTTTCAAAGTCTCCTCTGCTGGAGAAGTGGCCCCTGGCTCTTACTGACCAATGAGATCCAGAGCCATTTGGCCCCACTGGTCCCCTTTCCCAGACAAGCATATTGAGTACCCTTTTGTGACTGATTGGCTTAGAGAAATAGTGGGGCAGATCAGGGCCTTTCTTCACACATCTATTGCATGTATGAGCATCTGAGTTCTTACGTAGGACATTTTCTCTTGGACAGATAAACAAACAAAAAGTTACTCTTAAAACCCCACACACAGCTGAGTCGACATCCTGATTATAGTTTGTTGCAATGCTAGCAGTTGACAAACATGGTGTGCCCAAAAGGTTCACGAGAGCCTGATGAAGGTTTGCCTTTTTTGCAAGAAAGTTGTCCGGCCAGCTAAGCCAGTAACAGTTTTGCGTTTGGCAGCCTACAAAGCAGGTTCACTTAACTTCTCAATACTTTCCTAAAACCTTTACTGTGGATGCAAAATTGTATTTTCCTGTTGCAGTGAAATGTTCTGTGATCCTCAGCAAACAGCAACATTGGTACAAAGAGGGTTCCCAGATTATGTTGGACTACAACTCCCATCATCCCTGACCAGTGGTTATGCTTGCTGTGGCTAATGGGAATGGTAGCCCTCAAAATGTTCTGGTTACCCTGTCTTTACTGCTGGAAACATCTGTGTAACTGCAGCAAACAATATTGCTTCATAAAGTGCGAAGCAGCCCAATGCCCCACCCTCTCCAATATCCCCTTGCATGACACACGTGATCTACATAGTGGTTCAAAGAGATAAGTGCTTGCAGCTGAACATATGGGCTGCCAGGGATCAGCACAGCTGGGAACCTGCTGGGGCCCACAGCTCAGGACCCCCACTGCTGACCCCCAGTTTCTGGGCCCTGCTTGCTCTCATGTTGTTGCGTGTTTGCCTGCCCTCTCCACATATGATAGGAGCAAACAGGAACAGCAGCAGTTGTCTCTGCTTGCCTCCCTCTCTCCTTCAGGGCAGTGTTGCACTTGGAATATGGAGGGAGGCCAAGCGGAGATGACAGTGGCAAGGAGAAAGGCCTAATAAAAGCGTAATGACCAAGGGACCCAAAAAATCTGGAGCCAACACTTTTGACAGTAGCTGCTTCTGATGCTGGGGATTGTGCCATCCACTTGGCATGCAGGATGGGGCTGCCTAGGTCAGAAATTGTGTCTGTTTCTGATTGATAGAGGGATTTCCCAGTCAGCTGAACCACAGCTATGTATTTCAGATTTTTGTGTCTTGATATTACTGAACCAGAGTGAGCAGTCACATAAAAAGCTGCTTTCCTACATGAAATGTGCCTCTAATTGTTAGCCAAAGGTCTGACAGCTGAACCACATTTGTTGAACTGGATGCAATGCTGTTGGCCTATATGCCCTATGGGAAACCTGCAAGCAGGACCTGAGAGCAGCAGCACTCTGTCCCCCTGCGGGTTCCAGCAACTGAGATTCAGAGGCACACGACCCCCAGCGGTGGTCCATCTGGCACAGTGCAGGCTCCACTGACTGGCAGCAGCTCTGCAGGGTTTGGGACTGAATCTTTCCATTGGCTTGCTTGGCCTCGTTGCAGATTGAGCTTCAGACCTTCCACAAGTAAAGCATGAATGAGCCTTGCTGCTCAGAGAGAGCCCTTGTCAGAAACATGTTAACCCACCCTAGGAAAAGGGTCATACATATTTCTGTGACAAAGCACCTGCTTGGCATGCAGAAGGCGCCGGGTTCAATCCCAGACGTTTCCAGGTAGGGCTGAGAGAGGCTCCTTGGACGAATCACTGCCGGTCAGTGCCGACAACACCGAGCTAGATGGGCCGGTGGCTTAACTCCTGTTCGCCTAGGAAACTGACTTCGGGAATGACTGACGCGGATGATATACGTCGTCTGAACAGGCGGGCGGCCCTCATGTCGCGCGGGGCTAGACTCACAACAGGAACAAACTCCGCCGTATTAGAATGGCGAGCTGCAGGGATAGGGAAGGCAAGAAGCCCTCCTGAGCGGCACGAGAAGCGCGGCGTCTGGAGAAAGGGACCGTGGGGGGGGGGGAGGTCTCCGCCTTCTCAGCGGAGCAGCGGGAGCTCATTTTCCGGGCTTTTGCTCCCGGCCGGCGGCTCCTGCGCCCACAGCTGGGTAGTGAATGGCGCGGGCCTGGAAGCTGCCGGAGCGCGCAGCTGGCAACCAGCCGAGCCCCGTCGGAAGCCGCTCCCCTTCAGGCGAGCAGCGTCCCTCCTGCTGGGCGGCCGCCGCGGGGCGCCTTGGAGGAAGGCAGCCCTCCCGCGCGCTCGTTCCCGCCGCTCGCTGTAATCTACCTGACACAGCGGGAGCAGGAGGGGGAGAAGCCGGCGGGAGAACACCAGGGAGGCAACCAGGGGCGGGCGGGCGGGCTGCCTGCCGCACACTACAGTCGCCGGCTGGGGAAGTGGTGGGGAGCGAGGGCGGGGGGAATTGCTCGCGCGCTCTGTGGAGGCGGCCCCCTCGAAGGAGGCGCGGTGGGCGCCGCTTCCGCAGCTTGGGGGGGGGGGCCGCAGGAGCAGCGACCCTTGCGCGCCGTGCGCCTCTCTTTGCGCGCCAGCAGGCAGCAGCAGAGGGTCAGCCTGGGAGCAGCGCGCGCCGCGACCTCGGCCAGGGCGAGGCTGGACTCCGAAGCGCCGCACGGGCGCGTGGCGGAGCACGCGGGGGAGGGGAGGGGAGGGGCGGCCGCCTGCCGGAACCGCGCCCCTAGTGGTGAAGGGCGCTTAGTGGTCAGGAGGCGGCCTCGCTCCCGCTCCCACGTTCCTTGTGCAATAGTTCTCTGTACGCGCAGGCAAACCTACTTCGTTAGATGAAAGTAGTTACGCAAGGGTACCGTCGCGCGATGGCACCTGGTGTAAGGCATTGGGCAACATCGATCGCTGCGGTGTTTTAACAAGCTAACGAGCTGGTTGAATGGACTAACGAGCTGGTTAATCAAGAAGCAGATAATAATAATAATAATAATAATAATAGAAATTGTAAGTACAGTACTTATAAAAACGGCACCATCTCAAGAAGTGCAATGCCCGGCATTGCCCGCTTCTCTCTCTCGCCGAAGGGAGTGCCTCTAAGATTATGGCTACTGCCGCCCGCACATCATCTAACGGCAAGAGAAGTA
Source organism: Lacerta agilis (assembly GCF_009819535.1). Lineage (NCBI taxonomy): Eukaryota > Metazoa > Chordata > Lepidosauria > Squamata > Lacertidae > Lacerta > Lacerta agilis. The sequence goes on from NC_046312.1 coordinate 40,424,465, forward strand.
TTTGCTGGCTTTGGAAATAGCGCTTTTGTTCATTTGATTTTCTGCAGATTTAATGAATAGGCTGGTAAGTAACTGAAATTCATATGATTGTGAGCTATCCATGTCTCTTTGGTCAGCTGTAAGTTATCAAGATTTGCAGCGCCACACAATGTCTTCTGTATATTACAGTCCACCACACACAGCTTTTTGAGAGTATTTTTGGGCTTCCTGCACATTTTTAAATGACCTGGTTTGGTTTGCACTGATAGAGTTACTGGAAACTTAAGATCCCTGCACTCAATGGCCTTGCTCTCTCAAGTTGGTATGCACAGCATTATAGCCTAAAGAACATGGTTGGCATCCATCTGCCTTGAGAGACAATGGAGTGCACTTCTGGGGGCAAATACAAACCTCTGTGTTAGCACCAAAGGGAGTTCCCCAGGGTGCAAGCCTGGGCAGTGTGTATGGAGGTCCTGGGCTGCCCAGATGACAGTACCGCCCTCTCAGCCTTGCTGATGTGGTCCAAAGGAAAGCAGAGCAATTTGTTTGGCACTTGCTTGGCTCCAAGAGTTGTTAGGAGGAGGCATATAAGAAGCCATCCACCTGTCTTAGGGACTCCACTTTAGATTTGTGTAGGATTTACTCCTTAGCTTTTTCTTCTCTCGATGATATCCCACTTTGCAGGAGAGGTTTGGGATCAGAGTTTTCCTTCTGGGTGGGCTTGTCCCAGGTTGACAAGCCGCATCTGCCCCTCACTTCCCTCTACACTGCAGCATGTGCAGAAACCGCCTTCTTGACCGTTGGACCCACTATTTGTCTCATCTGCTCAATCTGCTGGAGGCCTGTCTCTGCATGCAGGGGAAGTCCCTAACTCACTGAGGGCTTCAGACCCATCAACTTCCCTCTCCTGGTTTAGCCAGCCAATCGAGATCCTTTCCAGGGTGTGGCTGCTGTTGCATGCTGACAGCTTCTAGGAGCCACAGGTGAGAGCTAAGTGCAGAGTGGGAACCAAAGGTGGACAAACTACCCCAGGAGGAGCACAATGTGTCCCCCAGCAGAGGTATTACGCCTCCCCTAACACACCATACACCCCCTAAAGAACATAACCTATTCTGTTTAGTTGTGTGTGTGTGTGTGTGTGTGTGTGTAAAGGTAAAGGGACCCTTGACAGTAAAGTCCAGTTACAAACGACTCTGGGGTTGCGGCGCTCATCTTGCTTTACAGGCTGAGGTAGCCGGCATTTGTCCGCTCTGCAGACTGTTTTTCTGGGTCATGTGGCCAGCAACGGAACACCAACACCAGAACAGTGCACAGAAACGCTGTTTAACTTCCTGCTGGAGCGGTACCTATTAATCCACTTGCATTTTTTGGCTTGCTTTTGAACTGCTAGGTTGGAAGGAGCTGGGACCCAGACCACAGCACCACCCGCATGGGTGTTGCTCTTTTGCGTTGATGCTGTCTCTTGACATATTTGTGCATTAAGCCCTTTTTCTGTTTAAAATAAAAATAAAAATGGTGTTATAACATGGCATGCCATTAAAAAGGATGTTGTGTGTCTAAATTAGCCACGCACCCTGTAATATAAAGAAGTATACATACACTGCACACCATTTCAAAATGGAATAGGGATTTTGAGTGGGTTTGCACTTTAAGGTAGGGTTACCAGACGTTCCTGGGGACAGTCCCCAAATTTGCAAATCTGTCCCTGGACAAATTCCATCCCCAGAATGTCTCCAGATTTGCAAATCTGTCCCTGGGAAACGTGGCAGCGGCAGCCTCAGCAACCCAGAGCCAGCCTGGTAGTGCAGTTGGCTCTTGCTGGCTTCTGGAGCTGCTCGCTGCTGTGGCGCCCGCCACTTTCCCTCTCCAGAAGTCCCAGGGTGCAAAAGAAGGGCTTTGCACCTTGTCCGGCAGAGAAACCGCACACCTTGCGCCCTTCCTGTGCAACGGCTTCCCGCCCATGACTCCCAAGCCTCTCCCGATCTGCCAGAACAAAGGGGGGAGGGGCAGGAGATTGGGGAAGGCTCAGGGGTCATGGGCGAGTGGCGTGCCATTGCCCAGTTTTTTAAAAACTCTGCGCATTTATGTTTCACAGGGTGCGAAAGAAGGGCTTTGCACCTTTATACAATATGCATGTGTGCTTGGACCCAGGGTCTTTTGCCTCACCATCCCCACTACTGACTCCCTGTTGGTACTCAGCTTTAAAAAAAGGGGGGGGTCCCGAATTCATTGAAAAAAATCAGGTAACCATACAAGGGCATCTCTACCTTCTCATGTGCATGATAGCATTTGGCCCAGACATTGGCAAGTGCTGATATGACCCTTCCCTCCCATTGCTGAGGCCCAGAACATGCCCTGTCCCGTTTCCTACAAATCCCATTGCACAACAGAAATGAAGCTCTAAACCACAAGGCCCATCCCGGGTGGTTAAGGTCATCTAGCCTGGAGCCTCCATAAAACTGCCTGAGGCCTGCAACAATTCCCTAGAAACTCTCTTGCCTGCCATGTCTCATTGCTCATTCAGCAGGGCTTCTGCTCTGAGGCTGCGCCTGCCAAGAGTTGTGGCGGTGCAGCTAATGGGAGCCTCTGTGCCACTGGGCACCTACCTGCTTCCCCACAGGCATTGCCTCTAATGTGGGACTGTGTAACAGAAGCCCAGCTGGTAGTATGGAAAGGCCGTTTCCTCCTTGGCCCATCCTACCCCCTTGACTTGTTGCCTCTTACAGGGCAGCTAATAGAATGAAATCCCAATTTGAGTGTCCCTGGGCTATTTCACTGACTTATTTTCTCCTGCGGCGAAAGCGCCTCGCAGGCTGCCGCTGTCCATTTCTGCTGCTTAATCTTTAATGAAGACGTTCTGCGTCTTCTGTCTGTCGGCTCCTCCTCTGTCTCTGTTTCCCTGATGCAAAAATATTCTAATGAATGAGCTGGCCAGCCCTCTTTTCCTGGCAACAAAGGAAGTGTCATGTCATCTTCTGTGTTCGAGGCTGCAGAGCAGCTAAATGTTTTCCTCTTAAGCAAGGCCACTTCCCTTTTGCAGTCATGTGCTCACCCTTCCAGCTACAACCATCTCAAGAGAACTGTGGCAGGTGAGGTCTCTTTAAAGTTGTATCGGCGCATTGATTTTCCTATTGGCTGTCTGCTTTGTGAGTAGCTTATTGTATGGTTTTCAAATGCAGCCCCCGCGAGGAAGTTTGGATGTGGCGGAGGTGGGAAGTATTGGGGTGCAGAAGCAAGAGAAGAAAGGGAAGGAGGGGGGACAAGAATGTGTGGAAGCAGAAAGGCTAGCAGTAAGCAATAGGTGTGGACCCCTTGCTTACTGAGCTCCTTTAACTACAGATCCCTGCTCTTTTTCTATATTGTAGAATTATAGAGTTGGAAGGGACCCAAAGGATCATCTAGTCCAACTGGATTCAAACTACAAGAAAGAAGATTCCACCTAAACATTAGGAAGAACTTCCTGACAGTGAGAGCTGTTCGGCAGCGGAATTTGCTGCCAAGGAGTGTGGTGGAGTCTCCTTCTTTGGAGGTCTTTAAGCGGAGGCTTGACAACCATCTGTCAGAAATGCTTTGATGGTGTTTCCTGCTTGGCAGGGGGTTGGACTGGATGGCCCTTGTGGTCTCTTCCAACTCTATGATTCTATGATACATGCAATGCAAGAATCTCAACCAAACCATCCATGATCAAAGGTTCAGAAACCTCGCTCAAAGGCAGAGGGAGCCGTGTCAGGCTCTGTCCGCAGGGCTCCCTCTGCTTTCTCCCAGGAGAAAGAGGCAGCCCACTCGCCCCCCCCCTTGCCCAACGATGGAGTGAGCCCCCAACCTGCCTCTGGCTTGTGTGAGCCAGAGGCAGGGTGGTGGCTCTTTTAAACTTCTCCGTTCAGGGGCAGGCAGTCCCTGAACAGAGAAGCTTAAATGAGCTGCCTGTTTGCACAAGCAACCAAGGGAGGAACAAGCTAGGGCCAATGTAGCTTGTTCTGCCCTCAGTGGTATTAGGGTCCAAGCAGGATGGCGGTTTCACCCAGCAGTATATTGTGGGTGAAACTGCCACTGCTCCTGAGTCCCTCTGTCGCCTGCTCATGGCTGCTGCTTGTTTCTCCCTCGTGTGCTAGGGGCAGAGGGATTTAGGAGCGGTGGCGGTTTCACCCGCAATATACCGCTGAGTGAAGCGGCCATCGTGGTCTGGCCCTCATACCTGTATCAACACATCGTCCAGGCCCAGTTGGAATGGTTAGAAGTTCCTCAAAACTTTGGACAATGTGGTAGGTAAGCACCACCTCAGATATTTAGAATATCTAAATGTGAAATGAAGAGAGCAGATTTTGTCAACTGTTGGTGAAACTGTCCTGAGGTGAAAAGTACTATATGAAATTGCATCCAATATTTTGAAGTTCCAGCAATTCCCAATTTACGCAGGGGTTACGTTCCAAGGCACTACACATGTATATTTGAGACACCATTGAAAAAGTCTGCAAACACCCACCCATTCCTCCCCTTTTTGTGGCATTTTTGTGATGTTTTCAGGTCACTTCCGGGTTCAGTACGATGCAGGCCTGTTCAGTTATGCATATACCACTGTCAATATTTGGAACAGTTAGATGCATATGTATACTAATTTATCTTAAGGACATGGTTCCTGAGGACAGAAAGAAACTATTATACCATGTGATTCTAGAAGCAAGAATTTTGCGTGAAAAATATTGGGAAAAGAAAGAATTCCCACATCTGAGGGAATGGTTTATAAGACTTTGGAAGCTGGCAGCTTTGACTGCTTTCCCCTCTCAGGCTGCATTCTGGCCCCAGGCCTGAGGTTCCCCACCCCCTGGGCTAGATGAACAGCCTGACTCAGTATAATAAAGCAGCTTCATATTATTTGTGGAACAGCCACAGGGTGAATATTGTAACAGTGACGGGAGAGAAGCATCCGCAAAGGCAGAGTTGCTGCGCAGAAAAAGGGGCCCTAAGCCCATCGCAGCAACTCCCTGGCCTCCATCTACTGCAATAGCTCCATAAGGAAGCTCCTGCAGCCAATCGGAAGTTGCAGAAGCCCCGTCGGACTTTCGGGTTCCAAAGAACGTTTGCAAACTGGAACACTCACTTCCGGGTATGCAGTGTTCAGGAACCAAAACTTCTGAGTACCAAGGCGTTCGGGATCCAAGGTACAACTGCACTGCATCTCCAACATCAGGAAAAATGGACATGTTAAACTGGTGCAGAAGGTCTTAATGGCACAGGGCTTATGACTGAGTTCCCCCCCCCCCACAACTCACCCCACAAAAAGGGAGCATCCCTTTAAGCCAATGGTAGCCAACCTGGTGCCCTCCAGATCTTTTGGACTACAACTCTTTTGAGCCCTGGCCAGCTGGGCCAATGGTCAGGGATGATCTGAGTTAAATTCCGCAGTATCTGGAGGACATTGGTTATCCTTCCTCTAGGTAATAAATACTGTTTTATATGTCCCACTGACCTCCAGTGATCAACCTTCAAGGGCAGGGGGAGAAGGCACTGAAGAGAACCAGCTGGCTCTGGCCTTCCGAAACACAGCTCTCAGCAGCAGTCAGATGCTGGAAACAATGCCTGTAGTTCCTGGTGCTACCTTGCTGCTTGCTGCTCCCCATCTGGACCCTTGGCTCTGTGATCATCTGGATCATCTGGATTCCCTGACCTCTGGGCTGTCTGTATGTGGATTCTGTTCTCATGCAAGTGTTCCTCAAAGACTCCTAGCCCCTGCTTGCTTGGCAACGGGACTCAGATGGGGACTCAGACAACAACAGAACAGGGACTTGGCTGGGGCAATGGGCTAAGTCACCTCTATCCCTTGCCATGGTTCTGCTAGAGATCCATCAACACTCCTCACAGCAGCTATTAGATATTTCTTTTTGCTGGGGTGGGGAATGCAGAAAAAGTAATAATGCAATAATTAATTGCATGGTTGTCATGTCTGATTTGACCCTAAATGGCTCGAACTTCTAAGTAATGTAGATCCCTTTTGGAAATATTGCCCTTGGCTTATTTCCTTTCCCAAGGCTGTGAGCACTCTGCTCTCTTTCCCCTTTCATTGTGACTCCGCTAGTTCCCCCCCCCCCATGCATCTCCTGCTACTGTTTTGTCTCTTTCTATATACAAACAGAGCTCTGTGGTTTTCAGCATGAGGTAAATGTTTGCCTAGGCTCAAGATCTGTGCTGAGATGGGTCGGAACGATCATTTTGGCTAGGCCCACCCCTTTTAGCCTCTGTGGTTTTTGGGACAGGGTGTTTGTTTGTGTGGCGCTGGTGGTATGATGAACTATATTTCCACCCCACTATGTTACTTGTTCTTGTTGCTTCAGAGGGGAGGATGCTTTTGCAAGTATAAACATCCGCTTTTGACCATTTATAAGCTGTAAGAGGGAAAGAGAAGAACACATGGTTCCAAGAATGTGGAGTGTGAGGAGAAGCCTCTTTCAATATGAAGCAAGGGAATGCAAAAGCCTGCAAGGAAAATGAAGCAGATTAAGTTCACTGTTCCTGAAATTTAAGGATAGGGCAGGAAGAAAGTAGAACAGAAGATTAGGCTTAATGCTCTCCAAATTTAATAATAAAAGGTGGAAGGAGAATGTTGGTACAGAGCTGTTTACCATCACTGGGAACATTTTCAATCTTTTTTTTTTTTTTTTTAAATTTTTAAACTAAAATACATTTACAAAATAGCAGGGGCTTTTAAGAGGGGCAGAACTTTCACTCAGCACTCTCCAGTAAATGCTCCCTGAAAATGCATTCCGCACAATAGTCACAATTGTAATAGACTTGCTAGCTTATGGGGAGGGGAGGGGACACACCCATGTTTTCTCACTGACAAAATATTGCAGCTTGAAAGTGGGGGAAACAGAACTGTTCCATAACAGAAGAGAACCTAGAATTGGTGTCAGTGACTGTAGGCCCTTGGGCTAAATCCAATCTCTTCAGGTTTTCTGCAGTTCACAGTTACCAGCCTATAGGCAAAAAGTATGAAGGATATGTCATTTGTGGCAAAAGCCACTTTAAGATTTAGGGTAGAGGTGTGGAACCTGTGGCTCTCCAGTTATCGTTGAACTAGAACTCCTATCATCCCTGACTATTGGTCATGCTGGTGGCTGTTGATGGGAGTTCTAGTCCAACAACAAAATGAGAAGTCATGGGTTCCCCAGTCCTGATTTATGGAATGAGGCACTGGCCTGCCACCCTTGACACTGGTGCAGAGATGGGCAGTGACTGAGCATTGCCATTGATTTCACTGCAGGGGCAATGATGCCATCTCTTTGGTCCATGTTCTGCATGTCAAATAATTAAGTTAAGCAGAGGAAAAGGTAGGTGACAATGACATGCATGATTAAAGGTAACCTCACACTTTTATTTTGGAAACCTATCCAAACTCTGTTATGGCTAACCAAAACAGTTAGCAAGGTCTTGAACTCATGATAACTGCTCCTCAAGATGGATGTTAAGCAAATGGGTGGATATGAGAGGGGAAAGTGGCTCGGTATTGAAGTCATAATGCCTACATTGGTCAAAAGTTCGTTTTTGCAGCATAGCCTTAAATGGGATGTGGCATCAAGAGGGAACGCCAGCACTTCAGAATTTGCCACTAGTAAGGTAACAGTATTAACTTAAATTAGAGCATGCTTAGGAAGACATGCGAGTTGAAATATGAAAATGTTACTTCCTCTGAGCCATAAAGCACAGTAGGCTCTCTCTCTCGAAATATCATCACAACATTGTAGAAGCTCTCACAGAGCACTTTTCCTTGGCATTCTTGTAGGTAAGGAGGTTAACCTACCTCCAAGAGGACAGATGGATCACACATTCCTTTCCCTGAAGTATGTTCACCCTGCCAATAGTAGATTAGGTATGCTACAAAATGGGTGTGAAGGCGCCAGTCCACTAATGAGTATAATTAATTGGGGTTAATTCATTCACCTTCATTAATCAATTACCATTATAAGCGAGACAATTAAATGACTAAAAAAAACACTGATAATTTGGGACCTTGGGGTGAAGGGTGGGTAAATAATAATAATAATAATAATAATAATAATAATAATAATAATAATAAAAGAAGAAGAAGATTGGGACTGGCTCTCAAATTGAAGTTAACAGATGTCAGGTCAGGGAAATTCTGCTGAAATCTAAGAAATGTCAGGTCAGGGATGTCAATCCATGCTTTGAACAGGATCGAGCATCTTATCAGCATTTAACAAATCAATTAATTACAGTTTGTTCTATACTCAGGAGACTTGAAAGTTCTCTGCAATTTGTATTATTTTCCACCAGGCATAAATCTACCAGCTGGATGCTGAGATTCCTGCATATTAAAGACTCGGGCTACAGTGATGAGGGCATGTTGCTCTGCAAAATGTAAATTGCTGACTTTGAAAATCCTTGCCTAACTGTAGAGACAGGAGGGTTGACTAAATGCAAAGATAATTGCTTTCTGTTAAAATAAGAGAATAGCACAACTCTTCCAGTTCCTCTCTTTACACCCACCTATTTTTCCACAGTAACAATGTTTAAAATGCACTATTATTGCAAGCATTGTTTCCAAGTGTTTTGTAGCTGGTGAATGTGATACTGAAATTAAAAGTAGTAATTTTCAAGCCAAATATTTTTATCTGATATAACTGCTCCCCATAACAAGAAGCATATCCCAGCATAGTTAACGATCAATTATTAGTTCTTGGAAGCATGAAGAAGTGTGCAGATTCCGTTGAATCAACACAGTACTTGCCAGAGCTGGCCAACCGGTGAGGCAGAGTGAAGCAGCTGCCTTGGGTGGCAGAATCCCATGGGGTGGTGCCCCCATGGATGCCCCACCCATCCCTACCACAGCTGGCAGAGTCATGCAGTGGCGGCTTCCCGTGAGATCTTGTGAGAGTTCCACGATATCTCACTGGAAGCCGCCACAGTCACATGACCCTGGTAAGTGAGACTTCAGCGGGGAGGTAGCAGGGAGCAACCAGGGGTGGGACATTCCCATTTCTCCTCAGGTGGTGAAATAGGGTGAGTCACCCCTGCTACTTGCAGACTGTGCCTTCTAGTGGCAGAAGAACCTCAGAGATTTGAAGTGATCAGACAATCCCTTGTTGTCTTACCTACTCAGTTTTCTGCTTCTTCCTCCTTGCCTGCCCAAGTTAGAGCCATGCCAGCTCGGCTTCCATCACATCCTTGTTCCATCTCTGTGCACTTGATTTTCTAGCCTCCTGCTCCCTACAAACACACTGATAGATCTCTTTAGGGTTGCAGGCAGCTAACCAGAGAATAGCAGACCTGGTTTGCTCCTGCGTCTTTGTAGAAATTGGCCAGTAAAGCTTCTCACAGTGGACAAATAAGCATTATAACTGCTGATACGGTATCAGCCAATCAATCTGCTGTTTAAGGCATAGGAGCATAAGCTGGTAAAAAAAAGAGAAGCAGCTGGCAATCCTAGCCAGTGCTGGTGCCAGACTATTTTACACTCTAGCCAAGGCCCCAGGTTTGCAAAGGCTGCTGTGGCACAAAGCTCTGAGTTTGAAATGTGGATATTCTACACTGGGTGTTTGTAAATCTGGATCTTATCCTCCTGTCAAGCACTCTGCTTGTGGCTTGGCTGGCAATAACAGCACACAAAGTAGTAACAGGGGACTGAGGTGAGGGAAGGGGGAAAAGAGAGAGGTTTCCCCCCCCCTCGTTCCAGCTGCCAAATTATGGTGAAAGAAAATATTACCAGCTCCCCCCCCCCCCCCCGTTTCTCAGTCTTGCTAACCAAAAGCAAGCAGAAGAAAATGTGAGGTTCTAAGTCTGCACTAAAATTCAAATCTTTTACACAAAGTTAATATTTTGTCTTTTTTCACCCCCTAGCAGCTCTTTTTGCGTAATTCATTACATACTATTAACACAGCTCCTTGTTTTAAAGTGTAGTTTGCCGCAAGCTTTGGAAGTTGACATAAAGCCACAGGCCCTGGGTGATAAAGAACACAGTGCAGATTTGTAAACAGTCCCAAACGTGATCATCTCCAGGACGGCTTTCCCCAAGCTGGTGCCCTCCAGGTGTGCTGAACTGTGGCTCCCACATTGGCTGGGGCTGATGGAAACTGTAGTCCAAAACATCTGGAGAGCACCGGGTTAGAGCAGACTGTCTAAGAGCAGAACGACGACAACAACATCATAAGAAATGCTTTCCTGAATCACAAGAAATGCTTTCCTGAATCCAACAACAGCCAGAGAGATGCCCTTGGGTGTGATTCACACAGGAGGCAATAAATTTGTTTTTATCACAGTGGGAAGCAAGCAGCAATAATTACAATTCTATTATTTGCCTCCCACTTTTGTTATGCAAAGCCAGAGAGACACCAACATATTACACAATGGGATTAATTTTCTGTATGACTATCGGATACAGGGCTAGCAGTGTAGTGGTTAGAGATGTGGGGAAACATGGGTTTGAATCCCACCTCAGCCATACATTCCACAGGTTCACACTGGACTGGTAATCACCACTTATTTTTACCTACGTGAGTGTTGTAAGAATAAACGGAGGTTGTTCCATGTATTGCTGCTCTTGAGTTGCTTGGAGGAAGACTGGGCTACTATCACAATGATAGTGATGCTGCTGACATCACACAGAGCCCTCCCTACCAGTTAAATTTCTATGGTCTGTCTTTGCCTATCCGAATCCAGCTCTGTGGTCTTAGCCCCTTCTCATGCTAACTAGGAAGAATATGCATTGTTAGGTTGGGCTGCTAAATCTCCCACACTACTTTGGTGGAGAGTGGATTGGGGCACACTGCTTGTTAGGAGTAAAGCAACAGTAAAGCTTGCAGTAAGTTATCGGAATCAGTGGGGATGGAATAGACAGAAAAAGCAACCTATTCATCCCTTACTGATTCCTTCTCTTTTAGTAACTTTACCTGTTCGTAAAGTAGACCACCAACTCTCTCAGGCTTTACTTCCTTCTTGCTTCTTTTCCAAGTTAGTCTGAGTATGAGCTAACATGTGTCCGTGTTAACTTCACATCTATTTGCAATGACTTTGTTTGCCTTGAGTAATAAATCTTTTAAGTTTTATCTATCCTTTCAACCAGAGTCTTTCTGCACATTGCTGCAATATATTCACCAAACTCCAACACTGCAAATGGCTGCCAGATCACTGCAGTGACAGAAGTTGTGGGTTTCTCCATTGTCTTTTACGTGATGCCAACGCTTACACCATTCTAATGAGAGGACGCCACAATGGGAGCGAAAAGGGAAAAGGGAAAGGCTGCAAACAAAGCGAACTGTTGGCATAGCACTTTTGTGCGTTTACAATCAGAAGATCGTTCTCCTTTATTATTAACTTCTCATACTTTTCAGATTCAACCCTAGCATTAAATTAAGTCCAGGACTCTAACCCCTGGTGAACGTGTTAAGGGCCTTGATCTGCAATCCTATATATTCAGATAAAAGTCTTGCTCGTTTCAATGGGTTTTACTGCCAGATAAGTGCACATAGGATTTTAGCCTAAATGAATGAAAGAAGGGCTGTAGCTCAGTAGCAGAGCACAGGCTTTGCAGGCAGAAATTCAGTCCTTAGCATCTCCAGGTAGGACAGGGATGAGACTTTTCCCTGGGGCCCTGCACAATCACAGCCAGTCAGTGTATAATACTGGGCTAGAAGATGGAGCTGTTGTCTGACAAAAGGTGCTTCCAGATGGGGTTTAAATACTGTAAATGAATTGTGGAGATATCACATAGGTTGTTGACAACAGGTTTTGTGGTTTTTTAAAGACTTTTTACTGGATTGAATGAGAAGAAAATGTGAGCTAGCGTTTTCAGAACACCATGTAGATGCAGTGAAAAACTTCCATGATGAGCATTGTTCCCACAATAAACACCTGCCCGGAAACACCCTGACGCACACTGTAAGGCACTCTCCCTATGTTCATAGCTCAGTTTTGACTAGCTTGTGGTTTAGTACATAGAGGCAAGATGCAACACAATTAAGCAAATGCTCTTTGGATACAGTACGTTGGCACAAATAACAGCCATTCTATCATTGCTGAGCTTTATTCCCTTCCCTGTTGCATCAGATGTTCTTTCTGGAATATTTACTTCCTCCTGGGTAACCCAGCTTCTCTTTGTGGCAGCACCTGTAGTGAAGTCATAATTCTCTTTTTGCAACATCACAGTCTGTTGCCATGGGAATGCATGTAATGTAATGTTATAAATTCAGCAGTAGAGCTTCATTATTGGGAGTGGGTAGGAGCAGAAACTCTGGAGCAGGAAGACCCCTTATTTAAAAATAACAGGCTTTGATAGATAGCCAGAGAAGTCACACAGGCAATGACTGAGCTCCTCTCTAATTAGGATCTACGTAAGAATTGTTCTGAATGTGGAGATGCCTTTTATAGTAAGTGCTGATTATGCAGGAGGGCGGGAATGCCTGTTGGGGAGGTTATAGACTCGCACTTCAGACTGGAGTCTATTACAATTTTTTAATGGCATGCTTTCCATTTCCAGCTTTTGTTTCCAGTTCTCTAATTGCACATTAATATTAATCGCTGCTCTCTGATCATTCAAGGAAGGGGAAATAAGGAAATTCACTAAGGTAAATCCACTCCAAAATGCCCAGTCACTTTATTGTTATTAATCATGTATACAGCACAAGAATTCTACAGAGTGCTTTAGAATCCTTATCTCATTCATTCTAACTCTTGATATGACAGGAGTGCTCCACTGCGCATTTCTCATGAGAGATTAAAAAGAACGAAGAAATTCTCAGAGGCTGACAAGGAAACTCTCTGCCCAGTCATTCACAAGTGAAGGCACTGCAGAAAATGGGATCCAGGAGCAAAGGCAGATTTTAGGCTATATGGAAGCATCTTTCCTAATCGCAATTTAGCCCTTTAACACAAATAGGTGTGTTTTAAAAGACGTCTGAGGACAAAGTCATTTTATGTATTTTACAGTGGAATCCACTGTGTGTCAAATGAGAAGTAAATTGCACTCAGCTGAATTATTCTTACTCATTGTGTGTAGGATGGTCAGTCAGATATGGCTATTTCAGTTCTGGTGTTTTACTGTAATAGGAAATGAAAAAGAAAACAGTAAAGACAGCATTTCTTTCTGATTTGTTTGTTTTATGTTGTCTCACCAGTGCTGTCAAGTATCCCGTTTTCCCCGGGAATCTCCCTTATTTCAAGCAGTTTCCCGCTGCTATCCCTTATTTTTTACCGTATTTTTCGCTCCATAGGACGCTCCGGACCATAGGGCGCACCTCATTTTTAGAGGAGGAAACAAGAAAAAAAATATTTTTCTGGTTTTCCTCCTCTAAAAGCCCTGTTTTGTTTTGTTTTTTGTTTTGTTTTTGAGGATCAGCTAAAAGTTTTGCAGCTTTTTTTGCAAAGGGAAAAGCCCTGGGGTTTTGGGGGGGGGGTTTTGGAGGATCAGCTAAAGGTTTTGCTGCTGTTTTTGCAAAGGCAAAAGGCCTTTTTTGAGAATCAGCTAAAAGTTTTGCAGCTTTTTTTGCAAAGGGAAAAGCCCTAGGGTTTTTTTTGTTTTTGTTTTTGTTTTGAGGATCAGCTAAAGGTTTTGCAGCTTTTTTTGCAAAGGGGGAAAAGCAAAGCTCCTTTTGCAAAGGGGGAAAAGCAAAGAGGAAAAGCCCAATTTTTATGGGGTTTAACTCACATTTCTGAAAAATCTTAAGGAAAGGGAGCCATTTCTACTGTTTCCAGACAGATAATCTAATCAGCCAGTCACATGTCCTGGGGAAACAAACAACCTCCCTCTGCAGCACATTCAACAAAGGAGGGCGGGGCTGAAAGGGAGCCGGGACTCTTATCTCTCTCCCGATCTCCTGCTGATCAGCTGCTGAGCGGGGTCCTTTCAACACTCCCTTTTCTCTTTGTAAAATAAAAAGCACAATCTGCTTTTGGCCCCTGGGCAATTCAGCTCCAGGGACCACCATTCGCTCCATAAGACGCACAGGTATTTCCCCTTACTTTTTAGGAGGAAAAAAGTGCGTCTTATGGAGCAAAAAATACGTATATCCCTTTAATTTCCCGTATTTTCAAAGGAAGCAGGTCCTCTCCCTACCCCTGCTGCCCAGGGACTGGGAAGACCTCACCTCCTGGCAGCCTCAAAGCAAGCGGGAGCCATTTCCCGCGCTTACAGGCGTCGTAGCCCACGGGCAGCGTTTCCAAAATACAGTAAGCCTACTGCGCGCGTTCACACCAGTGCCGCCCGCTTTTGCTTCTGGCTCCGCCCACCACTGCCATGTGACTGTCCCCGGGATAGGTGAGGCTGCTGATCCCTTATTTTCAAATCCAAAACTTGACAGCTATGTGTCTCACACTTCAGTAACTCAAAAAAGCACCCACAATGAAGTTTGGGTAAGATGCAAAATTTAATTAAAATTACTCAATCAAACAACTGGTTAAAAGGAAGGTGATTAATCAACTTAGGGAAAAGATAATAAAGTGTACATTCAGACATAGGAGAACATAAACACAACATAGAATACCAAGTTGTGCTTGGTTCAAAAACATTTATGTTTTTGAAAGTGGTGTCACCGAAAACCAGACACATGGCCGAGATCCCTGTAGCCATGAGAATGCTTAAATACCATGGAGTTCTGCTGGAGAACAAAGTACCAAACCAGTTATTGCATTTCTCTGGGGTCAGCAGTACTGGGTTTTATGTTTCCCATACACATAGGGAGGCATTTAAATGTTATTGCAGCTCTATAAGAGCCCTGGACATGTGGCAGTAGCCAAAGAGATGAGCATATGAAGCAGCCCTTGGATAAAACGCTGACTTCAGAATATTCCAGAAGTCCAAGTTAAATCCTTTTTAGAGTTTGTAGTTAGCAGTTCAGTAGCAGGCAGGTGTTGTTTCCCTCAGAGTCACTTTACACACTGCAAACGTTCCTAGACAGAATACACATCTGCGTAGAAATCACCATGTTTCATGCCAGCAAACTGGCTCTACATATGAGATATGTCATAAACATGTACTTTCCTTCTATATATCACCATGCAGAATGTTACAATGTGTGAAAGGGCCTAAAGTCAGAAGAAAACCAGTCCTCTCTCATAAAGCATCTGAAGTTCTTTCCAACATACATATTGCTGTTGCCAAAGAAAACCCAAACTCTCCCCTGTACTGTGAACCAGAAGCCTTGGACCCAGCATTGCTTGGGAATTCTAAGAAACAACAACAAAAAATCAGTGCAGTTTGAAATTGGTGGTTTAAATTGGTGCAGTTTTTAAAGGTTCAATCTTGATTCAAAATGACATCCAATTGTATCCAAGCAAAGATGAAAACCTGCTTCTTGATCTCAGGAACTATCATGAAAAAAATGGCTGCGATATCTTTAGAGTTATCCAAATGCATGGTGAGCAAACAACTTTCTAAAATATGCAGTAGAAGCTTAGTGTGACGCCACAAATCCATTAGATTTGAATGAATCAAAAGCATTTCTCTTACCTTTTCAGAATGGATAAAGTTTTAATTTAACATATAGGTCTGATCGTCATTGAGCAGTTATAAAATCATCCGTATCAGTGAACAGAACCAAGTATTGCTTCTTACAACTTCCTGGTTAAAAGGTTAGCTTAGAAAAGATAGAAGAGATATGCTTGTGTTTGAAGTGGTAAGGGGCTAGATATGGGTCCATAAATTCAAGCTGAATTCTGTTAAGACAGAGTTGCTACCTGCTCAGAGTTCTTGGGCCCCAGAGTTGGAGAGATGGTCTCCTTCTGGGCCAGATCAAACCCCCGTAGGAGGAGGTTCATTGCATAAGGGTAGTCCTGGATCCAGCATTGTCACTGGAGGCTCAGGTGGTCTTGGTGGCTAGGAGTGCCTATTTCCAGTTCCAGTCGCTTTTGGGCAGAGATTACTTGGTGATTGTACTCCACACTCGTGTAATTTACAGATTGGATTATTGGAATGTGCTGTACATGAGGCTTTCTTGAAGATGTGGGATAACCACTCTGATATAACCAACATGTTTAAGTCTAATTAATGCACAAAGGGGTTAAGACCATAGAGTAAGCTGTCCTGCTCCCTAGAAAAGACCCTGATGTTGGGAAAGATGGAGGGCACAAGGAGAAGGGGACGACAGAGGATGAGATGGTTGGACAGTGTTCTCGAAGCTAGTAACATGAGTTTGGCCAAACTACAAGAGGCAGTGAAGGATAGGTGTGCCTGGTGTGCTCTGGTCCATGGGGTCACGAAGAGTCGGACACGACTGAACGACTGAACAACAACAACAACAAGCTGTCCTGCCACCCTTAGCTATTTAGCCTATTGTTCCTTCTCAGTCTACCAGAGAAGCTCAACGGGTGAGCATTGCTCTCACAAGCCTTTCTTGAGTTGCTATACCAATAGTTTAGGAACTTTCACCACTAACTAAACCAAATTTTACTGCCTGTGCAACCTCTTCTGAATGTTATATGGAAAAAGCACATGAACCAGACCTTTGAAGTTCATAAGTAAACCATTTTTAACTTACCAAATGTGTGGCGTTTTTTTTCTATGCTAAGGGAAGAGGGAAGTTTTGGAGCTCACGAAGAGTATATTTTAAAGGTCTAGCAGCCTATATTTCCATGCTTTGCTTTGCTTTGCTTTACTGAGTATTTTGTGATTTTAAATCTCTGCTGGAGTTCTTTCACTGGAGTACTTGCCCCAAACATCGATCTTGGCACCCAGGGAATTTTCCTTTAAATACAGTATCTATATTTTTTCCCTGGCCTCCAACAGAAGATGACTTACAAACTTAACTGTTCAAAGATGCAGCAGCCAATTTACTAGATGGGGTTCCATTTAGAACTCACAATGACCCCTGTTTTAAAACAGCTGCACTGTTTGCCAGTTCACTTCCAGGTGAACTAATTTAAGGTGCTCACTGGTGTTTAAAGCCATATATGATTCAGGCCCCAATTATTAAGAGGCTGGATCCTTAACTACAGAATCTAATGCAGCCTTCCTCAACCTCGGCCCTCCAGATGTTTTGGGACTACAATTCCCATAACCCCTGACCACTGGTCCTGCTAGCTAGGGATCATGGGAGTTGTAGGCTAAAAACATCTGGAGGGCTGAGGTTGAAGAAACCTGATCTGAGTGTTGAGATGAAAAGGAGGGCTTCTTGATAGATCCGCTCTCCTCAGAAGTTCAGGGAACAGTGGGCTGGGAGGGGGTTCTCTGTGACAGCCCCTATCTGCGGAATTCCCTCCCCACAGAGGTGCATCTGGCATCTTCACAATATAGCTTGCTGAAGATGCACCTTTGCCCTTCTGAGGCCCTATAGATTTTTAAAGATCCACCCCATTACCTTGACTAGGATTTCTTTTGGCAGTTTTATATTGCATTTTAAAACTGCTGTAACCTACTCAGGGGCATCATACTGAATCTAATAAACAAAATCCTCCCAGTGGCCAACCAGATGACTGTGGGAAGCCCACAATGGCCGGAGTGCAGGTTAGTTCTCTCCCACTCATGATTCTCAGCTGGACCTTCCAAAATCCTTCTTTTCTTGGAGATCTTCTTGGAGCTATAACAAGGTATATAATAATTTTAAATAAATGGTCTCCCTCAGTTGATATGGGTGGAGAGGCTTCTCCCTAGCCCCTATTATGGGCATAGCCAGGTTTTTAGGGGGAGGCAGGCTTTTCTTGGGGGGGGGGAGCATCAGATTTGTATTGATTTTAATTTATTTGGGGAGGCTGCTGCCCCTCTTGGCTACAACCATGGCCCCCACTGCAGCAGATCACACTAAACTGTGGGGAAAGAGTCTAGTTTGTAGAGACCACACTAGTGGGCGGTGCAAAAACCCGTCTGAATGCCTTGACACCCGTCCTAAACGTACAGCATCGCTGCCAGTAAAAGCACGCTCTGCACATGCTCAAGGGGCAGGCGTCCGCTTCATGCGCTCTGCAGCTGACCCCTTGCACTTGAAACAGGATTACTCAAGCCCTGCTTCTGACTTCGACTCAACCTTAAGAGCCTGAAACCGGCCAAGCTCACACTTAACTCCTGCACCGTGATGCCCGCTCCCTGCCCCTCGAAACTGCAGCTCTACATTTTCCCTTCGCCACGATGCCCTTTTCCCACCCCAGGACCCTGAGTGGGTTCAAAGCGGAGGGTCAGCCTGCAGGGAGGTGTGGCGGCAGCAGAGAGGGAGACAGAGAAACTTAAGAATTTTCATACACAAGGGAAATTTTTTTATTATTATTTCTACCCCGCCCATCTGGCTGGGTTTCCCCAGGCACTCTTGGCGGCTCCCAGCAGAATATTAAAAACATGATAAAACATCCAACATTAAAAACTTCCCTAAACAGGGTTGCCTTCAAATTCCTGACATGTTCTGGTTTGGGGGCGAACTGCCCTGAGACCCCCAGGTTTAGGGCAGTATATAAATTTAATAAAAAAAATAAAACGGTGGCGGGGGGGGGGGAAGATTTTGCTCAATTGGCAGAATGTCATGAATACCCCGGTAAGTGGCAACGTGACGGGGAAAGCGCCAAAAATCACTATTTTGGGGAAAGGTTTTCCCCAAGCTCAACAATTTTGGTAGTTTCCTTTAAAAAAAAGTGTTGGGGTCTTCCTAAAAAAAACAGCCGAACGACATTGCGGGTGTCAGGAATTGTACTTTTTGAAACATGGCAACCCTAGAAACGCCGCCGCCTCTTCTCGGGCCTGGGCTGAGGCTCCTGCGCGTCTCCCTGCACTCTCTAGGCCACGAGGCGGAGACTTTTCGAGGGCGCTGCCGGTCTCCGGCCAGCCAGGAAAAGAGCTGCTACCGAAGCGGTGGCGACGCCTGCCTGGGAGAAGACGCCTCGCTGTGTCGCCGCCACGAGTGGGTGGTCGCGGCTGCTGTTTGCACAACAAGCGGGCCGGCCTGACTGGGAAAGGGAAGACGCGGCGGGCAGCAGCATCTGCTCCCGACTCCCAACCCCGCTCCTCAAGCCTGCAATGGGCTCAGCAGGGCCGTTTTCTTTGCTCCGCCAGTGGGGTTTGGAGAGAGCACCGCGAGAAGCTCGCTCGCTCGCTCTCCCCCCGGCTGGCGCGGACCAAAGCCGACTTTGCTCGGCTATCGCCAAATCCTTGCAACTCTCCGGCGCTTGGAGGGCCGGCAACGCGCGGCGGCTCGCGAGGAGCCTTCCCAAGAGTGGAAGCGGCATCTGTTTGCCGCTTGCCGAGCGTTTTGGCTGAGAGCCTCGAGCCGCTTCCTGGGCGAAGTTTCTCGATTGTTCTCGAAGCTCTTTCCTTGGTTAGCTGAGGCTGACGCTCCGAAAGAGAAAGTGCCGGCTGTGGAGGTGGCTTTGGGAAGCCACATCCTCCCAGCTTGAATCGTCTTGTTCCTGGGTTTCGGACCTGCTGGCTGTTTAGATTTAAGTTACCGGTACTGACTGATGGAGAAAAGCACTCTGCATATGCCTATTGCTTCACGAGGTTCTGAGAGAATCCTGGCACCAGTGAAACCCAGTGTCCCCTTGCATTGCCAGGGTAGCTTACAATAAAAATGTTTAATACAACATAAAAACGGAGGCATTGAAACAACAAAAATGGGAACGTTATAAAAGCAGGCTTCCCAATGAAACAGAGCAACCAAAGCTGGGAAAATGAGAAAGGGCGTTGCTTGGCGGCGGAACGAAATCTGAGTGGTTCCAGTTGAGCATTTGGGGAAACTTTTCAAAGCTGCGGCACCAACACTAAAAAGGCCCTGTTCCCCCAAACCAGCCACTGCACCTCAGGTGGGGAGGATGAAGATTTCGAAGTATCGGAATGGCCAAAAGCCGTCGTGCTGTGGTGGTATGTGGGGATTGTTCATTATATGTATTTAGAAACCGGAAAATGAAGTTAAGAATGGACTTAAGCACTTCCTATTGGGCCTTGAAACAGACTCGAAGTCAGTGTCTGGTACTAGCCTTTGCTGAAGGCAAGGTGGACTAGATAAGAGATTTCTGTGGAAGGCAGACTGCTTCCAAAGTAGCCCCTTAGGACTTCTGTTCACTTTTGTATGAAGAATGGCCTTTCTCACTGTGGAAACTCTTCTTGCAGCTTTCGCCCAGGAGGACAGACTAGTTGTCTCTTCCGGGGAGGGGGGGGGGACCCTGTAGTAATATGTTTATTCCCAGGAGCACACAGTTTCAAAACGTAGTGTAGTGCCATCTCTGAGACTGAGAGGCCTTGTCTTACATACCTTCATGAAGCCAGCTTTTGCTGCTTTTGTATGATTAGAGGAGGTGTGCTATGTATTATTTTAAATCATCCTATAAGAATATAGTCGATTGTGGCAGGTTTCCCTTAACTTCTCCCCCCCCCCCCCCCCCGGTTTTATTTTGCAAATTTGCTCCTTTGATCTACATCTGTCAGACAAGATCTCTTTGCTGGCACTGTGGATGAAAACTGAAATGAGATTGATGAAGGGGAAGCAAGTTGAGCAATGTGTCTTTCAGCAAGTAAGACTAAAAACATTGATGAGCAGGTGTATTCAGTTAACTCACTAAATGGGAATTTTAAACGGTGGGCTTGTAGCTGAATTTTAATGGTGAATTGTCTCTTGGGAAAACATAGAGCTCTATTATTTAAAAATAATAATAATTAAAAAGCAACATCTTGAGTTGTGATAAGACAGTTGTAGGAAGCCAGTGCAGTCTTGAGAGCAATGATGGGCTACTAACAATAAACTATCCCTACCAGGCCACTGTGTCAGCAGAATGTTTTGAGTAGGATGTTTTTACTTGCTAAAATTCTTGTCCTTTGAATGGTTGCATAAAGGGAGAAAATCAACTGAAAATTTTATATCACTGCACCTCCGCTCTAGGAAAAGTTGAATCTGATGAATTTCTGCCTGTTCAATTGTTTGAGGCAAGTTCGAAAGCACGTCAAAGTGCAAGTAGATAAATAGGTACCGCTCCGGCGAGTACCGTGCGCCGCTCCGGCGGGTACCGTGCGCCACACGACCCAGAAGCTGGATGCCGGCTCCCTTGGCCAGTAAAGCTAAATGAGCGCCGCAACCCCAGAGTCGTCCGCCACTGGACCTAACGGCCAGGGGTCCCTTTACCTTTACCTTTAACCCTGCTTGAAAGTGGCAATCTTGATTTTAAACTATTAGCAAGCATATTTCAACATCTCCATCTGAATTATTGTAAGGTACTCGATATCTGGAATACAGCATATATAAAGTCTTTCAGTAATTCAGATAGAGATCATGAAAAATTCTGGCTGCTGCTAGTTCTATTTTGAAACACCCACAGTTATGTGCTAGCATCGATGTCTTTTGCTGTCTCAAATAATTGCCAGCCATTTTAATCTGTATGTTCAGATACTGGATAAACATTGAGAATGCTGGATTTGGGTGAGACAAATCTGTGTTCTCTTTTGATTTTATAATATATATATTTTCTAAACAAGAAATCATATATTAGCTGAGAGAGAGACTTCATTCAATGTTCTCAAAGTAATACACACTTTGAAGTTTTGGATTCATCCATCCATCAGTCATATAATGACAACCAAACATAATCTGTTGTTGTTCAGTCGTTCAGTCGTGTCCGACTCTTCGTGACCCCATGGACCAGAGCACGCCAGGCACGCCTATCCTTCACTACCTCTCGCAGTTTGGCCAAACTCATGTTAGTAGCTTCGAGAACACTGTCCAACCATCTCATCCTCTGTCGTCCCCTTCTCCTTGTGCCCTCCATCCTTCCCAACATCAGGGTCTTTTCTAGGGAGTCTTCTCTTCTCATGAGGTGGCCAAAGTACTGGAGCCTCAACTTCAGGATCTGTCCTTCTAGTGAGCATTCAGGGCTGATTTCTTTGAGAATGGATAGGTTTGATCTTCTTGCAGTCCATGGGACTCTCAAGAGTCTCCTCCAGCACCATAATTCAAAAGCATCAATTCTTCGGCGATCAGCCTTCTTGATGGTCCAGCTCTCACTTCCGTACATTACTATTGGGAAGACCATAGCTTTAACTATACGGACCTTTGTCGGCAAGGTGATGTCTTTGCTTTTTAAGATGCTGTCTAGGTTTTCATTGCTTTTCTCCCAAGAAGCAGGCGTCTGCTAATTTCGTGACTGCTGTCACCATCTGTAGTGATCATGGAACCCAAGAAAGTGAAATCTCTCACTGCCTCCATTTCTTCCCCTTCTATTTGCCAGGAGGTGATGGGACCAGTGGCCATGATCTTAGTTTTTTTGATGTTGAGCTTCAGACCATATCTTGCGCTTTCCTCTTTCACCCTCATTAAAAGGTTCTTTAATTCCTCCTCACTTTCTGCCATCAAGGTAGTATCATCAGCATATCTGAGGTTGTTGATATTTTTTCCGGCAATCTTAATTCCGGTTTGGGATTCATCCAGTCCAGCCTTTCGCATGATGAATTCTGCATATAAGTTAAATAAGCAGGGAGACAATATACAGCCTTGTCGTACTCCTTTCCCAATTTTGAACCAATCAGTTGTTCCATATCCAGTTCTAACTGTAGCTTCTTGTCCCACATAGAGATTTCTCAGGAGACAAATGAGGTGATCCAGCACTCCCATTTCTTTAAGAACTTGCCATAATTTGCTGTGGTCGACACAGTCAAATGCTTTTACGTAGTCAATGAAGCAGAAGTAGATGTTTTTCTGGAACTCTCTAGCTTTCTCCATAATCCAGCGCATGTTTGCAATTTGGTCTCTGGTTCCTCTGCCCCTTCGAAATCCAGCTTGCACTTCTGGGAGTTCTCGGTCCACATACTGCTTAAGCCTGCCTTGTAGAATTTTAAGCATAACCTTGCTAGCGTGTGAAATGAGTGCAATTGTGCGGTAGTTGGAGCATTCTTTGGCACTGCCCTTCTTTGGGATTGGGATGTAGACTGATCTTCTCCAATCCTCAGGCCACTGCTGAGTTTTCCAAACTTGCTGGCATATTGAGTGTTGATTATAAACATAATCTACACATTGATTATAAGCACATTTGCTTAAGATTCCAATGGAACTAACTCCTAGATGCTAGGCTCTCTGTTTTTAAACCTTCAAGTTGGCATGTGTTTACAAAAGAAATTAATGAGGCCCTAAGTTTCATCAGTTTTGAGGTTGAACACCATAAAGGTTGTATATTGTATGTTCTCTGTCAAATTGTAATATAAACTTCAAGTATATTTGGGGACATTATTTTCTATAGCCATATTCAAACAGAGAGATAAGTCATTAATTATGCATTTGTGAAAAGACTCGCCCTTGAATTTTATTCAGTGTTAAAAAGAATTAACTATTTCATTATAAAAATGCTTGCAGGAATCAGACAACTATTAGGATCTTTCCCCTCTTTGGCAACCATCCATTGCCTTTTATACACTGTGGTTATCACCCGATGCTGACAGGTTATTAGAAACCCTTCCCTGCTGGTCACCCATTAACTGGTGTGGGAAATAGTTTCAATTGGATAGTGTAGATAGGAGAAAACAAGTAGCTAAGCCATTTCTAATTCCAGTCAACTAACAGTGGCTGGCTATTTTTCAAAAATAACAATTCTACTTCTCTTCATTGGTCAGTGAATTGCACCTGTATGCTTGCACAGTATATGGTGTAGTTAAGGATCTGAAACAAACAGGTATTCCGTATCTATAGAGTATCTCCCAAATCCCCCTCCAACTCACTGTAGGATACATCCTATGTTATGCATAGGATGTTTAACACTGGATTGACAGGGCATGATGGAGGAGATCCAGTCTGCCTCACGCAGTACACTTGGCCCAGAAGAGAGTGGTTTTGCCATATGTCTTTTAAGGGGATGGAGGGGGATTGGCATAGAGCAGAATTTATCTTTCTTCCCATGGGTAGGATGCTGTGATAGCACAAGATTTGCAGTTATGCCGATAAATTGTGCTTGAGTATTGAAAATGAAAATGCTGTAGTCTAAACAGTTCATCATGGCATAAGCTTTCATGGAGTAGAGGTCATTTCATCGTAGCCCACAGAAACCTTTTAAGAACATCCTAAGAGTATACTGGATCAGGCTAGTAGCCCATCTAGTCCAGCTTCCTGATCTCACAGTGGCCAAGCAGATATCTGTAGGAAGCCTGCAAGCAGGACCTGAGCCCTCTTCCCTCCTGCAGTTTCCAGCAGCTGGTACTCAGAATCATCCAGTCTCTGGCCAAGGAGGCAGAGCACAGCTAGCCAAAGTTATTAAAGTTGGTGGCCATCACTGCTTCCTATAGGAGTGAATTCCATACTTCACCATTCCTGTCTGTCTTGATCTTCCAACACTCAACTCCCATGAGTTCTAGTGTTCTGAGAGAGGGAGAAAAACCTTCACGTATAATTTTATAAACTTGACATGCATGATTTTATAAACTTCTATAATGTGAAGTAAAATAAGCTACTCTAAGCTGCTGTGAATTCTCGCAAGAATCAGAATAGCAGCAAATGCAGACAGCTGGGATGTTTGGAGGGATTAATTCAAGGGACATCAGTTCCTGACGGAAGAGATTTGGGACACAGAGTGCAAGACCAGGAAAGGAACCAAAAGTGTGTTTTTTAATATATATATTTAAGATGTGAATTGCAGTGGGTAAATGTGTGTTGTCATACAGAACACGATAATATTTTATTGCAGGTCCTTCCTATCTAGAGATTGTAAACTAACAGCACAATCTTATGCATGCCTACTCAGAAGAAGTAAGCCTCATCAAATTCAGGGGGGGTTACTGCCAGGTAAGTGGATATAGGATTGTAACCTAAGTAAATGTGGCTGAAATAATTGCATATTCTTACTTTGTTCATCCCCCAACTTCATATCCTTCCCCTTCCTTGGTTGTGTCTGTCTAGATTCCTAGCCCCCAGAGGGCAGAGTCCTCTCATTCCTTATAAAGCTCCTCAGTGCTTCTTGTTGTTCAGTCGTTCAGTCGTGTCCGACTCTTCGTGACCCCATGGACCAGAGCCCGCCAGGCACGCCTATCCTTCACTGACTCCTGCAGTTTGGCCAAACTCATGTTAGTAGCTTCGAGAACACTGTCCAACCATCTCATCCTCTGTCGTCCCCTTCTTCAGTGCTATATTGTCCTTATTACAATTAATAGAATATCTGATATCTCAATAAAGAGTGTGGTGCACAGTATGAAGCAAGCACTTAAATTAATGCAGATCATGGTAGCCCACACACTGCTCTTAATGAATAATAATAATAATTTTATTATTTGTACCCCACCCATCTGACCCAAGTTGCAGAAACACTGTTGCTCCAACACTAGATTTGCATTATGCTTCTGGGCATAACTCAAGTTCCTGTTTTCTATCTATACAGTTCAGTTCAGTCCAACACACTGAAGAAAGACTGCTTTCTCCCTGTTTGTTTTGATCTTAAGATTGTCTGAAGAATTCCTTACTATCCATCCTAGTTAAACAGCAAGAGGTATTCTGGTGTTCTTGGTGGTTGTTCCATAACTCCTTTTCCCCTGCAATTTTTCAAAAAGTATTGCAATGTGGTTTTGAAAGCCAAAATTTAGTAGATTAGGTGAGAATTCTTAACATTTGTGGGTGTATTTAGAAAAAAAAATACTACTTGATTATAAGGATATTTTTTGTATCTCATTGGTAATCATTTTTCCTGATTTCAGGAATTCAAAGGTAGCACTTCCTTCCTGCACACACACACACACACACACACACACATATAGTTATTTAAAATCAGCATAAAATGACTTATCTATCTATAATCTCAATGCATATGTTAATTGAGATTATAGATTATAGAGATTATATGACCAAGAAATGGAGCCAAGAGTGGGTCTCCATAGGAACAGCAAGTTTATGTTTCAATAGTTTCTGTTAAATACTGTGGGGCAGAGTAAACGGCCTACAATCTGCTGTACTGCTGGCCAAAGGAGCATATTATGGATCTCTCTAGTCCCCAATCTCTTAAAATAGATCACCAGGAGCAAGGAGCTTTAACACATCACAGGTATAGGACAGTTAAGTCCATTCAAAGGCGACTCTGGGGTTGCGGCACTCATCTTGTTTTCAGGCCGAGGGAGCCGTCGTTTGTCCACAGACAACTTTCTGGGTCATGTGGCCAGCATGACTAAACCGCTTCTGGCGCAATGGGACACTGAAACAGAAGCCAGAGCGCACAGAAATGCCATTTACCTTCCTGCCGCAGCGGTACCTATTTATCTGCTTGCACTTGTGTGCTTTTGAACTGCTAGTTTGGCAGGAGCTGCGACAGAGCAACAGGAGCTCACCCCATTGCATGGATTCAAACCACCGACCTTCCGATCAGCAAGCCCAAGAAGCTCAGTGGTTTAGACCACAGTGCCACCCGCATCTCTATAACACATCACACTAAGTATCTTGGAGTACACTTTTTTCTTTTCTCTTGTTAAGGTGAAAGGGACCATAGCTCAGTGGTTGATCACAAGACTTTTCTTTGTAGAGGTCCCAGGTTCTGATCTCTGGCACCCTCCAGACAGGGCTGAGCAAGATTCCTGTTTGAAACCCCAGAGAACAGCTGCCAATCAGTGGAGACAATACACCAGCTTCCTCGTGTTCCTCCTATTCACTCTGATGGAGGAAAAGCAAAGTGCTGCAGAGAGAAATAACATAACCCCCCCCCCCCCCTGGCAAGGCCTTCTTTCCATTATGCTGGTGGGCATATAATAAAGACCAAATTGTGAAATCAGTTGGAAAACTTGCCAATTTTAGTGGCACAGGAGCCGAGAAAGTGTAGGTTTTACATGCAGTCAGCACAGCACAGCACCATTTCAGAGGATCTCCCACAGTGTTTCGTTACAGAGGGCAGCAATTTTCAAGACAGCCCAATTCTGCGTGTGCTCTGTAGGGCCCTTTGAAGAAGAAGCTGTTAATCAGAATGCTGGCTGTGCCCTTAACTGGAGGGTTCCTTATAACATGCAGTTTTGCGGTGCTGACTTTGCAGGACCCTCCGTGACCTAAGTGAGCCTGGCTTGCAAAACGATAGCACTGCAGTCTGATTAATTTCTTTTGCACGTGTAATTTTTTTTACAAAATTTAAATAATAACTATAGTGGCAGAAAGGAATGGGAAACAAATGTTCTAGGAAGGTCTTAACTGCTGCATAGATTCATCTTGTACCTGACAGGTTTATCTCAGAAACATTAAAACATAGGAGCATCTGGGGTAGGAATCAGGTTTTGCACCACCCATGTCAACAATATCCACAATTGCCTCAATTGTGATCAGAAAAGGTAAAGGAGCTGCAAAGGTGAAGTAGGAGTGAAAGTACCTGCATTCCACTCTCGGCACGAGTTATCTCAGTGTTGCAGGGGTTGGGCAGGTTTTGACTCTTCTCTGTTCTTTGCAGTTGATATTCTATATAATCAGTGGGAGCCATTCATTTTTGTGGGACCGTGCAAGAGCAAGACCTGTGAGAATTTGTCAACTTACTGAGTGTCAGGATGCAGTGGTTGAAGGTGCTGTTTATGGGGGGGGGGGATAGTAAAAGGCACTGGTCTCAGAGAGACCAAATGTGATGTGTTTTTCCATAAGGCCATTCTTTAACAGGATAGAAAAAGGGTAAGTGGACAAGATTTGCTGGTTTACTCTTGAAACAGACTCCAGAGAGGGATTCTGAGCGAGGAATCTAAGTTTAGGAGGAAGTTCCCAACTATAGCAGCAGCAGAAGAAGCAGCAGCAGCAGAATCTGCTTAGGGATTGTTTCGAAATTTCACTTAAAAAGATTTTCAGTAAGTTAGGAGAGGCTTGTGCCAGGGTTGCCTGGATATCAGATGGCCTTCTTCAGAAGAGTTGGTTAAACTTTCTGATTCATCAGTCCCTTCCATTCCTAATATTTGACCTGAGGCTGTAGGCCTTGACAGAGGCTGCCTGAGATTTGTGTTACCTCAACCTTGAGATAAGAACAAGCTGCTCTTGGCCAGCTTTCAAACCATTGATCCAAACAGCTGGTGAACCATGCTTCTTGCCCCTCAGGATTGTTTTACTGTTGGGATGTATATAGTTTAAGCATTAAGTGTGTCATAATTCTCTGGCTCATCTTCCAGTGCCATGTTGCATCACTCTCGCCAGCACTGAAGCACATACCTCCTACAACTAAATAAAAGGTAATCATCTCCCGTGGCACACAAGCAAGATTATGCACCAGCAGCTAGCCTATCCTCAACCACTGTGTCTGGCATTACTTAAGTACTAAGGAAAAAGAGCATTTCTGCCACAGAGCAGAGGCTTGCTCATCCTCCTTCCACTCCCATGTTTTGAATGCTGTCCTTGGAGTGCTCTGTCCACTGTAACCACAGTGGCTGCAATAAAAGAAAATTGTTGCAATAACGCTCAGGGATAACAGTGTTCTAATGAAGAAAAGGGTCTAGGGCACATTCTTTTTATTAATCTAAGCAGAGATCCCCATTTCTATATGCTTAATGTAAGCAATTTGCTCGTTTATTTGTGACCACAGCATCGGTCCTGTTCAGTTAATGAATAAATAAGCTTTTGTGTGTGTCGTCTTCTCCTGTTACCTGACAAAGCAAGAGTTTGCGAAGAAGGTGCTTGTCTAGCTTCACACATAAAATGCATATATGTGTGGGCAACCAAACTGCACATTTTGCATTGCCCTATGATTCCTCCCTCCCCCCCAAGGTGCCCTCCATTGTCCTTCGTGCAGACGGATACCAACATTGGGTTGGTTACGTATCAGGTGCACAGTCCAATGAAGGCGAGTATTGGCACAGTGTCACTTCTGAATTGTCCTGTGCTGCATTGTTCTTCCGAGTACCTCTGTATTGCAGGAAGATTTATCCCATGACATTGCCGTTTCAGCTGTGGGTGCAGATAGGACGGAAGGGGCCCGGTTCATCCGGTTTGTTCATCTCACGTCTCCGACAGAGTGCCCACCCCCCAAGGCATGTGTATCAGATGATTGAAAGCTCTGAAAATCAAGTGGAGAGGAGCAACTTGCTTGCAAACCTTGGTTTTCATTTGCACAGCCATGGTGAATTAATGCAGGGAAAGGGGCCAGTAAGCATTTTCTTTGTGTTCGTACAGAAGCTCTTTTATAAGAATTGCAGGTGTCAGAAGCTGCGACTTGCTTCTATAGTGTGCAGAGGCATCTTAAAGAGCCAGCCATCTTCATATATGCCTTTAGCTTTAAAGCTTTTAGAGCCAAAGGCAACCTGTAGTGCTTAAGAGCCTCATTAGATGTGAAGTGTTTAAAGCAGCTTAGCTGGAATGGTAATAAGAGAGCCCACTCTGAAAAGGAGTACTGTATTTAAAAAGCAGTTAAGGGGGAGGGTGTGACTCAGTCATTGTATTGGATTGTATCTCCAGGTTTTTTAAAAAAATTATTTACAATTTATCCTTTGGCTGTTGCTAGCAGTGCAGATTCAGCCTAAGCTTTTGAGCTTGCCCTTTTCTTTCCTACAATGATGCTCATGCATCTTTATTAATATAGGTTGTTTGCAAGGTTGGCAGATCCCCCTCTTTAAATGGCAAGCCCGTAGTTAAATATATTCATTCAGATTTATTTCCTGCTTTTCCCCAAGGGCCTACTGAATATTGCTGTGTTGCACACATTAAGGAGAATCATTCCCTGCTTCCAATATTCTCAGGCTGTGAGCCTTTGTCCATTTACCTAGGAGTAAACTGCCCTGTTTTTGGTTTTTTGTTTGTTTGTTTTTTGCAATTGTTTTTATTGATTTTCACATTATTTATACATTCTTACAATCACAGGTAGGTAGCCGTGTTGGTCTGCCATAGTCAAAACAAAATAAAAAGTAAAAAAATTCCTTCCAGTAGCACCTTAGAGCAGGGGCGTCGTAGGGTGGGGGCGGTGGGGGCGGGCCGCCCCTGGTGCCGCCCCTAGGCGGGTGTGTGCAGTGCTGCTGCTCCCGGGGTGACGGAGGGAGCGGCGGCGCGTCCCACCACTCCCATGCGCCGCCGCTCCCTCCGTCACCCCGGGAGCAGCAGCGCTGCACGGACGGGGCTCCCGAAGTGGCGGCCCGGCATACCGGGACGCACACGCAGCGATGCCCCGCCCCCGGGGATGCCGGGCCGCCGCTTTCCGGAGCCTCGGTGGGCTGCAAAGAGCCCCGAAGCCGCAGCCTGGCAGCCCTTTGCGCTATGGCTGCGGCTTCGGGGCTCTTTGTAGCCCGCCGATGCTCCCAAGCCCCCGCCCGGCATCCCCCAGGGGGCGGGGCGTCGCCGCGCGCGCGCGTGCGTCATGACGCACACGCAGCGATGCCCCGCCCCCGGGGATGCCGGGCTGCCGCTTTCCGGAGCCTCGGTGGGCGGCAAAGAGCCCCGAAGCCGCAGCCTGGCAGCCCTTTGCGCTATGGCTGCGGCTTCGGGGCTCTTTGTAGCCCGCCGATGCTCCCAAGCCCCCGCCCGGCATACCCCAGGGGCGGGGGCGTCGCTGCGCGCGCGTGCGTCATGACGCACACGCAGCGATGCCCCGCCCCCGGGGATGCCGGGCCGTCGCCGCGCGTGCGTGCGTCATGACGTCATGACGCACGCACGCGCCACGATGCCCCGCCCCCCAGGGGTGCCCCTTGGCTTCCCGCCCCGGGCAGCCGAGGGGCTAGGAACGCCCCTGCCTTAGAGACCAACTAAGTTTGTTCTTGGTATCTGAAGAAGTGTGCATGCACACAAAAGCTCATACCAAGAACAAACTTAGTTGGTCTCTAAGGTGCTACTGGAAGGATTTTTTTTTTTAATTTTTAATTTTGTTTTGACATTCTTACAATATTAGTAACCTAAAACTCTCAGTATTACCACTTCCCTTTACCCCTCTTCTGGTTTTCTTGTTTCCACACTATAATATTTACACATTGATTTATATCAGCATACTGTTCATATCTATACATAGTTCTTTGTATAATCTCATATAGAATGCTCCATCATTTACCGGTATACGTTGTAAGGTTTATCTCAGACCTTATATGTAAACAATGTTTCTCAAGGTAAGTTATAAATTCCTTCCAGTCTTTTTGGAACGTCTGGTCATCCTGCTCATGAATTCATCCCATCAGCCTGGCTAATTCTGCGTACTCTACCATCTTTGTTTGCCATTCGTTGATAGTCGGCAGATCTTGATGTTTCCATTCTTGAGCTATCAAAACTCTGGCGCCATTGTCACCTACAGAAAGAGTTTTTCGTCTTCTTTTGGTACCTCATCCCCAACCATTCCTAAAAGAAATGCCTCCGTCCTTTTAGGGAAGGTATATCTAAACTTTTTTTTTTAGTTCATTGTATATACTATCCCAAAATGCCTTTGTTTTTTTACACGGTCACCACATGTGGTAAAAATCGCCATCCTTATCTAAACATTTCCAGCATTTTTTACTTCTAATCCTGTACATTTTTGCCAACTTGGTTGGAGTGAGATACTATCGATACATCATCTTCATTATGCTTTCCTTTAATACAATACAATACATGCTGTAAATTTCATGCCCTTGTTCCAGAGTTTAGACTAGGGGTCAGCAACCTTTTTCAGCCGTGGGCCAGTCCACCGCCCCTCAGACCATGTGGTGGGCCAGACTATATTTTGAATGTATTCCTATGCCCGACAAATAACCCAGAGATGCATTTTAAATAAAAGCACACATCCCACTCATGTAAAAACACCAGGCAGGCCCCACAAATAACCCAGAGATGCATTTTAAATAAAAGGACACATTCTACTAATGTTAAAACACGCTGATTCCCGGACTGTCCGCAGGCCGGATTGAGAAGGCAGTTGGGCCGCATCTGGCCCACGGGCCTTAGGTTGCATACCCCTGGTTTAGACCATGCCTCAAACTGGATCTTGTGACCCACATCTATTGCCCATTTCATCATAACCACTTTTTATTTCCTCATCTTTATTGTTCCATTCTTGCTCTTATTAAAGCCTTGTTTTATTTTATCTTTGTTAAAAATATTGTTTATCTGGTGATATTGAAACCAGTCTGTCAATTTGTCTCTAATCTCCTCATAAGGTCTCATCTGGAACCCCTTCTCTTTTTCCATCAATACATCCCTGTAAGTAGGGCATCTCCCTTTCATGTTTATTCTTTTCACTGATATACATTCAGCAGGGGAGAGCCACTGCCCTGTTACCGTATTTTTCGCTCCATAGGGTGCACCGGACCATAGGGCGCACCTCGTTTTTAGAGGAGGAAACAAGAATTTTTTTTCTGGTTTTCCTCTTCTAAAAGCCCTGTTTTTTTGAGGATCAGCTAAAAGTTTTGCAGCTTTTTTGCAAAGGGTGAAAAGCAAAGCTCTTTTGCAAAGGGGGAAAAGCAAAGAGGAAAAGCCCCATTTTTATGGGGTTCAACTCACATTTCTGCAGCTTCTAAAGGAAAGGGAGCCTTTTCTACAGTTTCCAGACAGATAATCTAATCAGCCAGTCACATGTCGCTGGGGAAACAAACAACCTCCCTCTGCAGCACATTCAACAATGGAGGGCGGGGCTGAAAGGGAGCCGGGACTCTTATCTCTCTCCCGATCTCTTGCTGATCAGCTGCTGAGCCGAGTCCTTTCAACACCCCCTTTTCTCTTTGTAAAATAAAAAGCATGATCCTTTTTTGGGCCCTGGGCAATTAAGCTCCAGGGACCACCATTCGCTCCATAAGACGCACAGATATTTCCCCTTACTTTTCAGGAGGAAAAAAAGTGCGTCTTATGGAGCGAAAAATACGGTACTTATTCCAGAGCTCCCTGTCAAAGAGCCAAAGGAGATGTGATGCAGTGGGCAGTTCATGGTCACATCTCTAGATTTTTCTTTAAGGCAGTCATGGTGGGCTCTAATTTTGATCCAAGTAGTGGAAGGGAATTAACCCTTTCTCCATGATATTTTTCAAATGTAGTTAACACACGCAAACACAGTTGGTATTTGCCACAACGAGTGGAGCCCAATGAAGGCAAGAAAAGGTACCTGGATTTTATTTGGATGCCTGAAGCCAAGACAAGTGTTCATTGGTGTTGAATTTCACCAATGAAGTAGCCGTGGGTCCTCCTGCCCACTCCCTTATTAAAAACTTCTCAAATTTAAAAGCCATTTTAGGGTGTGTGTTTTGGAAGGGGGGGGGACAGCTACTATTAACAGGGACATAACAGGAAAAAATATGCTGAGAACTTAAGAAGGGCCTACTGAATCAGGCCAAAGGCCCATCTAGTCCAGCATCTTGTTCTCAGAGTAGCCAACTGGTTGCCTGTAGAAAACTCTCAACCAGGAACTGAGCACAAAAGGACTCTTCCCCCTTGTGGTTTATCTATCCTTCTGGGTGGTAGACTGTCAGACATGATCTGTACCTCCGTGTGGCTGTGTCCTTGGGCACACTTGGAGTTTTTTTTTAAAGCCTCATCAATAAAGGTAAAGCTGCATTACTTTTAAAAATGATTAGGAATTATTATTATTATTATTATTATTATTATTATTATTATTAATTATTTGCCGCCCATCTGACTGGGTTGCCCCAGCTACTCTGGGCGGCTTCCAACAATTTAATAAACCACAGTAAAACATCAAACATTAAAAACTTCCCTATACAGAGTTGAGGTATTACTCAGCAGGTGTGCATCTATACAGCCTGATTGCTCACTGCAGTCCACCTTCCTCTGTCACCTGTTTTTTAAAATATATATATTTAAAAGCTATAAAATCAGCACACAAACATTTCTTAAACTTAAGACCCTGGAAGTAACATTATTCCAGTTAATAACTACAGTACAATAAATGCAAAAATGCATTTAGCCTTCAGCAATTACTTTGCTTCTCTGGGAGGAAAGATGCAGAAACTGTTTCTTAAGCGCCGTCAGGCTATTAATAACTACTGTGCTGCTGACACAACTTGGGTGGGTCAGACCAATTGTCCTGACACAGCTATTTGGTGCATTTTTATGGTCATTGCTCTTGCTCAGGGTGTGTGTGTGGGTGTGCACGCTCAAAAATTCCCACTGGGCATACTGAAGCCCATATAGGTACCTAATGTGGCTCTTTGGATCCTAGACAGTGTTTGTCTCTAGATAAACCTTGGGGGTTTGATGCAGCTAGTAGTCCTTACGTTCATAAGATGCTTATGTCCTTTTAGAGCAGCCATGGCCAAACTTGGCCCTCCAGATGTTCTGGGACTACAATTCCCATCATCCCTAGCTAACAGGACCAGTGGTCAGGGATGATGGGAATTGTAGTCCCAGAACATCTGGAGGGCCAAGTTTGGCGATGCCTGCTTTAGAGGGGCCAACTGGTTCATTGTTTTGTTTTGAGCAGGTGTTGCATAGCAGTTTGACTAAGAACAAGACCTTTTGTCTTACTCAACAATACAGAGTCCATTCTCGGTGGTACAACTCGTACCACTGGGTCAAGGTTTTTACTAGGTGGGGCACCTTTATCAGTATGAGGACTATTTTACCTCATTGACAACCTTCTGGGTCCACATGCCTGTGGTCAACAAGACCTGATACACAAGTAGGCAGAGTGATGGTGGTGGGAAGTCAGCGTCGGGTGGGAGGTGGAACTGTCCTCGAGTACTCCGAGGTATTGCTGCACCAAATGTTGGCCAAGACGGCTTCCACTCTCACCTGCTGAATGGGGTAGTGCTTAAAGCATATTAGGGCCCTGTGGCAGTCTAGGAGCACAGCTGGGAAGAAAGAAAGAAATGGCTAAAAAGCAGTTTGGGGAGGCAGAGTGTTGGCCAAGGAGATCCCCGGCAACTGGCATTCAGAGGCATACTGTGCTTCTAGTCCCTGCCTGCCAGTATGGTGTAGTGGGTAAGAGTGGTAGACTCATAATCTGGTGAACCGGGTTCTCGTCTCCGCTCCTCCACATGCAGCTGCTGGGTGACCTTGGGCTAGTCACACTTCTCTGAAGTCTCTCAGCCCCACTCACCTCACACAGTGTTTGTTGAATGTTAGCCGCTTTGAGACTCCTTCGGGTAGTGATAAAGCGGGATATCAAATCCAAACTCCTCCTCCTCCTCCTCCTCCTCTTCTTCTTCTTCTTCTTCTTCTTCTTCTTCTTCTTCTTCTTCTTCTTCTTCTTCTTCCTCCTCCTCCTCCTCCTCCTCCTCCTCCTCCTCCTCCTCCTCCTCCTCCACTGCATTATGGATCAAGTACTATTATCTCATGTCGTTTAGCTATAAGAATCCTAATTTTTAAAAAAAGCAGCTGGTGGCTGCTAGTTTGTGGTATTGCCCATCCATCTATTAACTAAAGCCAATGCCTCAGGGATGCAGATCACACAGAGCTGATTTATCAAAGCTGTATATAAACCTTTGAAAATCTCGATGCGTTTCACCTTAAGGCTGTGCCAGAAACGATAATTGGTAATAAATGTAGCATCTCACTGGCACTCAAGCAAATAAAGTGGCAAGATCTATCATATTAAATGCAAATACAGATCCACCCCTTCTAATTTTTCCTGTCAAAACTTTTCCATGTCCAAAGCCTCTGTGGGAAATGCAAACTGCATGCTTTTAACTGTTGGTCAGTTTCCCCCCCCCCCTCTCCACATAGTGAGATGTGGAGAAAGAGGTTGATAAGCAGAATGTGGGGACAGGTAATGAAACACACACTGAACAGGATTGCTGCAATAGTGCTACCTCTGAAAACAGGCTGGATACTTCAATTGGTGCATAATGCAGCTGTCAGGATGCTAAAGGGGATGTGGGGAGAGCAGAAGTGGAGGTAGAACATATCTTTCAGGGTTAGCAGCCATGGATAGCCTTATCCTCCATTAATTTGTCTATTCCTCTTTTAAAGCCATCCAAATTGGTGGTCATCACTGCTTCTTGGGGGAGTGAATATCATAGTTTAACTGTGTGCTGTGTGGTAAAGTACTTTCTTTTGTCTATCTTGAAAGCGTCCAACAATCAGTTTCATTGGATGCCCAAAAGACCTGGTGTTACGAGAGAGGGAGAAAAACTTCTCTTTATCCACTTTCTTCTTACTTGTCCCCCGTTGTTTCTTCTTCTTCTTCTTCTTCTTCTTCTTCTTCTTCTTCTTCTCCTCCTCCTCCTCCTCCTCCTCCTCCTCCTCCTCCTCCTCCTTCATGGTGAGGCTGGTTCTTCATTTAAGGCATGAGCATTGTGGTTGTGGATTGGGGGGAAATTTCAAGGAGAAATGGATAATCAGGGTGAATTGTGTAGATCTAGTAATGTATGCATGTGTGTGATTTGAACAGTATAGGAAGGGCAGCCTTTTCCATTATCCCACTTGCTCCCCAGAAAGCAACACATCACACAGCTGCCAATGGCCATCGCCAACTGAGAAGCCTGGATTACTCATTCCCAGGAGTGCACTAAAGATGTCTGAATGAGGGGGTTGAGCAGGATTCTTAAATCCAGGCTAAATTGCACTAAGGGCACATACTCAAGATTGCCTAAGAACAAACTACAGTGGTACCTCGGGTTAATAACCTAATTTGTTCCGAAGGTCCGTTCTTAACCTGAAACTGTTCTTAACCTGAGGTACCACTTTAGCTAATGGGGCCTCCTGCTGCTGCCGCGCCGCTACCCCACGATTTCTGTTCTCATCCTGAAGCAAAGTTCTTAATCCAAGGTACTATTTCTGGGTTAGCGGAGTCTGTAACCTGAAGCGTCTGTAACCTGAAGCGTCTGTAACCCGAGGTACCACTGTAATTGCCTTCTTACACACGTTGAGCTGCCCTTTTGCGCAAATAACCAGGATGACTGAAAGGTGGGCTTCCTTGTTCTTTCTTTGGAAATTTGCATTTGGAAGAGTAATTCTAATTCCTTTTAACGATTGCGAGTCATCACCCAGGGGGATAGGGGCTAATCCAGATTAATCTTCGGTGATAGTGCTCTCTTTACAAGAAAGACCCATATGAAAAGATGGGCTCTTTATAGACATTCCACTGTTTGTGATGTCCTTGATCATAAAGCAAAGTGTTGAATGAGAAGTGTGAATTCCATGTTGTACTAGAGCAGTGATGGCCAAACTTGGCCCTCCAGCTGTTTTGGGACTACAATTCCCATCATCCCTGACCACTGGTCCTGTTAGCTAGGTATGATGGGAGTTGTAGTCCCAAAACATATGGAGGGCCAAGTTTGGCCATCACTGTACTAGAGAATTGTGGTGTGCTGCCACTATACAGCCAAGTATTCCCTCACTGTGCTGCCCCTCTCCACCCTCCTGCAAGTCATTGGGACTGAATGCAAAGAAGAGCAAACTTTTTATGCATTTAAATGTTTGCATAGAGCAAGGGACTTGATCAGGCTCCTCATTTCTCACCACTCCATGAACATCTGAAGCTGCCTTACACTGAGTCTGACCATTGATCCACCCAGCTCATTATTGTTGACCCTGATTTGCAGCAGTACTTAAGGATTTCAAGCAGAAATCTTTCCAATTTTCCCTTTCTAGAGACACTAGGGATTGAACCTGGGACCTTTTGTATGCAAAGCATGCACTGTACCACTAAGCTATGACCTTTCCCCAAGCTGTACTTGCTGAAAACCCTTCTTCTGCATAGTTTAATGCTTTTCCATTTGAGTGTTAAAGTCAGAGAGGCAACATGTAATCCAAAATAACATTGCCACTCAAGGGTTACTTTGTCATCCTTAAACCATGGCATTCAGTTCACATTGAAAAATTTGAAATCAATTGCTGCTGTTGCATATTTATCCATATCCATATATCACTCATTCCCTTGATAATCAAAAGTTTGTCAGTAATTCTTCCTCACTGGCTTCCAAACCTTAAGAAGTGGCATACCAATGGTGGTTTCAGATTATATTTAATCTAGGATTGCCAACTGACCAGGGGAACCACCCTACCCTGCTCTTGTGCCTTGAACAGTAGTCTAATCAGCAAAGACAATCAGTCGAAATGATCAGCTGCTAATTTCTGCACATCAAAATCCTATTAAGGCTTTAATAATTATGATTTTTTTCTCTTAGTAATACCTTATTTCCTCCTTGGATTGATGTGCAATATTTTGGAAGATTATAATAATGATAAAAGATTAAAGAGGTACAGCTACAGAGGCTTCATGAAAAATTTGCAACCCTAATTTAATCAAAGACCTATGATCCTGTTGGTATCTTTTAAAAAACACAGGCAATCAAATCAGAGGGTTCTCCTTGGCTAACTGGATATCAAGACACACAAATATTTCTTATTCTCCCAACATTTTCCTTTTTTTTTTTTTTAGAAGCTCTCAGAGTCTGCTGTGGAAAAGCTTTTCTGTGTCAAAAAGAAGCCACCTGAGCCTTGCCAGGAAGCACAGCTGGCAACATCCACTCTCCTACTTAGCCCATTAGCTGGGAGATCAAAGGAGAGGGAGGGATTAGGTTGTGTGGATATGAAATGTATTTTAGAGTCTCACAAGAGAGAGAACTCAAAGAAGTTAATATCTCTTTAAATATCTATAAAACACACACACATAGAAACATTAAATCAGGTTGTGGATTTTGCACCATCGACCAATGCAGCAGTTGAGTAAGGTGGAATAGCCTCTGCTGATTGGGTGAACTAGTTAATGCATGCTTTCTCCTTACCCAGTGGGTTCCAGCCAGAAGTACAGAGAGCAGGTGCCTCCATGGGGAGTCTGCCAAGACAAC
The DNA here is from genome assembly GCF_009819535.1 of Lacerta agilis. NCBI lineage: Eukaryota > Metazoa > Chordata > Lepidosauria > Squamata > Lacertidae > Lacerta > Lacerta agilis. Next base: position 40,462,950 of record NC_046312.1, read on the forward strand.
TGCACTCAAAGGGACAGTGGAGCTCAAGATGTAGTAGCTGGTAATTGAGTGCAATGGGGTTCTTGCAATAAATCTATCTCTGCACTCCATTAATACGTCTTGTGCTTCACCTCTTGGTGAGGCCAGCGTCCTGTTTTATTCACTTCACATATTTCCCTAATTGGAATGCCATAACTGGTTGTTTCTGTGCTTGGGGCAAGCTCCTAGTTCTGTGCCCACCCAGCAGAAATTAGCACCAGGGACCACTGAAGTCTGGCTGTGGATTGTCAAAGATACTGCAGCAAAAAAAATGGAACGTTCTCTCTCCTCTGATAGATACTGAGTAAGTAAATAAATCATTTGCTGCCTGCCGCTGTCTCAGGGTCACATATTCTCCTTCCTTCCTTCTAGCAGGATCAATGGTTGAATGAGTCTCACTGTGTTAGGCTAGAGGCACAAACAGGAGCACAGAGAGGCTGAATCTGTGCCATTCTGCCTTGACTCCTACCTTCGCTAAGTCTCCCTGGCTCCTCATCTACCATTCTGGAAACACGGTTCATTCTTTTGTACTGAAGAATGAAACGTTACATAATGCCACATTTGTTTGGTAACTGACTCATATATTACAACACCTTTTTGCCCATTCTGTGTCCTTATCTAAATTCCATCTGGGACAGATAGTTTTATTGCCCCATCCTAGTCATACTACTATTTGGTGACTGCACCAGCATTATCTACCAGCAGCTAGCTAGCACTTACTCTTCTTTCTTCTTGCTGAAAAACACAATTTAAATGAAGAATTACCAGATTCTCCTTCTCTGGCTATTATTCTTATTCTTATTCAGTGGGTGAATGGTGGCAAATTCAACAGCCTTGCTTACAGAATGCCACTAGGTGAATTATCCGCTCTAAAATACTTTACTTCCTTCAGATGAGAAAAGCAAACCTCAGCTCCTTATACAAGAGGAAGAGGCATTTGCCTGGCAATGAATGAATGAATGAATGAATGAATGATACTTTTATTATGCCACCCATCTGACTGGGTTGCCCCAGCCACTCCGGGCAACTTCCAACAAAATATTTAAACACAAAAAACATCCCTGCCTTCAGATGTCTTCTAAAAGTCAGATGTTTATTTCCCTGACATCTGAAGGGGAGGGCATTCCACAGGGTGGGAGCCCCTACCAAGAAGGTCCTCCGCCTGGTTCCCTGTAGCTTCACTTTCACAATGAGGGAACTGCCAGAAGGCCCTTGGAGCTGGACCTCAGTCTCTGGGCTGAACAATGAGGGTGGAGATGCTCCTTCAGGTATACAGGGCCGAGGCCGTTTAGTGCAGTAAAAGGTAAGCACTCACACTTTGAATTGCGCTCGGAAATGTACTGGGGACCAGTGTAGACAAGGTTGATGTCTGCAAGCTTCTCTAAGGAGGGTGTTTCATAGCCAGGGTGCCACACTATCCCAATACCAGTTGCTTGAAACCACAGGAAAGAAGAGGGCTCGTGTGCTCAGGTTTCCAACAGGCATCTGATTGGCCACTGTGAAAACAGGATGCTGGACTGGATTAGTCATTGGCCTGATCCAGCACACTCTTCTTAGGTTCTTATTCAAGCTTCATGGACTTTGCAGCCATATAACACAAGCTTCAGGGATTGAATTAAAAAAAAAAAAAGCATTTGGCCTCTTTGCTATCATGGATTGCAGGATTTGCTGTAACCCATGCTGTGTGGTTTCTCCACCCTATTACGAGAGGTAGTTAGTGGGGAACTATAGCCAGGAATTTTGGTAGGTCAGGTGTTGGGGAGTCTTTGGCCCCCAGATATTACTGAACTACAGCTCCCATAATCCCTGGCTGTTGGCTGTGCTTGCTGGGGCTGATGGGAGTTGTAGTTCAGCAGCATCCCTATGCCTGCTGTAGATGTTTCAGTTGCAGATGCCTTCATCAGCACAACTTTTATACAGATGGCTTATCCATCAGAAGTGTTTCAGGAAAATAAGAAGTTCCCACCAGGAAATAAGTTGAGGATACTTATGTTGGTGGCAAAAGTGAACTGTTTATGCTTTATGTAGGCTGAGCAAGTACACCCCCCCCCCATTTCAGTTCCCTTTTTTCCATTTTATGGAAATTTGGTGAGATGTTCTAAGGGGAAAGCTGTTCAGGATATCCCTAATGTGTCAGACTGTTCTTTCCACCTTGACACTGTAAGCAAACAAG